>NW_020450680.1:0-324752 GCF_003343035.1 Apteryx rowi | reverse complement strand
GGCGGCGGTGCGGGAGGGCGGCGGCGGGCCCCCGTGGGGGAGCCGAGCCGCGAGTGACACGGGTGCGAGGGGCCGCCGCTCCGCTGCCGGCAAATGCGCTCTGCCCTGTGTAATGTCTGCGGTCTGCCGGGAGGTTTCTTGGACAGGCAGGGCAGGGCAGACCTGGCTGGGGCAGAGCACATCCTTGCCATCGCATCCCTTTTCTATGATGTCTGCGGGAGAAAGAACTGCAGGAAAGGGGCGGGGGGGAACTGTTTGGATAATCTTGTAAAGCAAAATACTGTGCTTTAGATAGATGGCACGTGTGTTTTTCTGTCAGTGCTATAGGGCTGAATCCGTAGCAGGATTACAGCCCCCAGCTCTAGGCTTCCGAGCCCAGTCTCAGGCAGTCCCAGCCTGACTCTACAGGTATCCAAACGCTCTGGGTCACAAGCGCATAAAGCTGTCCTTTAGCCTGAGCAAATCTGCCCGAGTGTGGTTGTCAGTATCTGACACCAACTGTGCAGCCACCGTACRCTGCTTGGGATGTGTGCAGGCATCCATGCTCAGAGCACTCGTGCTGTCCTCCTGCCCCACTCCCCCGTGCTTCCTCACTGACCTTGTGGCATCAGGAGAGGAGGATGAAGGGCCACCTTCAGCTGAGAGTCAAGGCCAGTGGGATAAGCCACAGAGGTCTGTTTCCAGATGTTTGTATTCTTCCTATAGTCAGGCTTGGACTCTGCTCTTGATATCCTCCTCTGATTGCTTCCAGGGCAGTAACTGAACCACCCCTGCTTCTGTGAGGAGGTATCACATCAGAGAGCATTTGCTGAAACTGCCAGAAAAACATGGGTTAGGGCTCCTATTTATAGCAGGGGGAGGCATATCTGAGGTACACTCTGGTGCCGGTCAAAGCAGGTCTCCAGCCTGCATAGGAGAATGAACGGGAACAGCAGTGGCTGTGCTGAAGCTGAGAGGAAGACTGACTCCAGGGAGCTGGACGAGTTACACCAAGGGCATGGGCGCCTAGACCCACCACCTTGCACACAAGGAGAGCACTGGCATGTGCTGCCTTTGAACATTGATGCAGCCAGCGGTCAGGAGTGGTACAGGGCTGGGGTGGCCAGGGATCCTGCTAGCCAGGACTGCCTCATATTTCAGGATCTGCAGCATGGGCAAACCAGAAACCAGTGAGGGAGAAGCATCTCATGTTGTCAGACCTGGCAGAGCCAGGTGCCAGCTGAGGGAACAGGTCAAGGGGTGTGCCTCTGTGTCACTGGCTTGTGACTTGTACTAGCTTGGCCCCACCTGTCTATGAATTCATTTCTCCCTGCGCCCTTCTTACCTCATTTGATTATTGGTTTTGAATACTGTCGAGTGGCTTTTATTCATCAGTTAATACTGGAGCAGTTCAGTGACAGAGTCCCCCATCTTACAAGCTCCTTTAAGTCAAATTGCGCTCTGTCACCCTCTGAGTGCATACCAGATCTGCTTGAGACAGTGTTGAATTTTTGTATTTGGAGATGTCATAAGCTTTTCCTAAGTCCCCCTGAAAATGGCTGTGCCTTCAACCTCCTCACTGTAGCTGTCCTGCAAGCAAGTCAACAGAGAGATGTAGCCATCCTACCGTGAGAAGGCTCCTGTGGCTCCATGTGGCCTGCAGTAGTTAGGAAGCAAGGACTTACACCACCACAGAGGTTAAAAGCAGTGGCCCATGCTGCTGTCCTGCACTGTGGTTTGATGCTTTCTTGATGTTGTTCCCTTCTTCCCTCGCTGTCTCATACTCTTAGTACCTGTAGTACTTAGTGCTTAGCACCAAACCTGTAGTAGCCCTGAGAAGGAGAGCTGAGCTGTCAAGAAGGAACTGCCTGTGCCAGTGCACGCGGTGCAGAGCCCCTGTCTGACRGTAAACTCCTGGTGACCAGGGGGAACTGCCCTCCAGCATGTCAGGCAGTCTTGCCCCGGGGCAGGTCCTGTCCCTTGCTTCCAGCAGTAGACATACCCACCCAGTGTATCATTTGTGCCTCAAATGCCACAAATCTAGCATACTTTCTGAACTGACTGTGCACCCTGCTGGCTAAATTTGATGTCTTTAGTGCATAAGAAAAGCTAGCTAAGGTATCTGGGAGAGAGAGGGAGAGCTAGCTTCAAATTTGTCTTTTGTCCAGCCTGGAGCAAGGTTTGAAACCCCAGTCTGTCAAGTGAGTGAGCAGGTTTCTGGAGGCATTTTGCGTCCCACTTTTCTGATAGTGCTTGCACCACGTGTGTGCAGAGAACAGGTGCACTGAACGGAGCAGGGACTGGACTGCAGGTCTTCTGAGTGAGTACTCTAGCTCTAGATTAGCTATAAAATCTGCCTAATTTATTTGAGATTAAATTATTATATACAGCTGAGAGAGCTTCAAGAGTAAAATTGAGCATGTTGCTTGTAGGGGTCCGGTGGGGGCGACGCCTGGACTCCCGGCAGGAACAGATACACAAACACAAGGCACACTGAGGTCGATGCTGAGCGTTTATTACCTCTGCGTCTGAGCGGGGCTTCCCCAGCGATTTCCCGATCGAGGCAATAAAGGAGCGGGAGAGTCCCTGGCACCGCTGAGCGTCGGTCCATGGTGAGGAACGCCGGGGGGGCACCTTACGTGGTTTTTGTGCACATACACATGCGCAGTGGGCACATTGAGCTCATCGCTAATCTCGAGTCAAAGCCCAGGTGCACACCACGCTGGYATAGGCCCAGCTACATGGCTGTGGGTCAGCATGCCCTGTTGATGCTCCTTTTCCCACGGAACGATCTGGCTAGCTTCCATCGCCTGTCTCCTCAACATTCTTCCGCACTTTCCCATACATTGCTCTTTTGTTTAATAATATTGTCTGCTGTAGATGAACACTGGCGTTTTATAGCTAGTAATACAGTGAGTGCATTTTTCTCCAGTAAACCATAGCATCGTTTTAATCAACAGCAGCCTATTACCTTAGAGTAAAAAGAACTTTGGTATTGTTGAAAGATGTGTTTGAACAGTGTAATCAGGGAAGCTAATCGTGCTGTTAGAAATAAGATTAAATTGTATTTTGCTTAATTACAGTCCCTCCATCCACTAGGTGGAGCAGAACACAGGGGTGGCTAAGAAATAGCTTGTTTGTATGCAGCCCAAATAAGGCAGTGGCAAAGATCCAAAAGAAAAAAGGAAGTTTTCAAATGCTGTTGACCAAAATAGCCATATTAGGTAGCTTGCCAGTCAACACAGATACGTGAGATGACATTCTGTTTAGTAATTACATTGGCACATTTCACATAAAATGGAAAGGAAAATTTTGATCACAAGAAATGCCTTTTTTCAATATGATGATGCTACTGTTTTCTTATTTAAGTTTCTGTACCTCAGTAAAATTAGACCTTTCATGAATGCTAAGGAGAAATTAATACCTTTCTTTATTATATGTGTTAAACATGCTATACTAATTCCATTTAATTGTTTTCTGAAATGAAGGCTACATTTTGGTTGTATTTGTTTCTGTTACCTAAGGTTGTTGCATTAGTCACGGTAATCACTTCATTCCCATCTGAAAGACTGGCTGGAGTTCTGTTTTTTAGGAAAGATGTAGACACCCAAGGCATGGCTTTGTTCTATAACTGATGTAGGCTGGGAGGGAGATCCAGAAATTTTATCTTCCTGGGAACTCCCTGCTGCACCAAATGTGCCTAACTGGTGTGGCGAGAGGTATCACGGGAGAGGAAAGGAGGTCTTGCCTCGAATCAGACAACTGGTTTGGGGACTAGTCCAGAATACGTCTTTTTTTTTATTATTTTTTTTAAACCAGYGTCCAGTCCTGCAGTAAGTGAAAAACGACAGCACTTCTATTGGTAACTGATAGGGAAGAGACCTTTCTGTGTATTGGTCCTTTTTATAAATGTCCTACTCTGAATTGTGTCCTAAAGCATTACAGGTTGTATCATTGCTAATATTTTGTTTTTGTTTCTCCCCTGACACCTTTTGAAATAACTGGAAATAAATTCAAAAATATTAGGCATGAAGTTTTTGATTTTTTGCTCTTTTTCATTTGTACCCCATATAATAGTGTAGCAGTAACTATTTATTTTCTGCAGTTCTGGATTTGTTACCTTCCAGTTTTGTTGGTCATTTCTTTTGTCTTCTACATATGTATGAATGGGAGTGACCAATTAACTTATATTACTTCATATATCTTATATTATAAGGAATGAGCTTCTAAAAATACCTTATTTTTATACCTTTATTATGCCCTCTCTCTTTGCTGCTCTCAGAGGGGGAAAAATTCTTGTCTTATTGTAGAAGACTTTCTCTGCACTGATCCATTTTCATCACTCATTTCTGAGGGAAATCTCTTCCTGAACCATGTCATAGACACACTTAGGAAATGAAACAAAAACATTATGTGGTCACTATAACATTATCTTACAGAAATGCAAAGTATTATTCCTATTGAAATTTAGCAGCCTGTATTTTGTGTTTTCATTTCCTCTTTGAGGCAGAGGTTCTCCTATTGTTGCAATATAGTCTTGTGGTATAAAGCATTGCTGGCCTATAACATGTGTGTAGACAGTTACTGTATGGGTTTGTGTGTGTGTTGAACATGTTCATGCTCAGACTCTTCAGTGCTGTGTGCAGCAGAAAACCTAGCCACAAGGATATGCTAAACCAAGGTTAGATATGTCTGCATAAATTATTGGCAGCGGAGGGGAGGATGAAATCCACACCTCTTGTGATCTGAAGGGAAAATTCCACGATGAAGTAACAAAAACGCAGATTCAGAGGGCCTGGCACCATTGTTTAGATGTTGCCAAGCTCTTTAGGATATAAAGAAGTAAAAGAAGGGCTGTTCAAAGCCCCTCTGCCCCCCCCCCCCCCGGCAACTTGCAGGGAAAAGTAAAAACATTAAACCTCCAACTGGATTTTGAGCCTGTTTCCATTTTCTTGGGCTTGTTTTAATTTAATGCAATTCTCATCTCTAGTTTGAGACCTGCTGCTTCCAATCCAGTTTCAAGCCTCTTTTCCTGGTGTGAAGGGGAGCAGACTTCCCGTGCACACAGGGTCTGGAAAAACAAGTCTTTAAGGCATGGATACACCAAAATAGATAGGAGGTGCTAGCTGTGCTTAAGGGAACTTTCCATGTGTAAGTTGAGGCCAACTGAGCACACTTCTTGTGGATAAGAGAGTTTTGGTTTCATTCTTTTTTTTCCCCCTCCATCTCTGGCCTCCTACCCCCACTGTCACTGCCCCATGATTCCTTATACACTTTCCTCTTTCTTTTAGCTACTGAAAACTGGAGGCAGGGTATTGCTTCAGAGGACACTGACAAGACAAAACTCTAGGCTAGAACGCAAGAGGTGCTAAGCCAGGAATAGAAGGATCTGAATACTCTCTTGAAGCCTAAGTGGACTTTTGTCTTCAAGTAGCAGTTCTGCATGACAAATGAATTGGTGTGGACCCTGGAAGAGTCCAAGGCCTAAGGGTCAAAACAATTGGCTTACATTTACCTTAATAATGTCAGATGCCTCACACTCTTTAACTCTTTAACTCTTTTCATTTCTACACCAAATAATCTTATTCATTTCAAGTTTCTACTGTGTGAAACAATGATCATTTTTCTAATCACCTTTGCTGACCTCCTCTGCCTGTATCTCTCCAGCTGAATAAACTTAGATAGGGCAATAAAAAATAATTCTACACTACTAATTAGCTTTTGAAGCATGCTTGTTTACCATTCACTGCATGAACTGAATATCAGACATTATACCACCATGGAAACAATCTATAACTGCATGTCATGAATGTAAAATAATATGAGGCAAAGAATACAGTGCTGAACTGTACATGAATGAGAGGATACTGGGAATGCTGCATGACCTTCAGCAAGATTTGGTATTTATGTCATTGAGAAAGATGAGCCAGATTATTCATGAGTCTGAGAGGAGGAGAAAAGACATGTGATCTTGGAGCAGTTAGAATTATGTTATTCCTGGGGGAAGAAATCAGGATGATCACTTGAATATTATCTTCTCTGTTACAGTCTTACCAGAGTGATTATTTTAGGAATGTGGCATTCTCTGTTTTTATTATCTAACTGTAAAAAGATGATAGGAATTTAGAGCCTCAATCAATGCAATTTTTATTCTTTTTTTTTTTAATAAAGCAAGTGCTTTAAGAAACAATGTGAATCAATAAGTGTGAATCCTCAATAAGGTAGCTAAAGGATGGGGCAAACTTTCTAAGGAATAAAATGTGATCATGAATTAGTATGTTAAAAGCAACATAATAAGACAATGAACTTTTAAGGATTTTATAAAATACAAACAAACCCTGAACCTATTTCCAGTAAACTAGTTTTGTAGATACCCATATAACCTTGGGGCACTTACAAGGCAATTCTCTTAATAGATTGATTACAAATTTCTGAAATACAGTGGGTAGCTTATTATTGCTTTGGCTGGAAAAGAAGATTCAGAGAACGTCTTTTTAAGAAGCTGTAGCCTTGGTCATTTGCAACCAGTTATTAAGCTATACCAGGCTGACCAACCGGTAACGTAATGTTAATGTACATGTAATTTCTGACATGTAATGAAATGCTTCTGAGACCCTGAGGGAGCCTCTGGCTTTCCCTTAGGCTGTTTCCAAGGGGGGATCCTTACCTGTGGCAGAGTTCTCCAGCCACTGCATTCACGACTTCTAATATTAACAAGAGCTGCACAGAATTCCCTTTTGGGGATGATCTGCTATTGCCCGGTCCTTAGAAAGAGGTGAGCAGTACACTGTCCAGTGAACTACTTTTGGTCTTGAAAGACATTTTTGCTAACCATTTTCAGTAATATTTGTAATCTGCCTTTTTCCTTTTCCCATGACTTTCTTCTTCTACAGCTGACAACTCCAGTTGTTTCTTAAATTAAATACTGTATTTTCTATCTTTTCAGTTTTATGGTATAAATAGTCATCTAAATGAAGCTCATTTTTAATGAAGCTCACTTTTAGTACTGTATTGAGGTTCAAGATTTTCCATTACCTTAAAATAAAACTTTCACATTTTCCCTCTTACATTAGATCAGTTAAACTAGTGTGTGTTTATCCCTTTTCAGATGCCAGTTCATTCTGCTTATTAAGTATACCTAAGCAGTACTTGAACATTTATCCAGCAGCCCTTTCAACTTAAGACCTATCTTTGTCAAAAGGTAACCCTGCCATCTACTGGAAAGTCTTTAGAAATGTTTTTTTTGTCTGTAAAACTGGACGGGGTGAGGAGTGGACTGAGTCTACAGCTCCTACCTACAGAAAAGGCCACTTCTATTCTGCAAAGCACAGGCTGATTTCCTGCTGTCTAGAGGAAATGTGCATCGGAATGTGCATAAATAATGAGTTGCTGGAGAAGGGATCAAATGTGTGGTAAAAAAGCCTTTCCCTCTCAGTCCATTGACTTTTTCTCTGTTGAAGATTCCCTGATTTGTCATCCTCCTCTCCAGCAACTTTTTGGGTAGTGTCCCTAGACTAGGGGGGTGGCAGGGAGTCCCCCGGCCTTGYGGTTCTCTGTGTGGTCAGGAAGGCTGGGAGCTCAGTGGGCAGTTGGGGATGCAGAGCAGCTGTAACAGCTCGGAGGTTTCACCCGCATGGGTCTGATTTCTGGTTGATCTAGACCCCAGGGATCATGAGGGATTCATCTGGAGAGACAGGAGCAGCAAGCATCTGGACAGACCAACGAGAAGCTCTGCTGGGGAAGCTGTGGATGTTTCTATGCTGCAGGCCTCTGCTTGCAGGTGGTGCTTTGGAAGGGGCTCTTCAGTCTGATCTGGGACTAGTCTGGTCTCTTCTCTATAAGTTAGAACAGACTTTGCAACTGGTGGGATCTTGTGGCTGCTGAAAACACTGGGTCTAGTAAAAGGCAGAGACTTTTTTCCTAGCTTTCTAAGCTCACATTGTTTTCTTCCTGCAAGTCTGTGTCACTGAGAGGTGCAGAGGAGTTTTTGTAACAGAGTCAGTCATATGCTGCTATGTCTGTGCTTCTGGGAGCATCTTGCCTTGAAGGTATCAGAGCTGACATCTCTGCTGACCACAGACCCACACTGTGCCACACTCTTCTGACAACCCATCTTTGGGGGTGAGTTTTGCTTTAGTTATTCCACAAAAGCAGTTTTCTGCCCAGAAATTAAGCCCCACAGATTTGTATAAAACTCAGTCTAAAGAACAAGAGGGATCATCTCCTCTGATAGAGGAGATGATGGGGAAAACCCAACCCAAAACAGTAAATCAAAATTTGCTGCATAAGAGTTGCAGAAATTTGTAAATCATCTGACATTGGCTTGCAAGGACTGCAGGCTATGTTCCTGTTTAATGAACTACTGTTCAGTGAGTACAGAGATTCCCAAATAAATGTGTCTGTAGGTGGTCTGCCCATAGCACAATTCTGGGCAACTTCACCAGCTCTGATATGGCTGTATGTATTGCATAATGTTTAGTCCCAGCAAATAAACTCAACTGCGACTTTAGCTATGCTGATTAGGACATAATGCTTGATCAAACTCATGTCTAAACATCTTGCGTGTTGTCTCTGCACTGGAGTCCCTGCAGAAGGAACTAGTTTAGATGTGCATGTCAGCACCTGGCCATGCAGATATGCCTGGCTAAAACTGGCCTGTCGACATGACAGCTTTCCTTTAGCAGGTAGAAGTTTCTCCAGAATGCTTTTTAAATGTAAATGACTTTGCAAATGGAGCATATTAAGCATCTATTTCAGTTTTGTTTTAAAGACTAGATTGCAAAGCAAGATACAGTAGGCAAGTAATTTTAAGGATCATCATATAATGGCAAGGACATACTCAAAGTCTCTCTGTCCTCTGGATACAATTTTTGAAAAGAGATGATACTCCTCAGGAAGAAGACGACCCTTCTATTATGAGGAATTGAGGCAACTTTCTCTTTGATAGCATAAAAGACCAAAATTGTTATCTACTCTTCATTAAAATTGTCATTTTGCAGCTAACCTCCTCATGGAAAGACTTGAATAGGGTTGGTATTACTCTCAGATATCAAAAGAAAAAAATAATTGGTACCAGCCCATTGTCTGGATGCTAATAACATTTCAGTTTTACCTATGCTGAAAAAATAATTTTTTCTCAACATTTATTAGAAGGAAGAAGGCTTGGCACAATCATAGGCTTACTTAAATTAAGCTGGAAAACATTTTAGATTATTTAGTCTATCCCACTGCTTATGGAGGATTGTCTCCTACCATGTAATAGATGGCAATGTTAGATGGCTAGTTTTTAAAGCCCCAGACAGCAGAATTTGTCTAGGGCTGAAATGGAATGAACTGATGAACTGTAGAAGGCTGCTGCTTCAGGAATGGGGCCCACAAGGTTGGCCTCTGGGCTTGGCAGAAGAAGCTCTGCACTACTCTCATGCAGGGATAGTTTTGCATTACCCATAGACAGGGATAGTTTTGCAGGGAGAAGACTCTGGAAATCCTCAAGCTGCTCTTGATCTC
The DNA here is from genome assembly GCF_003343035.1 of Apteryx rowi. Classification (NCBI taxonomy): domain Eukaryota; kingdom Metazoa; phylum Chordata; class Aves; order Apterygiformes; family Apterygidae; genus Apteryx; species Apteryx rowi. The sequence continues at coordinate 315,266 of NW_020450680.1, read as the reverse complement.
GACTGCATGGAAACACTGCAGTGGCAGTGAACACAGTTTGCAGTAAAATCCAAGATGTTCTTTCCCCATTCTTCATGTATTTAGAACCCAAGAGACATCTTAGATAAAACCATTTGGTCTAAGCCATGCCCAGTCACCTCACATGTACTATGGGACAAAATTGTATTCAAGCTATGCACATCAGTAATTTGGTGGCAGATATACCTGTACATTTCAAGCAAATAGGTAAGTCAAGATAATTGATTCTTCATAGAAACAGGAGCACACTGCTTTCTCTTTGCTGCCCATTAACTGGTGTGTGAGTAATTGTTTCTCTTTGCGTACCCCTCGTTTCTGGCCACACCTCTATTTTAAATCTTTGCTGCAGTCATCTTTTTTTCTGGGGGGAGCTTAGGTTCTGAAGTTCGTAAATCTTATATATAAAAAAAGCTAGATTTTGAAAATTTTGTTGTTGCTGCAAATATTCAGATCTAAGAAATATGTCTTTGTTTCTAAACTTGAGAAAAGTAATGTGGCCGAGTGCTGGTCTACAAAGGAGAAACTTGGGTTCTAATCTTGGTCTAACAAATGACTTGTACTCTGGCCGATAAGATATTTTTAATTTTCTTTCAACGTTGCCCCAAATCTATAAATGATTTTTAATATAGCTCATATACTGATCAAAAGTAGTTGGTGAAAGTATTTGCAGCTCTGAAAAAATAAAACACTTCTACTCTTGATATTCATTGTTAGATGTAAGTTACATAATTTTGCCTAAGAAAGAAGTTTATTTCTGAAGCTCAGAGAACAACTCAATCACTTTAGAAAGCTAAGTTGTGAAATTGCTGGAAAATATCAGTCTTCATCGAGTAACTTCACATGTTTACAGTGTGTCTTATTAAGTCATATGATATTTAAGCATAACAAGAAGTGATAAAACAGTAAAATTATTTGATAGTATATACAGTGCTTTAAAAATTAATTTATACAGGAAATCAAGATGTTTTAGAAAAAACGGTATCCTCTTTATTCTATATTATGTTATTTGGAAAATGCAAATTGGCCATAAAATGAATTCTTAATCAGACAACTGTTAAATATCTATTGATTTCAAAGTCAACAGAGACTTTGAAAATGAAAACAATTAAATGATTATTCACTTAAATGTCATCCATCCTCATAAAAATAAAGCAAGCCTCCCTGTGTTGGTCTGTGTATTTGATATACATTCACACATATATAGGGTCAAAAGCAACCCTGAAACTGCAAACTCAGTACCATGTTAATTACTGAGTTTACATTTCACTCTTTTAACTTGCCCTTTCCATTTTTGCTTACCATTCAGAGTATCAAGGAGAAGATTATCTCCCTGACCAATGTATGGTTACATTGCTAATAATGCTAATAATTGCTAATAATATCATTGTTGTGGGGATTTCTTATTATTTCCATTGTCTGTTTGGAAATGGTTTATGAAGACATTTTCAAAATTAAACCTTTTGTTCTGAAATGACATTTTTGTTAAAAAATTATCAAAATGTTAAGCAAAAGGTGGTCTGCACTGCAAAAGGGATTTAACTTTGGTGACATTTCTTAATGGGAATGAAAGCCAGCTCAAGTGTCTCAGACCTACTTGGGTCCTATATAGTGGTTTTCAGGGGTTCTGCTGGCTGGTTACATAATGTGCTTGTGGTCCTCCTGTGGTTCTCTTCCCCCTCACATGCTATGGCAAAGGATTGTAAATGCTCAGATTTTGTGTGGGGATTATAGAATTCATCCTCTTGGATGAACCTCTTTTATATTTTAGGTTCTAAGATTGCTGAGAAACTAAGTATATGAAGCCACTGTCTGTATGCAGCCACTTTGTTTAGTATTACAAACCTTATGGCTGACATGGTAATGACACTGCTGGGAAGCAAGTATTTGCTTTTCAGTCAGTGGATTCTTTGGCTGATTGTTGATGAGCATAAACACACACAGTAAAAAGGAAGCAGCATCCTTATGCATGTTGATTGCATAGAGGGAAGCAATAAGAGTCTTAAACCATACATCCAGGGGGCAGGAGGCTAGGAACTCCTGGGCTGTAAGTCTCTCAGTAAGCTGTGCTGTATCCTTGAGTAATTCTCGTCAACTCTTTGCCCTGAACTTCAATTTTAGCAAAATGAGGGCAATAGATTCATAATTAGATTATGGAGATACTGTTAGGAGGTAACTGGAGGTAACTGTGTATGTGTTAAGTATTATTATTAGGAGTTATTGTGGGATTCTTTGTAGTTACTGCAGGTAAGATCATTTTGTTTTTTGATGTCTCARTGAAATTAGAGCCACAGTTTCTATACATCAATAAATGCAGGTTTCCAAAAATGACAGTTCTCAAGAGAATGTTGCTGTGATCTCTTCATACAATTTCTTTCATAATCTCTGACAGTGTCCTAAAAACCTGCTGTTGAAAAATAGGAAGAAATAGATAAAATAAGCGTCATGAAAGAAGAAAAGCTGGAACAGACATAATCCTAATAGCAGCAAGTAACATACTGACTGCTAATATCAAACTCTAATACTGTGCCTGTAAGAACTTTCAACAGTAATGTTACTTCATATGTTAAAAGCCCCAAACAACTTTCCATCCTGCTTTCTCCATCCTGTTCCCCTCCTTGGCACTTTGAGCCTCTGTTCTTTCAAGCCATGATTGTCTTGACTTGCTTGTTTAGGATGGCCTATAGGCTGCTGTCTTATGCTTCAGAATTCATACTTTAATACAATAATTTGTCAGTCTCTGAAATATTTTCTTCATGTGATGACACTGTTCTGAAATGAACAGTATAAGCCAGCTGGGGGTGGGGGGAGAAATGAACACCATTTCTACTAGCCTAGAACTGTCTCCAGCTTCTGAAATCGGCAAACGTAACAATAAAATCTATGAAAGCTGTGTGGTGAGAAGCACAGCACACATATGAACAACAAAAATGAGGTTCAGCTCTTGAGAAAAACATGTGGAAGCACTGAAGTATATCAGAAAAACTCCACGGATTTGTCACTTTGCATTTGTTTCCTTCTCCCAGGCAGATGGGTGATCTTGCTCTGCACCTTCTGAGCAATGGAACTTAACACTGCAGAAACCCGATGCTGGATCTGACCTAGTCGTCTGACATGTGCTGTATGTTTAACATCAATGTGCCTCAGAGAACTTTGCAATAGTAATCTGTACAACTCAAAGGCACCAGACATTAACAATTATGAATTTGCCAAGACTGTAAAAATGAATTAAACTTTCTATGAATAATGAAAATAACCACACATTAGTGAAGGGTTAAAAATGAGCAGCTTTTTGAATGGGCACATTAGGGTAGAGAGAAAGCTATGCCATTATCCGGCTTTTTGGTACTCAAGCTGGTGCTGGCCAGCATCAATAAATTCATTGTGTTCCTGGGCTGAATGTATAAAGGCTGTGAGTATGTAACTACCACTTTTAGAACTGCTGGGATCTCCAGTGCTTTGGCTCAGCTGCTGCTGCCCACTTTGATTCTCACACCAAACATCCCCTGGACTTTCTGACCCACAGGGTGAGAGTCAGTAAGTATTTTCAGAGTATTCCTACCTGAACTGGCCTCATTCTAAGACAGAGAAGAGGAGGGTATGTGTTCACACATGCTGTCTCAGCTGCCTGAACAATCTTGAGAATTCAAACCTACCCAATTTAAGCTTACTGTCACTTGACTTAAAATGGTAACTTGAATGCATGACTCTTAAGATTGTACTAGCCATGAGGTTTATGGTAGGCCAGCAAATGTTTAAAGGTTTATTTCTGGCTGTTGGAAATACTTCACTTTTATAAAGACAGACTCCATAGTCTCACCTGAACAGAGAGAAAGGGAAGAAAGAAAAACCTAACTGGTTAGGACTTTCCCATGGGTTCCACTCCTTGCTCCAAAATCATGTCATGTGCTGTGTGAGCAACCGTACTGCCGAAATGCCTGAATTAGCACTGATGGGAGCTACTGTGTCTACACAGCATAGCACTCAGCAGAGCTACTAGCTTAGTCTTCAAAGGTACTGAGCCTTGCCAGTGTGGTACCACTCTGAGCTAATAAGCCTTGTTTTTCAGTTTATGCTCATCGCCACTCTAATGTAGCTGCACTGCTGCCAGTTTCAAGGCAAACCATCTCTGCTAATTTGAGTATATGCTCCATCTCACTGTATCCACCATCTGCTTGGTCAAGGGGCAGGGTTCCTAGCAGGATGCTGCAGATCCCATTGTGCAGCAATGAGAGACTGCTTCTAGGTGCGAATAAGTATGTTCCACTCTGGATTTTACTCTCTAAGCTCCCAGCTGTAAAATGAAGATCATATCTACATAACAGACATGTTGTGAAAATAACTACATTTCATATTATCCAGCATTCAGATACTGTGGTTAGCTTGAACAAACAGAAGCAATATTTCTTCTGATTTTGTTCAGGATGCATCTTCCTAGACCTACAGGATATCTTCAAGTAATTACTGGCATGCAGGATGACAGGATCACATACTAGCTTTACACATTTAAAAGAGTTTTTTTTTTATAGCTAGAAATAATCTTCCTGCTACCTAATCTCTCTCCTTCCTCTCTCCTAGAATTACACTGATCCTGTCTCAAAGTAAACAGTGTTGGCTTTAATATTGTAACAATAAATATAAATAAATAAATAAATAAATAAATATATAAAGTGGTTTTCATGGACCAGGAAGATGGGCCAGGATTGTCAAGCTGGCTAGTCATATATCCATTCAACAAGAATTTATTTAAATGAAACCAGCAGTGCCAGAAAACAAAATCTCTTGGACCCTGTGGACAGAAAAGGGGTATTCTTCTGTGGCAAAAAGGAAGAAAGGATTTCCACTCACCTTTAGCTTTCTATAGTCCTATAGTTGATAACTGAATAGGTATTTTATGTACTCAGAAAGGAGAAAAATTACATATCAATTGCATTATTGATCTTAATATGTCTGATAAAAATGTTGGTTTTGAGAATGAAGCTTAATTGAATGTCTGGGCATTAAATGATTGGTGGATGTGCAAGAGAAAATGCCAAACTTACTCTAGATGTGAAAAACAAATCCCCACAGATAATAATCTGAAGAAGTCATACTTCCCAGTGGTGCCCATCAGTGAGGCTAACACAAATCACTTGAACCATCTGGTTGGGAGGAGCTGTAAAGAAGGGAGCACTGATAAGGCCAAGCTGGGAGCTGTCAGTATTGAATCCTCCAGGCATCAAAGACACCTAAGAAATATATCATCCACTTTCACTTTTCAAACATAGGGGACATCTAACACTAGCATGTAAAATGTGTCTGTTATATTATTTCATTTCAGAAATGAATATTGCTATTTTCCTCTTGGCTGATGGACCCAAGAGATCATGGTTAACAGAATCTGGGAAAGTGTATAATTTCTTCATTTAAATGAATAAAATCCAAAGAGCAAATTTAGAGTAAATGAATGCATTTTCAATGGATGCATGGGTAACTCCAGTGAGGACATAAGAAAAATGGTGCTAATTGCATTCCAGTTGCCAGAGGACTGGAAAATGGATGTAAACATTTGACTGTGGGGCAGTGGAACTTCTGCTAAACTTCAGCTTAAAAGACTTGGGTACTCATCGTTTGTTTAAAACAAATTATTTACATGTGAAGGAAAACAAAAGAGAGGAGGATTTAAGAGGATTCAGCAGGATGAAAATTAAGCAATTCAGTCATAAGCTTTAGTTCTTCTCACAACATTCTCAGTTTTTTTTTTTTTCCTGACAAGCTTATGTGTAAGGGCTATTTTCTACTGTCTATGGAGATTATGCTTCCTCATGTCAGGACCTTAATTTGATTTTATAGAATTCAGGTAAGTAACTGCAAGTATTTTTGGACTAGATTCTAACAAATAAACCATACAATTGTTTACAGCAATAATTGATCTGTTTCCTTTTTTGTGGAAATATCATACTTGATTAGTAGCAGAGAAAGAGTTAGGTCCTGCTTAGGTTATCATGACTGTCCTGTGACAATACAATAGTGACGGTGTATAGTAGACCTAGAACTGTTGTAAAGTCCCTTCTTCTGACTGCAGAGTGAAAGTTTAGGAATATATGTCCTGGATTAGGAAGTTTTGTCCTGGAAGAAAGTAAGGACAATGGCTTGGTGACAACGGTAACTGATGTTAGAACAAAAATGTAAGCTGAAAAGAAAGATAAGCAAGGATATTTCATAAGCTTTAGAATAGCTGTTTTTTTCCTGATTTCACTCTATTTTTTCTAGTTTCCTTTTTTTGCATAATATTTATAACTTGTACAGTGTTCTCAGATATTTATATAGAAAAAGTAATTAATTAATTTTGGGGCTTCTGAATACCAACAGGCTCAAACCATTATTGGATCTCTATAATTTTAGTAACTAAATTTTTCATATTTGTATCCAAGATGCAGGCCAGGTTTTACTGGGGCTGAAAAAAGCCATTGGAAATGTTAATGGAGACGGCATGTCTGAGTGGTGCTCACCACATTTAAAAGACTTCCTTGGCCGATAGTGTCCTCATAATATTACATTTCTTCCAGTGTTTTACATTTTTTGGTATAACAGCTGTAAATCTGCTACAAGTTAACACTCCAGTCTTGTTAATCTTGTTACCTCTGCAGCAATACCTCTTGCTACTTGCTATCTTGTTACCTCTGCAGAGACTCAGGTAAAAGACCCGCAGAGCCATTTTAGTCAGCAGGTAGAGATATTAATGCAAAGATGCACCCCTGATGTTTTTGTACATGCCTGGAGCTCCAAGCACTTTTCTTTGTGGACATTTTCTGTGTCCATCTAATTTAGTGCAATTTTATTATATTAAATGCCTGAAGGAAATGAAATTTGAACAGTGGATCAGATCCAAATTACTGTAATAATCATGTGATTCCACCTTCCCACTCCTTGAAATCTTACTGCCCCGTGAAGAAAACATCACATGACTCACAGCATACACAGAACAACAAAAGCTCACAATTTGGGCAAAAATGTACAAAACATTTTTGCATTAGTAGATAGTTTTTACTTACCTCTCTCTCCATGGCTTCTTCTGTGGTTGGCTGTTGTATTTTGGAGGTTTCCTTAAATTGTAATCCATAAAAACATTCTAACAGAGGGGTGGTACTGCTCTGCCAAGCCTGGGCAGGAAAAAAAAAAGGTGGGGAGGGATTTAAATGAAAGATGTTTATTGATCCTGCAACCCTCCAACACTGTAATACTGGAAGGAGTTTCAAGATGAGCAAGACTTCATCTGTAGTACTGGAGGTAATTTATTACACATTTTTTGTGGCCACGTTTTGTGCGATGACCAAGCAATTCCCTATTTATATGTTTTTCTGGAGCCTGAGTCAGGTTTCTTTCTGTCAATCAATGATCATGCCAAATCAATGATGTACTCAGTTCAGCAAAACTTAATCAATACTTGTTTTTAAATTTAAAGATTAAAAAACCCAAAAACATAAAGGTTAAGTGCAGGAATGTTATCTTCATGCGCACTAGTAATAGTTATATTAATGTGATCCTTTTCTGTGCCGCATAGGCGCATGCATGTGTAGACCCTCTAGACTCTCGTATTCAAAGCCTGGCAGCTTGCTACGTCACCTCTTTCCATCATTTGATTATGTGATCTGTAGCCGCTGCTAACGCATTATATTTGCAGCAAATGGTGGTACCAGTTTGCCCCTTCTTTCATAATGAAAGCTGTAACTTTAAAATTATGCATCCTCTTGAAAAATTACTCCTTCCAGACAGCCTGTTTGCAGCTAGCACCTTGCAGTTAAAGGCCTATTAACTTCATTTGTTGCTATCTGCTTTTACACAGAGTGACTACCTCAGTGGTAGGCTGGAGGCTCGTTGATAGAGTCAAAGCAAACTTAGGCCGAGAAGATTCAAGCAAAAACTTTAGGCACTTAATTTATGATCACTTTGGCTACCAAGTTTTTGTAGACAGTGCCTTCTGGCTGTTAGCATGCATGGCTGTTTGAATAATGCTTATTTCATTGAAGGATTTCTTTCAGTCTTGTCCATTTTCTACTCATTGTCAAGATGATAAATAGTGTTTTGAGGAAGGTCCAGCTCATCAGGCCAATCTTGTTGGCAATTTATTTTTAAAATAAAATGTACAGAATCAAAAAACAGCTTCCTGGGAACATGTGTCTCTCATGTAATCACCTCTGAGTCAACTTATGCTGTGAATGTAATTCTGAACAAATAACTGAAGGTTATTTGATGCAGTCAGAAATCTTTCAAAATAGTTTTAATTTTTATAGCAGTTCTGAAAAGACCAGCAAATACTTTTCCTGAAACATGGCTTGTATAGCATTGTTTACCCCACCGAGAATAACTATTTCTACAGTTTAAATAGGTTGACCTTTTAGCTGCCTGTGAAAAAAATATTTCTCTGAAAGAATGAGCCCACTGTGCTCTGTACTATCCAACTTGTTTACAAGCTCATAGCCTGCAAATCAACATCCAGCGACCCTTAGCTGTGCATTTCAGACACTTCTCATCAGACATACCAACCTTCAGGCAAGCAGCTCATACCACAAAAGGCAGTAGGACAGGCACCAAACTTCCCTTTCTTGGGCACAGGCTGTGGGGCTTTGAGTTACTGGTCCTCTCCTCATCAGGCCCAATGGTATTGTGTCCCCATTTGTTAGTTTTCAGTCAAAAGCAGTAATTTGGAAAAAAAAAAAAATTAGTTGATGTGTTATGCTTTGTCTGGACAAGTCATGACTTACCAATGGGGAAATAAACTTTGAAGTGCAGTCGCTTCCAATCATCAGGGTGATTCTCCAAGTTAGGTCCCTTCAGGCACTTCCCTTCCTGTGAAACTTGAGCTTTCAGCAATGCTCAGAACATCTTTTATATCTTCAGTAGGCAAAAGATCTCGCTGGAATTGCCTTCAGGCCCTGGTGTTTGACAGACAGCCATATATCCCTGGGCAGAGCCAGGGGTGATTTGCCTTTGGAGCCCTGGGATGTTCCTGCAGCAGATGAGTTGCCTGCTTTGTGAGCACAGAAGTCAGATGGACCTGCAGCTGTAGCGCCTGGCTGTGCGTTGCTGTTTGTTAGCTTCTGGTAAAATTGCAGATACTGGTTATAATTTGTGATGTCCTGAGTGATTTAGGCCCTCTGCTCTTTGCCTCTGTATCTCTCATTTTTTGGGGGATAGGAGGATGATGAGTCGCAGGGTATCACTTTCAAAAGTGCCTCCCAGTTGAAAACTCCCCAACTCTTGCATTCAGAAAGCCTTGAAAAATATCCTGAAGCTTATCCACATGTAATCAGGAATGGCTTAGTGTCTGCCTGTTCCAGAGAAGAAGGCCCCATAGCTCTGAGGAGAAGTGACTTTGTGCTCCAAGTGAAGAGGTGTTTTTCTGCCAGACTAAAGTCTGGTAGTGTGGCGAGACATTACAGCGCGTGACCTGTAGGTTTAAAGCCAGAAATGATTATGCTAATTTGAACCCCTTTTGTGCAGTTTGTTTGTGTGCGCATGTGCAAGCGTACATGTGTAGTCTCTCACTTTCAAAGACAGGCAGATTGCTGCATCACCTCTTTCCCTCGTTTGATCAAGTGGCTCACGGCTGCTGCTAACTGATGATATTTGCAGTTATTACCAGCTGCTCTAAGTTATAATTTAGATAGTCTCGTTAGACACTTGCTATGGTGTAGACAGAAAACAACAACAGTAAAGGCAATCTGTTATCGGATCATAACAGTCTTGCCTCATGAAGCCTTTCTGATTATTTTCTTGATGTTAGTCAATAATGTGTTCTGATCCTGTCATGTAAATGGAATTGTGGAATACAGAGTAATCTGAGACAGTACGAGTGCACAGCAGAGACTGTCTCTTCTCTGAAACACCACCGTACCCCTGTTCACGGAAGCTTTCTCATTCTCGTCAAGCTTTGAGCGTTTTAATTTGTACAAAGTTCTCTTGGCGCTGCTTCTGCCTTCTGGCTGGGATGAAGGTGAGAGGTCAGATTGAATAAAACTGTGGTTTATGCAGGTCTAAAAAGTAATGCTAAAGCCACCCTACTCCTAGTTTTAGTTTCTATCTGGCCTAGAAGAGGCCTGGGGCAAGACTGTGTCCAAGAGACCCTGGGATAAAGAACAGGGGTGCAAAGGTTAGAGCTAAAGTTGGGACCCAAGTTCACAGAGCTCTGGGGGAAATGATAGTGTCCTCAAGGGGAAGTGGCGCTGCTGCCCTGTTTTTTGGCTGGCGGGACTGTGGCAGGCTCGCAAATGCCACTGTGGAAGGGTGGAGCTGAGACTGGGATATAGATTGGATATATAGGGATATATATATTTGGTTGAGTCTGAGATAAACTGAAGGGCTAAAGTAAGGGTATGACTGAGTAAAGAAATGGTGACAAATTAGATTTTTAGGCTGCCTTTTGCTGTGGGGCTTGAATGCAAGGTTGGGGCAAAGACTAGTTATTAAGGTTGGGGTGCAGGTTGGGATTTGCTTCTGTTAACACCAGTAAGCATTGCTGAGAAGTTGGTTACACGGAAATGGCCAGGCTGTGTTGAGAGGCAGAGCCACTCTGTGTCACTGTGATGTTCAGAGATGTGGGACTGGAAGGAGTCACTAGGTTCGGGAAAAGGCTATTGTCGTGCTTAAAATTACCATGAGCCTTAGAAGAAAGGGTGGAACAACTCAGATGCAAGCCTAGTTAAACTGATATGGATTGTCCCACACAAATGCATTTAAGTCAGCACTGATCAGTAGTTTTCAGGAGGCTGAGCTAGCACCACAGGTAGACATGCTTCAAATACTTTTTTTTTTTTTTTTTTGATTTTGTATGGATTTTGGCAAATATAGCAGCAGCACAGGTGCTACTGTTGTGCACTGAACGCACTGACCTTTCAGCCATTTGCCTATTGTGGCAAGCATTGGATCCCTCTGGGCCCTAGAGAATCCTAGTACGCTGGAAGCAAAACCAAGTAAAAATCAATGCTCCTGATTTTAAAGAACAGCGAAGGCATGAGTCAGCCACAGAGATGTCATTCCTTACTACCCTCTGTCCTGTTCAGCCATAATTTCATTGGAAATCGATCTTAAGTGCTATCTTAGATGGAGCTTGTATTTTTCCCCAAGTATTTTGATTTTTTTTTTTCTTTTTTCCCCCCTCTTTCTTCTTCTCATGTAGGCTTAAAAAAACCTAACTTGGTGGGTGACCAGTGGTAGCTGATGATGGGTTAATTGAATGCCTGGCCATGGGAGGAAGCTACCTGGCAAAAAGAGATAACCATTGCCTGATCACTCCACAATGTGCCTGCCTGCATCCAGCAGTGGAGCAGAGCAACCTCTGGGAAATAGCTGTTTCTTTTAGTATTATGTAAACTAAAAGATAACATCAAATTCTGTGGTCCATTACATGTGTTCTGTAATTGTAAGTGACAGTAGACTTTGGTCTATAATGCATCACTCCGATTACATAGTGAGAAAAATCTTGTGGCTGCACCTGCGAACTGAAATTCAAAAGGTCTAGGTTCCCAGCTCTACCACAGGCTTCTGCAGTAACTTTGGACAAGTTGCTATTTTTGCGTCTCAGTGTTCCAAACTATAGAAGAAAATTATTTAAGCTATGAGGCAAATGTACCACTTTTTGTAAAGTGTCTTGGAAAGAAAATGCTTTTCTGGGACTGCCAACATGTTGCATGCCTACATTCAGCTGGGCTTGTGAACCCAGGCATGGGATGGTTCACTTGCTTACCTGAAAACAGAGGCACTTTTCCCCGCTTTTGTTCTCATACAGTGCACAGAACAGGATGAAAGTTTTGTTTGTTTTTTAAAAAATCTTGGTAATTATAAATTAGTACTTGCCTCTGTGACAGTGCTGATGTGCTTAGCTGAAGCCTGTGTATATCTCTGTTACTTGAGCCTATTATTAAAGCTTCATTTCAACCTAGGGAAAAGAAAAATCATCAAAACAAATGCTTATGCAATCTATATTAGGCAATGTTTTTGCTTTGCTAGAATCTGTAAGGTATATTTCAYCCTGTTTTGCAAACTTGATGGGTCATTGCACTTGTGATGAGTGGATCTTTACAGGTTAAATTATTCTGTTCTATTACGTCTCATGCATATTACACAGTATGTGAAGGAGCTTTGCCTTAATCTGCTTTATCATCAATCATGCAATGTAAAAATTAAATACAGAAGGAGTCATCATCCACATGGAATGCAAGGTTTTGCTGATAGACTAACGGGTGATGCTTATTTGGTGTTTACCTTTGCTAAGTAATAATAAAAATAAAAAAACCCTGCTTGCCAAGGACAAACACCAAAGGAATCACAAATCTACAGGTTTGGTTCTGTAATATAGCACCAGTAATAGGCCACTCTGTAATCATTCATAGATGAGCCAAAAAAGAATACTTACTCCACAAGGACTTTTCAAGGAGAAGGACTGTCAAAATCAGCTGTGCTACCCTGAAACACTGCAGAAGACACATTGCTTGGGAGCGTGCCGTCGGGGAAAAGAAGGAAGATGTTCTTACACCAGTGTAATGAAGTATTGGTCCTCCACTGATTTCTACTATGTAACTAGAAGTTTGCTTTATGCAGCACATGACATTATGGCATTAAAACACTTTTGCAGTGAGGAATACTAAAGAGTAGAGGATGTTTGTTCATTTGAATAGCACAGAAATCATGAACATGTTCTGGAAGTTTGTAATATGAGAAAACATTCTGACACTGTGCTTGCCTAGCAGAGATGATTTTTGGAAAAAGAAGTAAACCTGATCATTTTTCCATCAGCATCCATGGAAAGAAAAGATGGTGTATTAGGCTTTTAATATTTAAAAAAATAGTCTGGATGGCACAAAATGTAAAGAAAAAAAACTGTTCCTTCCTTTCAATTAAGAAAGTCAAATAGTGGTGACAAAATTGTGGCTGGCTCTTCTGGACTAGAATAAGGAAGAAACCTCTTTCCCTTTGTATTTCTACAGAGGGACAGGTAACATTTAGAAGCAGCTCACTGTGCTAAGCTAATATCTATGGTAGCACAGATTTATGGAAGCTGAATTTTAAGGCAAGTCCAATCATGACTGTGGAAATCTTTCTTCTCCAGCTAGCTTGGCCACCTTTACCTGTTGGGATTTTGGGGGAATGGAGTGTTATATTCAGCATCCCTTACAGTGAGTGTTATAGACCTCTCTCTGCCCAGTGCATTGCCTGGGATACGGGAAGCATTAAAATGAACCTTGTGTTAACCAGCAAAACTGTCAAGGCAGCCCGATAGGCTCAGCACCCACTTTTCTCAGCATGGCTCCATGCAGCATTTGTATTTTCCAAACATAAGCACCAATGAGTTTAAGCAGCTCTTGAGTTTACATGTATGTAATTAAAAACAAGAGTTTCAGTCTTGCAGGTTTTGTGAACCCAAATTCTAACGCTGGTGAATGACAGCCTGGATGGCCTCTATCTGCCAAAATGTATTTAAAACAAAACATTCTTTCAATATGTCTGACTATTTACATATTTTAACTGGGACAGATGGAAAATATATTGCTCCATGTGAAAGAAAGCATTCATGACAGGGATACTAAAAAATACAAGCAAATACTTAACTAGTCATACTGAAGAAAATAATATGGGTCATCTTCTATCATAAGGAAATCAAATTTTTGCAAGCAAAAAGGAAGCTTTTTAAAAAGGAACTGTTTTCTAGGCTTTTTTTTGTTTCTTATCACCTTAGCACACCAATGGAGAAGAAGTAGTGCAATCAGTGACAATGGAACAAGAACCGGTGTAATTCAAGTTTATTGCTCCTGGGGCTGTTTTATTCCTTTCTCTACACACAGTCACTGGGGAAATTGAGAAATGGTTAAATGTTTTTTAGCTGAAGGGATCGCTGTGTTTTCTAACACCTGCGTGTGCAAAATCAATATTTTTCCTCTTTGAGTTATACTCTAGTTCTATAAATTATTTTATGTTCAACTCGCCAGTCCTTTTTCTGTCTATTCCTGTGTGAAAGCTCTGCTGTGAGGTACCCATTTGGTACCTGGTGTCTCTCTTGTTTATGATCAGTATTCAGTGAGTGGTTTACTGCCATTTGGAATAGGATAGAAGAATTTTGCTTTCTTTGTATTTTCTGGTGAACACTTGAAAAGAATTTCTCTCATGTCTTTGGAAATTAAAATATTTCCGTCTCTAGTTTGAGCCTGACACATTTTTGAAGCACAGTGAATAGCAGTGTAATAACTGAGCTTTTGTCTTGATTGTTTTGTCCTATACATTAACTTAGAAAAAAAATGGAAGATTTTGGAGCAGTTTTTAGGGAGATCTAGCAACATGAACTCTACATATAGGTCAAGGGATTCAATGAAGTTTGATATCTTTCATCTCTTTGCTTAGCTTTTCAGATTCAGTGTTTTGGAGATTTCTTAATTTACAAATACATCTGAGGTTGATGAGGTCTCAGCTTTTGTCTAAGGCAGGATCCTCTTCTGCACATCTGGGATTGATTTCCTAGTGCTCAGGAGGCTGTTTACTGTCCTTGAATGCTGTGCAAATGCTGAAATCTAGGCCCCCCTACAAGGGACAGAAAAGAAACCTGAGTCTAGTCAAAGTTACGTCACAAATTGTCAGTGATAAAAAGGTATCTTTCATTTAACAGACTTAACACTACAAGTTTTCTGAGACTCAGAAAACCGTAGGTTTTGCTGTCTGAATAAAACACTCTTGTGGTACAGTGCCAGAGTTTAGTGTTCTTTCACGTAGCATTATCAGAAACTGAAAGTCAATCAAATCTACAGCAGCAAAACTTTCTAGCACAGCCATGATGCTGCTGGAGAAAGCTTTGTATTCAGCAGCACCAGCAAATGCCTCTCAATACTTAGAGCCTGAATACCCTCTGTGATTTGTATTCATACCACCTTATGAAACTCCATCCCTTTCCTCTTGTACAAAATGTTTTAAATTCTAGTCTTTTGATGTGGTGCTGTTTAAGCTAGACTGTACATGACAAAATGAGTAAGCATTAAAGTGGTCTCCCCATTTCACTTTACCAAGAAGTGCAAAGCACCAGTTCTCCTTATAAACTTTAAAAAGGGATGATTTTTCTGTTCTGTTGAGGGAAAGAAGAACAAGCTTCAAGAGGACAGAACTGTTGCTCATTTTTCTGGATATCCTGTTTATTGCTTTCTAGCTGGAAGGGCATGGTTTTCTTGCATGGCCAGCTTAGAAGGGAAGATTCCCAGAAAGTAAGATGACCTGGTGGAATTTTCCTCTTATTCTGAAAAAGAAATATTATGGGACCATATTTTAATTCATTGCTTGCTTTATGAATGTATAATGTTCATTTCAGTATGCAGTACCAATATCTCTAGCAGTCCTCTTACAAAGTACTTTGGCTACTAATTGTTTATGTGGTAGTGTAATATGCAGCCAAATAGAGAGGTTCATTTCTGCTCTCCCATCCTACAGCACAGATTAGCACTGTGCTGCTGCCATGTGCAAATCTGAGTCCTAACTGTAGGGACTTGTGTGGGCAGCTCTGTCATTTCAGCGCTTAAGAGACCTCCTTTCCCTTCTATATCAGCTTTCCTGAYACAAAATTCCATGCTGTAAATTAGATGTTCCTACAGAGAATATATACATAACAAAAGCTCTTTCTCTTTGGTAAGAAAGAAAATGGATAAAGGGTTACTATGGAAAAATATAAAAGAAATCCTGAGATCGGGTGGAAAGTGTTAGAAGTAGTTCTTTGCAACAAGACAGACAAAGTTACATTGTGTAGCAGACTGGAGAAACTAAGCCAATTAAGAAAAGGGTTGAGTTTAGAAAAGATCTCAGAGAAGCTGTAGGTAAAGAGAATCAATCGTCATCCAACACAGCTACCAAGAGAAAACTTCAGCAAAGAATCACTTCTACTAAATAACCACTTGGGATTTGGTCACATGTCTTGATCTATGAATGAGCACATAAACAGAAGATCTGTCAGCTCAAGGAAACTTCAACATCTCTTTTCAGCAAGCAGAATAATAAAACATGCAACAAGTGACTCAACTGCAATGACAGCTTAAATAGAAAATAATACCATCAGGAATAAGGCAGAAAGAAAGACCAGAGGGGGAATGCAGTCTTTAGAAAAGGCTTCTCTTCAAAAACAGTTATTTAATCTGTGAATTATATTCATAAATTAGTAGGGCCTTTTTATCTCCATGGATCACAAGGAAAAATAGTAGTCACTTATTTATTTCACACACACTCTTTCCTCCCAATCATCTCTGTACTGTAAACTTTATCTAAATACTTGCTTGAAGTGAAGGTAAATTATTCCTGGAAAAATTCAAGATTTCAGGAAAAGCATGTCTGACTCTGCTAATATCACGGGGAAAGAAAGGGACCTGCTTTTGAAATGCCTGATAAAACCTGATAATTTAAAAATATAATTTACAAGCAAAAGAATGGGCAAAGGAAATCTAATTTGATGAGAAAGCTATTAGTTGGGGTATCCTGAATCTGGATTCTTCATATGTGGTAGAGCTATACCTGAAGATACAGACAACAAATAACTTTCCCTGCCCTTGCTCTGAGGAGTAATGCAGTTGGTATAAAACTGAGATAAATGACACTGTCCTTATGCTAGAGACAAAGTCCCTGCTAGGGTGGTTGTAGGTACTGGGATTATGGGAATCAAGTCAAAGAGCGCAAGGGACACCCATGCCAGGTTTTGACCAGAGAAAGTGAAATGCTATTCTTGGCTGGCCTATCATGGAACCATTCCCAGCAAGACTGCAGCTTTAGTCCACAGTGTTCATGAGTCATCACTTAAAGGCTAATAAGTCTATATTACTTGACTTGAGTTCTGAGTATTGAGTGTCCAGAAGCATCTGATATTTAAGTGAAGGCTTAAATGAAACAGCCGGGCATCTACAGTTTCAACCCCAACTTTGTCGCTGAACACTGACACATACTCTCAATTTCCTGTGTTTGCCCAGATAGTGGCTACGGTGCCATTTCCTCTTGTTCCCTTCTGGCTCCAAAATCTCAGGTGCAGTTTGTGTTTGCTTCAGTTTCTATAATCCTGGCTATCTACTGTTTCCTATTGAGCAGGGTGGACCCATTATATCTGCATGTTTTGGAAGGATTGTGAACTTTGAAGAATAAGGAATATGTGGTAATTTTAAATCCATACAAAATTGCTTGTTTCTCTGAAAACTCCATAGTTTACTGAAGATGTTTGTTTTGTTTTATTATGGAAATCTTTTTATAAATTTAACCAGCAAAATAGGAAAAGAATCACTACTTTTTTTTTTTTTTTTTAAGGAACTGAGTTTCATTACTTTACTATGAGCTCAGTTTTTAGGTTAGGAAGGTACTACCATATTTTTCTGAAAATAATTTGGACACTAGGAACTTGAATGTAAATTTAAGAAATCCAGTTCACAGGTTGCACAATACAGACAGTGCATCTGCTCACTTTCAACACTCTGATGAAGCAGACCCTGTACTGCTTCACAAAGTTGCCTATGGCTAACTGATAGTGCTTATAAAGCTTCCTATCAGCTGGATGGTTTATGCTGTCAGTATTTAGCTCTTTGTCATAGCTGTTTTTTAAAATCTCTCTTGTTAATATGATGACTCCTTTATTTTCAATAAATCCAATACAATGTTCATAAATTGATTGGTGAAAAACTGCATCCATGTTACTGCTGTAGATACACTGCATTGGATGCTAGTATTCTACTCTATGTTTTTGGAACCTTTCCCAAGAATCATTTAATTATGTTTTCTCTTTCCCTGATTATCTTCACCCCTATCCTACTCATTTTTTCTGCTGCTTCATCTGTTTATGTAAACTAGATAACGAAGCAGCATAATCCTTGGGCTGGCAAGAGTGTTACATGTTGTTAAGGGAGCTCTTGTTTTGTAAATGTTGAACCTGGGTCATGAAAAGCGTTCTAATTAAAAACTGTGCTGTTAGATGTTAACAGTTGAAACTTGCCAGATCTTGGCATCAAAAAGCAGGGAAATAAGGATTAAAAAGGAGCCACCTGCTTGTAAATTCACCTGAAAAGCACCTGAAAGTAGGTGGTTTCTCAAATAGGAGTGCAGGTAACTTCATCAAGTAACAAAGGCAATTAACTTAAGGTGCTTTTACACATGTGCATTATAACTTGCAGCAATTGACCTATTTTCCTTCTCAAATCAAACCTGGTTTGATACTGTCCTCTGGAAAAATTAAAATCTTACTCTGCAGACAGGAATTGGTGGAAAAAATAGGGCCCCATAATGCAGTATGAATATAAACCCCTTCTCATGAACAACATTATCAGATGCATCTGTTCATCCTGGGCTATTCATATTTAGCAGCACTATGCTCACTTGGTCCATCTGGTCTTGAGATGCCCACTGAAGGAAGAGTATACAGAACAAGTAGGATCTGCACTACCATTAAATGTGCAACCAGAGAATAGCAGCACTTCAGAATGAAGATACCTTAGCAGTTTTCTTAAACATGTACCTTAATTTGAGATAATTTGCCCCATAAAAATGAGCTATAAAAATAACTTATGACCTATAAAGTAACTTAAAAGGAATCAAAATATATTGTTTTCACTTTTCTTTTAAGTTGTTACAGCTTAAATACATAGAATTATTTTTTCTTAGCTGCTATGCTTTCCAATACCTCTTCAGATCAGAGTTTCAGGTGAGTTTTCCTTTTATACTATGTGGAACCAAACTATGTAAGGACAGAATTCTGTATCTGTGATTTTGGTGGGATTGGACAGATTCAAGAAAAAGCAAATGTTGAGCCTGTAAATTAAAAACTTGTAAGACAAAAAATAAAATGGTTTCTTAGAAATAATGTCAAGCAATTTCTGATGTAATTTTAATTTCTTAAAGCACTCCATTGCATCTACATGCTGTGTAAGTTTCCGCTAAGTAATTAGATGGTGTAAATACCTGGCAATTATCCATAGCATCTCTATGTATCCAAGTGCTTTACAAAGGATGGTAGCTATCATTATCCCAATGGGGATAAGGTACAGAGAATGAGGGAACTTGTCCAAAGTTACTCAGAAAGGAGCAGGAAATTCATGTCATCTGAATGCTTTTACAATGGTCTGTCCACTTGGCAACACCATTAAGATTTTTCCCCTTTTGAACATAACCAACATACTATTCCCATGTAGTTATTCATTCCATTCATATTCAACTGCAGTTATAAAGGGAAAATAAGATATTGCACGTATATTCTGCATGTCAGTGCACACTTTGGCTTAAGCTGGTTGAACACATGGAAGCTAATCTAAGATTGGAAAAAATGGGACCTAAACAAAAGCTTGAATTCAGTCAATAGCAACCTGACGCATAGCAGACTCTGGGATCTTTTTACTCCAGTTCACCTTGGTACACATCTAGGGAATTTCAAAACATTTTCTGAATACTGCACTTGGAAAATAGCCCAAGTCCTAAACTGCCAGGATGCAACTATGCTAATAGTTACCTTTCTGAGACACAGTAMTAGAGGATCTCCTCAGCAAATTCTCCCCAGGGTCAGCATTGGTACAGTCTCTTATAGTCATCCTGGCTGCCTTAAATGAAATGTTTGGCTCAGACTTGCCACCAGCCAAAGAGATTACTGATGGATGGATTTATGTATGATGTGGCCTGCAACAAACACAGAGAATAAGGTAACAGTATACTCAGGCATCAAGTTAATACAACATAAACTAAATGGTGGTAATTGTCAGAAAATAAATAGGCCAGAATCATTGGCCTTGATTACTGAAAAAATGTTTAATTTTGTCCTAATGCAAAGTGCTTTATCTGAAGATGCATATATGCATTGCTGTCATGCTGTTGTCATTGCTACGTTGTATTTATATTGTCAAAACATACAATTACAGATSAAGATGAGATTGTGCTAGGTGATATACCAAAAGAAAATGCCTTATCTAAATGCAAATATTAGAGAAAAGGCAAATGCTGGGTACATGTAGATGGGGGAGAACAGAGATGACAAGGGACAAGCAAGGCAGAATTGGTGCAAGGAAGGGGTATGACGCTAGAGTCCTCACTGAGCTGCAGTGAGGTTGAGCTGAGGCTCAGCAGAGTCAGGGCACAATCTAGTTTGGAAGGAGAGGAGCCTTGAGCATAGACATAGCTCTGGGAATCAGAGGGGAATCAGGGAGGTTGGACTAGATGATCTCCAGAGGTCCCTTCCAACCTCAGTGATTCTGTGATCCACATGGGTAATACTGGATTTTTGCTGTGAAAGAAATTTCTCGGAGATAAATTGCTTAGGTAGCTGAGAAAAGAGCCAAGGATAGAACAAGGATAATCATTCCAGAACAGCAAGAGGTGAAAAATTTTGAAAGGCCTGTTGGGGGAATGATTAGAGCCACATGAAAGTAAATGAACATAGAAGTCCAAAGGAAAAAAAAAAACCAAGCAGGTTGTGTGGTCAAGGAAAATAAAGATCATCAGCAATTTCTGCATAGAAATTACCATCAATTTTCCAGCATATTGGAAAATTAATTTAAATTTCTATGTCTGATGAATTTGACCTGTACTGAACTGCAAAAGTGTGGGTTAAATACTTCATGTGAAAAAGGTATGAAAAAAAATTGGATACTCAGTAATCCATCTTTAAGAATCAAGATTGTTCTCTTTGTTAAAGAGTTTGTGATAAAGTATTTCCTTTCTTATGTATTTCTAAAGTGCTTTTTGCTGTGTTCTTTTGTGTTTGTCTTAAAAGTGTTTGTGGGATGCCTGAAATGTTTATAGTTTAACTGGCTATGTGTGTACTAAGACAGTAACTCTTCCAGTCTTTCTCAGAGATGCAGGAACTAGCTTATTTGCTTACTAAATAATGTCTTCCAAGACCTTGGAACTGCTCTGAAAAAGGTGTTTTATATAATCTACCAAGAAAACTGAACTGGTATTTCCATTTCTCCTGTTTAGTGTTTTGGGGGAAGACAGTGAGAGAGTTTTATGTATTAAATTTTACACCATCTGATTGCAAAAGCATTCCCTATAATGCAATAAAATCATTCTGTGTTGTCAGAATTCTGAACATAAAGAACACTATACTAGAAAAACAGAGATAGAAGTCATAAATAGGGATGTAACTCCAAAAACCTCTTCTAGAATAAACTTTATCACTAGTGCAACTTCATAAACATCAGCTAACATATCAGCTATAAGGATCACTTTGCCCTGTTAAATTTTGTTAAGTGCTGACTTTCACTAAATGCACTGCAAATTTTAAAGACATGAACATAAATCTATCTAATGTTTAAAACTGTTTTTGCATTCTGGTGGCTACAAAAAAGGAGGCAAACAAGCCACTCAATATGACAGCTAAATTCAATCTTCGCTGTCTGTTGCATAGCAGATGTTCTGCCTTCTGCTAAATTATCCTAGCTAAACACAGCAGAACAGTTCATATTGTACCAATTAGACTGGCTATTCACTCAGAAGTCAGATTGGATAGGGTTTTCCTGAAGTAGTTTTATGTGAACTAAACTGGTGATAATTCATGCTGATGACACAAATAAGCAGATTTCTGGATTTAAGTGAAGCAGCAAGCTGAAAAAAAAAAAAAAAACAGAAAAGACTTCCCATTTCTGCAAAAAATAGTTAGTTTTTATAGACTCAGATTCTAGGTCTACGGTCCAGACAGTCGTAATTTTCTTTCCCGGTAGAGACACTCCTTTCTCCAGGGCTGTTGCCCACCCCTATTTCAGCGCATATCCCCCATTGTCTTCTGACGGTTATGCAGCAGTATAGTGCCACGCAGACTCTCCGCCATGTCCTTAGTGGCTACAGGCTGCTGTGATGTGCACTGAGAACATTGAGTTTCTTCTCTGCTAACATATCTGGGTTTCAGAGGGATTTTAGGGCTGGCATGCCAAGCTGGATATGGTTAAAAATTCCAGTGTTCAATATGCAGGAGCCAAACTCCTGGGTCAGGCATTGTACCTCTCCTAATGTGTTTTTTTTTTTTTTTGAGAAAAGTGCAAGAAACTCCTCTGATAAAACTTTAATGTTCAAAGTTCATCATTAACCAAACAGAGAAAGATACTGTTCAAAGTTCTACACAAGTCAAGAAACTGAAATATCTTCACATTAATTTTTTCCAAGTCACATCATGGCATATTCACCTGCAATATCAATACAGATCTGACTTAATGTAAGTTGAAAATGAAAAGAAAATATAATTTTGAAAATATTCTCCAAATTCTGTACAGCTAATACAGGATCTTCTAGCACCGGTTGGATTTGTCAACACATTTCTGGGCTATTCATTCTCAAAATGAATCAACAAGATCTTTATCTTTCTTCCATAGTAATATGTGAGCTTTATGTAGCAACACAATAACTTGCACAGCCATTATAAGAAAGGTGAGGTATTACCATTCCTAGTAGCAATGCTGGAAGAAGGATGGTATGTTTCTTTGTATTCACAGAGTTCTTTTCATTCAGTACCATTACAGTTCAAACACTGTAGTCATTCTGTTCCCATCTAAGACAAAGTCTGCAGTGGGGTGCTCAAAAACTGCTATTAAATAATAAAAAATGCCAAGATATTGGAACATGAACTCTCACGGTTCAATGCAGTTCTTTTAATATTTACCCCGTGTATCAGAATCCAGATTTCAATGGCAAAACTGAAAATAACACAGATCTGTAAACCACAAGGTTTTAAAATACAAGGTTTCACACAGAGTAAACAATTATTACAGAATAAAGTTTAAAATGAAACAAGTTCAGAATTTAGGGGAACCTCCCCCCCAAAATTAAACTAAGGGTTTTACACAGAAACTCCTCTAAATTCTTGGACACCACCATGAATGCTCAGGGATTTATATTCAAGTAGATGAAGTAATTCTCTGTATCTTCATGGTTTAAAATTAGAACTGTCCTATCATATACACACATTCTTTCTTCTAATGAGCTTCCCTCAAACAATCCTTTTTTTCCCCTCAATTATTAATCGTAACTTTATGCTAGAAGGCTCTTGTTTTGAAGTAAAGAAAGAGATCAGTTTGCTTCAGATAATTTTTTATATTTTCCTTCTTTTATATTTTCCTTTCCAGATAAATGGCCTGTGTGGACCTAAAAATTGTGGAAATATTTTATGCAGAAATTTAGGAATTATGTTGAAGTTACTATAGTTAATATTTACAGACATCCACTGAAGGGGAGAACTGCCTCCCCTTGCTAAGTCCATGCAACTCTGAAAGCAAAAATGTGACACATCACACAATGAATCTAAATGTGTGCAGCAAATGTGATGGGTGTAGGATGGGCTGGGATTTACGTCCCTTGTGCTGTAGCATTTGCTTGGGTCATGTGCTTTGTCCAGAACTCCTAGGGATTTTTCACCTACCAAAGGCCTGAAACTCCAGTAAGTACAACTGGAGGTGTGAGTACTGGACCACTCAGAAATGAGTCTTTAGACGCAGTCTGCCTCAGAGCTGACTGTAGTACTGCTGGAACCGCTTCTGCAGTTGTTACTGCCCCTATGTAGGTAGCACCAGAGGAGCTACTTACAGGAGTCCTTTCCTTCCTCCATACCCTCTCTTCCCCAAATGTAGATTGTGCCACTTGCATCAGACTGCTTAAATCCAGCTATGAATGAAAGAAGCTTTTTGATTTTGGGTAGCTCAAAAAAAGAGGGAAAAATGGCTTTCTGTC
Source organism: Apteryx rowi (assembly GCF_003343035.1). Taxonomy (NCBI): domain Eukaryota; kingdom Metazoa; phylum Chordata; class Aves; order Apterygiformes; family Apterygidae; genus Apteryx; species Apteryx rowi. The sequence goes on along the minus strand of NW_020450680.1, from coordinate 291,578 downwards.
CATCATTTCTTATCTACATGACCCTGTTGTTTGGCATTTTCCTTTTGTCTCCAGATGGCTTCCTCCAGCATTGTTCAATCTCAATGAACACTCTGTCCCAGGTGACTAGAAACTGCATTTTAAGAGGTTCAGGGAAAGAGTATGTGCATATAAGATTTCACTGTCATTGTTCGATTTGTATTATTCAGGAAATTAATTTCATTTCAGACGTTTCACCACAGTCAGGGAAAAAAATCTAACTCTCTCTAAATTAAATTACCTGATTGTAAGAGGATCTAATGTGCAGCAAATGGAATTGCATTTTGCTTATATTCCACTAAATTAACATTTAGATGTTTGAAAGTCCAGAAGTGTATTATTCAACACATCACTATCATAAAGCTTGCTTAATAATGATGTTTTGATTACATTTTTCTAATTCTAAGTCTGGTTTAACAATGATGACAGTATTTGCCCAAGAACAGAAATCAGTCTTGTATAACACATTTATTCCTCTGTAAAGCATAAGAACTATATTATTTTAATTATACAGCTATGTCAACTCATTCTGTTGTATAAAATGGTTTTCTAAATTGAATATGAAATGAAAATTCATGTTTTTGCTTTACTGATGATAGCAAAATCTGAGCCTTCAAAATTACTACATGCAGTTAAGAAACAAGGTTGAAAACTGAAAAATTAGCTGCTAAGCATCAGTGTATAGAGGACCCTACTAGTTTGGACCCATTAGCATCATCAAGAAGTGTTTTCTTTTTGAAAAAGGTTTTCTTTTTTTTCAAGGAACTTGCAACTTCAGAGAGACTGTCCAAGCACCGTGCCCTCGGCTTGGGCTGCCAGGGTCAGGGTGGAGTGGGAGAAAGCGCTGCGGGAGGCCTGGCCGGGCCCGACTTGTGGGCTTGGTGGCCTGGCCCAGCCATGGCAGTGCCGCAGCCTTTCCTGCCCTGGCCCTGCTCTGGTCAGGTCAGGTCAGCCCGTTTAGGCGCTGCAGGGGCGTGGCTGTGTCGGGGGCCCTGCCCGGTGGCCTGGCCTCCCCCGCGGCCCCACTCCAGCTGACACAGAGGACTGGAGTGAAACATGGACACGCTACTGGGGGAAAACTACAGCGCTTTTATCCAAAGAGTAAATAAAACTTATGTCACTACCTAAGATGTGGAGCACTAGAAAATCTGAACAGATAAAACTTTCCAAAAGCTTTGTGCCTGTTGGCAAGTATCTAATGCTTGGGATGATAAAAACCAGGGATTAGAGATCAGAACATTTCTTTATTTTTTTTTCATTTTGCTTGCTTTATACATCTGATAGCGTCATTGTCCATTCCACTATGTCCCCAGTTCAGTTACTTAGGCTTTCCATTCAAAAAGATGTCTATGCTTAACTAAGAGAGCAGTGAGCAGTTCTACTAGCACATACACATGCCTCTGTCTACCAGAGATTTTCTAACATAGCTACAGAATAATTATTCACAGACTGAAATGGAAGCCAGCAATTAGAAAACCTTTTAAAAACGAGGAAATAAGCTGCAAAACCTATGCAAAATGCAAGGGACCTGAGGTCAAGTAATTTTATTTGTAATCACAGCCTAGTTTTGCTGGATCACGTTCCAATTTTTAATGTCCTTACATCAGTTCAATCTGACAAAATTAGTAAAACTAAAGTAAACTTTAGTAAAACTAAATATTCAAATCTTCAAACCCAGAGGCCAAAAAAGGCAGTAGGACAAGAAGGAAAGTGATACACATGCAAAAACAATTCCAGCATAAGGTGCTGGAGGAATATGTCACTTGGGATTAAGAAACAATGGCTCAGATGACCTCAGGTGCAGCTTGCTAAGTACTGACTTTCCTGTCTCCAGGCCAAAACAGGAAACAAAACAAAAATCCAAGGCAGAGCAAAAGAGCAATTCAAATGAAACCACAGATTTAACTGGAAACAACATTTTGCTTTTGAGTATTTTTAAAGTTTTTGAATTAGAATAAATTTAGTAATGCAAAATCCTATCAAAAAATTAAAGCAAAGTATTTTTCACTCTTACATTTCTATTTTTTTATCTGAAACAATGAATGCAAATAAGTGTAAATTTAAACAAATTTGCCACAACTTCCTGTCAAATCAAATTATTCCAAATGTAGTCCTGAGAGACTTCTCTTAGTTTAGCTTAATTAAATACTTGAGATCAATTCATAACATTAACTACTTGAATGTAGCTAATGTATAAAAGTAATATCCTTTCTTCATGAAAAAATCTACTGATCACAAAGTGAAAAGAAACTACTTCTAAACATTCACTGTTTGAATTCAAAATATTTTCCCATTCACACTTAAAAATGACTGTATGTGGTGATTCATACCAGGTCAGAAAGCATACTGTTAACCTCCATGTTACCTAAACGATGTTATTTGTGAAACAAAAAAGGATTTCCCTACACACATAATTTAAAAAGACTAAACTGATTTTGTAAAAACCTTATGTTAAAATTTGGAGTAATTTTTGAAATTCACTCAAAATAAACAATCTGAAAGACGTTTTGGAAAAATAAACTGTGGAAACCACACCTCAATGTTGGCTATTTCTCGCTGTGTTGTTCTTGTACACCTTAAAATATGCAATACTTGCACTGACATCTTGAGAGTGGTCTATGTCTTTTATTGTATGGCATTACTGTCACAAAAAGTTGTATATGGTATTCATTAAAATATTCAGGCCTATATTCTCTACAAACCTTTTTTTGGATGCTGATTATCTAAGTTTGGAATCTAAGCACTGGTACGATCTAAGGGAACGTCCACTGTATTGTGCTTGCTTTTAAAGTGTTCTGATAAAATCCAAACGTTAACAAATGTTTTCTGGAAATGATTTTGATTGCTGAAAGAGGTCTATTTAGCCTTTTCATATAGCTTCTTTTATAAGGTCAGCCAGTCTCTTGAAAGCCTGCAATGACACAAAGATGGTTCGTATTTATATTCCAGCATTACTTAAATAGGCAATATATTTAATTTGTAAAACTACTAAAACTATCTTAAATACAAATGAACTCAGTATTTTATACTGCAAAATTCTGCTGATATTTGCTGTTTTACTTTGTTGTTTTTAACAACTTGTATGGGCTTTGACCCATATTGTGGCTAGACAGAGCTTCCACTCCTCTAATAGAAACAAAAAGGTACGGTTTTCTGAAACAGAATATATATATTGATATTCAAAGGTTATCCAGAGTTCAGATGCAACTAAAGAGCTGTATTTTTTATATAATTAATGAGCTCTGGAAGAGTATCTCTTTTAACTGTACATTACTATAAGGGGCTAGAATTTTCAAAGGCAAAAGGAAGAATAGTTGAAGGGGGAAACATATAAAAGTACAATTCCAGCAAGATACAATTTGACTGTCAATAGTATGGTTATGAATTTATTTCAGTAATTACAGAAGAAATAGGCAACAGAAGTGCACATCTGTTACAAACCTTCACAATCAAATGGAAGTACAGATAAAAATAGTGAATTGTTTCAAGAGCCTGAATCAAAGGGATATAAAATATGCACAAATAACTGCCTCATAGTCTTTCTCCCAGTGATTTTACTGATATAGCCAAATAACATCCAAAATGTTCCCAAAATAAACAGAAGATTAATTTCTGAGTTATGAAATACAGGGCTTATGCATCTTCTATGAAAGAAAAACCATATTCCTTCTTAATAAGGATTGACAAGACACACAAAAAATGAAATACAGGTTATTCCATTTGAGGAATGGAAAGTCTGGAAAACAAAGATACATGGTGTCTGCTCTGCTAATGCTAAAGCAAGTAGCAAAACTTGTTTCAGTAGTTTCAGTAAACTTGATTCTCTGATTTCAGTAAAGCATCTTGGAATAATGTCTGTTATGATTAAGTGTGAGAAAATCTACAAGTATGGGGCACAGAAGAAAATTAAATGGTCCTAAAAATGTGGTACCTTTCAGGTCATTTGGATATGAGTATCTTGTCTAAGCAGCAGCTAATATTGCTTCAAGAGCAGTACTTCAGAAGTACTGCTTAATTGCCCAAGATTACCAAAACAAATACACTGACAAACAAAAATCACATAATGAGAAGTAAGTGAAAATATGGGAGCATCGCTTTGTGAGAAACTGTTCTTCAGAAGAATGCAGAAAACCCTCATCTCACTTACTTGATCCATCTGGGCTGGAGAAGACAGAGAGAAGGAGGCTCTGACGTAAGAACTAGGCTCTGAACTATCAATATTGAATGCTCCTCCGGGAACCAGTAACACCTAAGAAAAATTGATTAATCATTCAGTTATAAGCATTTCTTTATACAATGTTAAATTAAATCTGAGAAGACTCATTGCTGAAACACTGTTTTTAGAATATGGCTTAATATATTCTGTCTACTCAAAAAGAGAAGCCAAAAATATAAAACCGGGAATCAAGACTTTTCATAACAAAACCAAAGGGGTCTGTAAAAGCCACAGGTTAGGTCTAGCTTATCATCACAATGTACCTGTGAGGTGGGATGTAGTTTTCACAGTACATAGTGTTGACTCTTACAAATTGTGGAAATAAAAACACATTTAATTTCTCCTATTAAAGAGATACAGTGGACAGCCTTCATTGATTGTGTGTGTGTGTGTGTGTGTGTGTGTGTGTGTATCTCATATATTACTATATACATTATGTATTATATATAATGGGATAAACTTAAGCAAGCAGATTAAATATCAACATTTGAATACAGCCATGAAAATATTTCATTAATGAGTCACTACACTATGTGACAATGCCTGACAAAAAACTTGCAGACTTAGTGATTATGCACAGTAAGTTCCCCTTTTTTCATATATGCACATATATGGGCACATAGATATGGTGAACTTGTTTCATCTTTCCCTCATTCTGTTTTAACATCAGAAGCCATTAAGCCATAGTTCGTACTTCTTTCTGCAAAGCTTTTTCCATGATCAGCTGCTGTGTGTCAGAAACTCCCTTAATTTTGATCCATAAGAACATGCCTGCAGCAGGAGGGTACCATTCTGCCAAGCCTGGAGAGAGAGAAAAGAGGGGAATCAAGAAAAGAAACTCCTGCCCCATCTGTAGTCAGTACCTCACAGATTCAGTGATCTTGTAGATTTGTTGCTCAAATGAACTCAAAGGGAATATGGCCACGGAGCCAGGATGCCACTTGCTGAATTTAAAGTACCCCAATCACATTCATTTGGGCTTACTGCACTAATACAGTAAAGTGTGAAAGTGATTGCTCTGAACTACAGAATGCCCAACAACAAACTAAACAACTAAAGTTGTTGATTATTTTCAGATCACATAAACATCTTCTCCAAAGAGTCCAAAATCATTCTTATGCAGTTTCTCCTAGTATCACATTGACTATCAATATGTTACAAAGCACAAAACTGTAGGAAGTACTTGTTTTCCTTTAAATTAAAATGATTATAGTTTTTTTCCCAAAGAAAAGAAGACCCTGGAAGTTATGAGGAGCATGGGAGGTCTTGGAAAGGATTTATGTCCTAGATATATATGCAGACTTAATGTATACCTTTCGGTTACCTAGAAGAAATTATTTATCTGTTTTTAGACATGTTTTTTGAAGAAGCTATTTATTTGACTTGCCATCTTCTCCAGCTCTTGATATATTTAACCATGACATATCTACAAAATAAAGGTCAATCTTCCATACCTATTATTACAGTATGCATTTTTACATATGAATATATTCTCACAATCCGCCTTAAGCTAGCCCAGTGCTATTATATTCTTTTCATACTTGGGGAACTGAGACAAAGAGGGCCTAGGTCACTCGTCACTTATAGTCATGTAGAAAAAGAGGAAATATTTCTTATCTAAAAACCTTGAATTAGCAAGACCAAGTACATTAAAGATTGTGTGGTGTACAAGTACCCATATCCCACCAGTAGGTGGTCAGTTTATAAAGAGTTATTGTTGATTCCACGTTAGACTGGCTAAAAGGAGAGGCACACCAACAATTGTTGATTGGATTCTTTCAGTGCTCTGTGATTAACCATGAAAGGGGACATTTGAAATTAACTTCTGACAAAAAAAAAAGATTATCATTGCTATTATACAGATCATTTATATCTTCTTTTAAATTGAGTTCACTAAATCTGGCTATTTCAGACAGATTTTAAAGACAGAGATTTTAAACAAAGAAATATGAGAACGTAGTGGACTGAAATATATGGCCTTTGTAAAACTGCTCTATACAGCAGTGTAGTGGCCTTTTTTCTCATCGCTGTCTCCTTGTTCTGTTTCAGATAAGCATGAAAACAAGGCCATTAAATAATGTCCTAAGCTTAATATTTAATGCCACTGATTTGCTTATAGTGCTTATCTATCACTTCAGCCAGGAGATGAACTTTATAGTGATTTTTCTTGAATATGAAGATGATAAATAGCTAGAAAAAAATCTAAGTAATTAGCTGTGTTGCACTCACTGACCTTTTAACCACTTGTCAGCAGCAATGAGCATTGCATCCCGCTGGGTTCTGTAGAACTCCACCACCCTGAAGGTAAATAATCAATTCAAAGTCACGATCCCATAGCACTAAAGATTCCCTTTGTTTCCAAAGGCAGAAACAAAGCTTTTGTACTTGAACAACCAGAGTGAACATTCAGTGGAAATAACATGTCCTAGATGGGCACAGTACAGTTTACTGTGCGTATGAAACTTTTTATATGTATCCAGTAAGTCTTGAATGCTTCAGTGTGTCTCCAGTGAAGCACAGATCAACCAGAAAGAGGAATTGCCTTTGTACCTGTTTCTTAAGCCTTACAAATGCAATGGGAAGTGCACTATTAACTCTCTGTATGTTATATTCTTTCTTTCTGTCATATCAGTGCATACAAGCTCTGCCAGCAGTACACAGGAGTCAGAACAGGCATACAGAAGAAAATAAAGGACTTATGCATGTGCAAAAGCACATACTCAATATTTGTGCATTTGGATTGAAATTGTGTAATAGGTATACGTGGAAAGGATATTTCACAAGAAAAAAAGCAAATCGTTTGATAGACCTATCATGACTATCTGACAGCTTCCTCTGTTCTAAACCTTTGAACCTATCTCCCTCACAATTTAAGCAAAACTTCCAAATAATTCAGTGTCGTACCGGCAGAAAGGAGCGTAATCCAAGTTCCAACAGGAACAAATCTTGTGCAGTGACTACTTGTGTTGACATAAATTGATACAGCTGTGATTCTGCAGCAGTAGACTCAAGAGAAGTGCCTGAGATAGACTTCATAAGTCTACTTCATGTAAAAGTGTTCTTTTCTCTATAGAGATACCATACTTAACAGTTTGGATAATTTTACATTTACAGGTTTTCTTTTTTTTTTTTTTGACACTCTCTGAACAAGTAGCTTTTATTTCTGCGTGTATTTTACATAATTCATAGACAAATGCTGACACCACCAAAAGCTAATATAGTCTACCACTCTGCCTGTACCAGTTACTACATTCTGCATGAAACAATAAAACATTTACACAGTTTTACCACACCACAAATTCCTTTGCGAATTTTTTTGCCTTCGCTGTTGTCCTTTTATTTTCATGATGGAATGAAATCAGAAGTGCTAGTGAGGCAGGACTTTCACAGGAATGCAAATGCTCCAAACAATACACTAGCTCCTACTCAGAAGCATGGACCAGCAAACCGATCTTGCCCATCATTGAAATCACCTGGTTGTAGCTACCTGTTGAGCCTAATCAATAAGTCACCTAACAAAGGAGTCTAGAAGGTTATAAAGGCTTGGAGCTAGCCTGCTGTGGCACTATTTTCATTGTGCTTAATAGGAAGAAAGTTCTTTTGGCTCAAGAATAGATGCCTGCCTGCAAGAAACATAAAGTAGGCTAAGAGATGCATATAGGGTGTATTTCTCTAATTGCTCAAAGATGAGCTAATGTGTGGTCTGAGCTCCTCCGCAAAATCTATCTCTATTCCTGGTTTTTGTGCGTATCGTGTGATACCTAAAACAAATCAAAGCCAGGGCTGGTCTGCTTTGTTCTTTTTTTTTAGATAATGATGCTTATAGTAGAGACAACAGGCAAGCAGGCAGTTGGGGATAAAAGTGGCTGTTACAGTCAAATATAAGAATTTTTTTCATGCTTTTGTCATACTTATGTAAAAGGCCTCTGCAGAGTGTGACATGCTGCCTAGTAATGTGGGAAGCTTGCAATTTCAGTGTTTCATTTGAAATGAACCATAAATACTACAGAGAAACTATGAATACAAATGCGTGTTGGTCACTACATAAGAAATGCCTTGCTGGATCAGACCAGTGGTCCCTTAGCCCAGTATTGTGTCTCCAAGAGTCACAATGGATAAAGGCAATGTTTAGGGACAGCAGGTGAACCTGGCCACTTTCTGTAATTCTTTCTACCCGTATTTCTCCAGCTTGCACAACCACTGGATTAGGGGTGTTAGAGGGTAAATCCCTGCCAAGTTAGTGAGGCAAGATTCCTCCTTATGAAAGCTGTGCTGACTCTTTCTCAATAGATTATGGGCTTGGTGATCACATTCTTTGCTCTAACCTTACCGCTTTATGAAGGATGAAAGCTACGCTCACTGGGCTGTAGATAGCAAGGGCCTCTTGGGCCCTTTTCAAATGGGAGTTGTGCAGGCACTGTGTGAGAGGACTAGCACACTGCCAATCTGTAGTGCTACCTCACATGCCTTGACCCTCCTTGTGACCTTTCTTATCCATTTGCTCTAATACTGCTCATATATCTACTTCAAACTGATGTAGCTCCTCTGACCTGTTTACTGCAAAGAATGCTTGCTGTAAGTAACAAAATGCAGAAAGCACGCAAAATGACAGATGATGGGATTCAGCATATGACATGATCCTACCTGTCTATATGCTCCAAGAAACCCTTTTCTCCCCATTGCTGAAGAAGCTGTGATATCATAATCTACAGAAATAAAACACACCATCAATACTGTATTTTAAATAGGACACTTTCTCAATCATCAAGCAAAGGTATATAGCCCTGTATGTTACTCAGTTCCACAGGGGCAAGAAACTGTATGCAGGGTCTCTTGGAGCCCTTTACTAAACAAAGGTGGCAGCAGCAACAGATCACTATAGTCCATGTTACTGCTGTCTCCAAGGACTATGGTAGTCTTTGGAAGGTGGTGGGGGAGGCCAAGGAATGGATGAAAGGAATGGATAGAGAGCTAAATATAGAAATCTGGGAGAAAAAGGGAGGAAAACACACATTACTCTAGAGAYGTTCTTTCCCCCATATTAACCTCCCTGCTTTAATGCTGCCTCTATGATGAACTAATGAAGCCGGAAGATGGATGCATATACAGATGTGCTTAACATCTCCTTTTCTTATTGCTGACTATAAAGGGGCTCTAGTTAGAAGACTGTTTTACAACCTATTAGCGGCCTAATTACCAAGTACAATTAAAAATAGAAACAAATCCAATTAATTCCAATATGTGCTTTACACAGGTTTTTCAAATGAACCTATTGGCAAGAGATACAACTCACAGTGACCTATTTTAAATCTTCATTCTTGAAATCCTAGGGCTAACAGTATATTAGTTGAAGCAGTGGTGCTTTCCATGGATTAAGACACCCTCAAGCTCCAGTTGTAATTTCTATGCTGGCCTCTCTTTCTTTGGAAGAATCAAAAATGTGCATGCCTTACTAAAAGCCGAAAAACTGTAAAGCACCTACAAAAGCTGTTCATCATTGTTTGCTATGACTTGGGATCTGTCAAATACAATCCAGGTGGCAGTTTGGTACTTGCCTGGGTGAAAGTACTGGTGTGCATTGTTGATACTTGTATGTGTAGAATAACTCTGTCGATAAGAGGCTTCGGACCTGTCAGAAAGCCTATTCTCAACCTAGAAGAAAGAGGAAAAGATTACTACAAAAATAGTGTGCTAATCCTTTGTGTGAGTTATGGTTTAACTTGTAACTGGGAAAACATGTAACCATTTAGTAGCTCTGTATCAAGAGGATCACTTATGCATTTAAGTTTATGCAACTTATGAGCTGAGTCTCAAAGTCATGAAATTAGCATTAAAAAAAAATTAAATGTTTTCATATATGCTTCTTAGTCCTGAGACTTCAGGACATATCCCATGTTTTTAAGCTTTCCTCTGAAACCAAAAAGGCTACATGAATCAAAGGGAAGAAAAAGATTTTCACATAATAAATTATGGATGCTCAGGCTTTACGAAAAAGCAGATGGGAGCTGGCAAGACAGGCTTACTTGGTTTTTACTCCCTTTCAGCACTGAAGAATAAATGGAATTTATACTGATAAACTAGACTCTTATTCATGCTTCAATGCTTATGACCCATCTTTACTCACAGATTCTGACTGGTGTTTTTATTTGAAGAAAAATAGAACCAGTAAGCTCATATGTCTTTGACAAAGATAAAATTGCATCATGCCTTTTTTTGCAGTGTCACTTCTGAAAGTGCAACCACACTTAGCATCACGTTGTCTCCTCACTCCCTCAGGGAAGGGGTTACAATCCACTAGCTGCCAGTGTAGCATTCACATTACTTTCTTATATCTATTAGAATAATAAACAAATGAAAGTTAAAAATCAAATATGTTGATTTCTGTGAAATGGAAAACAGCTAGCTTAGTTATTCAGGCAGGTGGAGACAACTTGAAAGATACGTAAAGCTAGAAGACAAGAGAGGTCAGTATAACTCTCCGATTAGGTTATGTGGGAGAATGATGTCATCATTTTTCTCCTACACTGCAAAGTGCCTAACAGTCAGCAGGAAGGGAAAAAGATAGAAAGAAGTAGAAAAAGACAATGGAAGTAATAAGTGAGCAAAACTTCTAGAAGTTCCAGGAACAGAGCTGGAATCGAGCATCTCGATCTTTTTGTCTATATGGTGTCTGTAAGAATGGGTGGTCTGGGGAGAGTTGCTTAACAATCAGTATCAGAAGAGAAATGGACTCTGGAGTTACATGACTGCCAGGAAATGGCATGAAAAATAAGCAGAACTGCAGATCGGAAAGTATTTTTCAGAAATATATAGGTACTAGTTGAGAAAAGTACAGCATATCTGATCATTTTGCATGTAGTATTAGTCTTGTGCCCAAAAAACCAGGCAATGCTGAGCAGTCTGAAAATGGCCTTACCCTGATGACAGAATTTTAGAGAAAGAGTCAGTCCTGATAACTCGGCCATCCACATCCATTGAAAGGAAAGTTGGAGCCCATGGCTTGGAAGAAAAATAAAAAATAAAATTCAAGTTGCTAATAAGGATTATGATGGAATTACTTTCTTTACTATGAAGACATGGTTATTTCTTAAAGGAGTTTTTTATGATGGTAAATATTTTACAGATGAACATTCAAAAGACAAATGCAGTAAACTGCTGACAGATGATTGTTTAGACTAGCTTTCTGGGATGTGATGACAATATTCTATGAAAGTCAACAAAAAAAATCAGCCTTGTTTTTTTGATGCTTTATTCACTGCTCTGCACACAAGTGTTCAGTTCAAGTTTTGGTATGATGCTATAAGCGGAAGAGACAAATAATGCATTCTCTGCCAAGATTTTTTTAATGGCTTATACAGAAAGACACTGTACTGTCTAAGATGACTCCCATTGGCTTTTAGCTTTATCTTAAAGAAAACAGAAGATAAGACCAAATTTTGAGGATCTTATTGGGATCAGAACATTTTTCCGTATCAGATATTCTATCTCTTTTACACCTTCTCCCCTCACATTATCTTATAAAACTGCACAATGAGCATATAAATGAAGCAGCTTTTATTGCCTCCTCCCACAAAAAAACTCATATTTCAAAATGGAAAATATTAAACTTTAGCTTCTACTAATATTTTACTGCTTTATAAGACCTGCTTTTACTCCTGAAGTTAGATACTTTAGCAGACTTTGCAACTCTAGATCCATATGTGAAGACAGCTCAACACTAGATAGTTATCTGTTTGGGGGAAAAAAACTACATGAAGAAGGGAAGCTGCCTATCCAGTACTACTTCCTGTGGTCTGCGGGAGAGCTCACTTTGGGTCTCCACAAGACAAAAGGGTGGAAATGAGATATGGTAGATAAGGAGCTGTGGTCTTGCACTGAATGGAGGAAGAGGCTGGACTGAAAGGAACATTAAGAGGCTGCTACTTTGAAGTGCTGCTTCAGTGGTGTACGTGTTTTGTTCTGGAGGCTGACAGAGTCCTTGTTTTCTGACTAATGAAGGAAATTTTTCACCATATAATGCTTGAGGAATTTGAACTATAGTGATTAACAGGACTGAAGTGATAAAATGCCTCAAAGGGGACAACAACTGAAAGTAGCAGAGAAATGGAATGACTGTTAGGCCTACAACTAATTTGGCAGGAAATGAAGGAGAAGCATGCAGGAACACCCATGGCTCAAACACTAGTTCTCTCTGGACTGGAAAAGAAGGTGCTAAGCAGCATGGAAAACAAATTACCTTTTCAAACTGAAGAAAGTAGTAAGGATCGTCTTCTATTATAAGGAAATCATATTTTCTTGCAAGCTAAAGAAAGAAATGAATACAAAGATAAGATTCAGTAAAGATGCCATAAATTCAGTTCTTCACATATTCTGGACTTATTTCCAGGATCATATTCTGATCCTCTGTATTGCTTGTTCACTACGCGCAAGGCCAAGAGAAGCTTTCAAATGCCAGATTTAGATATCAAGCAATTATAAGGGTAAACATAGTACCTACATTACAAGGCCAGGTATATAACCGAAGGTCTGCTCTGTGTAGTGCTCATACTGTGCAGAACACTTGCAATAATTTGAAGCTCACGGGAAAGATACCAGCCAGGAATGGGCTACTATTGCAAGAACAATTTATCTAATGCATAGCCTCCTCCTGAAGAGTTTTCATGAAAGAGGTTCTGCTAGAAACAAGTACTGAGAGGAGTAAGTAACAGGCTAAAAGGCCACATATGAGATACCCTCAACTGAAATGAGACTTATCCATTTCCATATAAAAGATACATCAGGCCTCAGCTACGTACCTGGTATATCTCCTTCTTGCGCTCTGTGCTCAGAGAGTTTCCAGTTGGGTTGCAACCATTTGGAATAGYGTAGAGGAATTTAGGGATATTGTGGCTACGGCTTTTTACATCTTCTGGGCTCCAAGTAGATAGAATTTCCTTCAGAGCTTTTGGAATAATGCCATGTTGGTCACTAGGAACATTAATTATGTTACAACCCAAAGGTCTCAGCTGTTGATAGGAGGAACAAAATTGTCATGATTCTGTAATTCTAAAATCTTCATTTTGTCATTGGCATGGTAAAATTTCAGTGATACAAAGTCTTTCTAAAAATCTAGACATATGAGTAATGAATTTATTATAGCTGTCTCAAACTCAATTTGCTCATGATTCAGGGAAAAGTTTGCCTGATTTTGCTGTATAACTTGTCCAACTTAACACCCTATCTTCTATTTGCCCTGTTAAGCCAAATAAGAAGTGGGTCACTCTGAAGACCAATTGCTGTCCTTATGTAGGAAAGAGCATATGGCTTTGCATTTGGAAAGACATCTCAGGAATTTGTGGTCTGTGCTCCCCCAGGACTCCTCATGCTCTGAACACAGAAAAGTTCACCGCATTTTCCTTTCCTACTGATAATTTACATTCTAGTTCAGTGGAGCTGCCAGAACTATAAGCTACTTTTCACTGACAAAGGGCAAAGAATCTGTTCTCAATAGATATGTTCAGCAATACAAGGGAGAATGAAATGGTGTTACTACAGTGACATGTTGACAGTCATGTGTAAAGAAATAGGAAAAAATTAACAAAAAAGCATGCAGTCTCCCCTCTGTGGAACTTCTATTAGCACCATGTAGCTCTGCATTTTTAACTAAAAATGTAAGTTGCAGCAGTAACAAAAGTGTGAAAATAAGTTCTTAATAAAGTATCTTTAGTGAAAGATGTACTCAAAAAATTAGCACAGCCAACAACATCAAGATAGCTTTTGCCACAGGGAAAAAAATATTGAAATAGCAATGTGTTATCTATCCTAACCCTTCTTACAATTGTCACGCATTTTGAGTCTACATTCAACTACGTATGGACTAAGTTACCTTTCAGAAGTAAACACTGCTGGTTTTGTGTAGTTCTTACTAACTGGCATCTTAAAACTCGCACATGGATGTTTCAGGCCTATTCCCATATTATGCTATTATAGGTACAGTATAATTGGACCATAAAATACTTCAGATGGACATGCTGACATGTTCAAATACCCACTTGTCATAAATTTGCTTCAAACCTAACTTGGTCATGATGGCTTTCTCTTTCCAATCTCAAATGTCATCTCAGCCCTAGAATGAACCAGGCATCAGAAGAGGAGCTTGTGTTGTGGGAATAGCTTTTATAGAATGTTTACATTTACAAGCTTCTCTGAATTAACCTTTATGAACTTCATGGGAATAATACTAAAAACTTTATTCTCAGATACATTTTTGCAGTAAATACAATGTGTATAAACCTGCAGATCATGCACCAACTTGCTGTTTATTTCAAATGTGACATTTGCAATGTTTTGTTCTTATAGAATACTTACAGCTGCTAGTGTCCCAGAATATGTAGGTGCATCCAAAAGGATGTTGTCCCCAGGGTTAATGAGCATTTCAAACACCTATGAAAGAAAACTATTTCAGAAAGATTGTGCCATTCTTGTACACATGCTTCATACTTCTGACTTCCTAATGGGATTATAAATCCTGATTACATATTAGTATTTCCATAACCATTTAATTAACTATGCTGTCTGCTAGGAAACAATGAATGGATTAAAACTCTGCTTTAGAAGCTAAATGAAGCTAGATAATCAGCTAAAGAATACTAATTTGAAATGGAAAGACAGCTCTCTAATATCATACAAAAGAAACAGTGCTTCAGTTGCAGAAAGAATCAGTCAAGCAGTAGTATCAGTGTACTGAAAAGGGCTATTTTTTAAGGAAGTCTAACATAATTAGATTTGATTTATGGTAAAGCAAATAACGCATCAACATACTTAGTGGCCTATGAGTAATATGAAATGTTATCTTATGATGTATTCTCTGATAAGCTTTTTGATTTTACCCATTTATGTAGCCTTGACAGATTAGACTGATGCAACAATTTTATTTAAATTCTATTACCTTGTATTGATAATACCCTGCGACATTTAAACTACTCTCTAAGTTGTTATATAGTGGCACTTATGCTGGGTATAACTGACCTGACTGAAGAATACACCTCTCTTCAAAAGAAATAATGTTTAACATATGAGGTTTTGGTCTTACCTTACATAAGCCTTCCTGGCTGCCAGTTGTGATGCACATTTCCATTTGTCCTTGCTCAGGACTGTAATTGGCTGTGGGGGGATTATGTAGATTCCTCTGAAAATTTTTTAGCCAAGACAACAGTTCTGGAATCCTGAAACATAAATTAAGGTGCACCTAATATCTTGTACGGGCTGAGGCTAGGTTGCTCCTCTAAATCAGTCAAACTCAGCCTGCAGTTCTGAGTCTGGTTTCTTGAACTGTCAAATATACATAGATGCTGATTTTATAACCACTCCATCAAATGGTGAAAATGAGATGTGTTTATCTTACAGAAGAGCAGAAGAGATAAGCATCTACCATCAATACACCAAATTATCATAGCAAGGTTTGGGCAGAAATGATTCACCAAGGATGGAACTGGGGATGGAGGCTGAGCAATATCCACTCCTAGGAATGCTCTCCCCAGACTTAATGGGGTAGTGTGACAAAGCTTGCAACACTTTTGCTGCTAATAGGCCCCATGTAAATAAAGAATTTGGAAACAGATTTTCCAAAAGTATGTCTTAAAGATGGTAAGAGTTTGTAGGAAGCTCATAAGTGACTGGGTACTTAGGCTGTGCTCCATTAAAGTATTAGAAAGTCTTAAGTTCACTGTGTGCACCTGTAGGTACCTAAATATTTTTGCAACCTGTCACAGGGCTGGCTCAATACTGTCAGCTGGGGAGTTCAGAGGGCTAAACTAACTTCACTGAGATATGCATTTTTTGTACTAAACATGGCAATACCATAAATACCTCAGTTTACCACAAACTATAAATGTTAATTTTTTTAATATATTGTACCAAATAAGAGCTAAATGAATATTCCACAATGTCAAAACTATGTATTGCAATGCAGTATCATTTAATGAGTTTCTTATTTCATAACATAATGATCCTTCTTAGCGATCCTGGAGTCTGGATTCTGAAATACTAACAGCTAGAGAATGCTCCGGCTTGATAAAAATTCATACTRCGTTTTTTAAATTGCTCATTTTCTCAGAACTTTCTGCTTAAAAACTGAAATATAAGTATAGAGGAAAACTAAACTTAAACTTTTTTTGTGAAGATCAATTATAATAAAAAAAAGATTTTTATGATTGTTTGATGCTGGTATCTTGAAGTGTAAGCTGCTTTGACAGGTACCCTGCTGAGGCGGAGTACTGGAGAGCCCTCTTCATCAAATCTTCCCCAATCTCAACAGCAGTTCCATGTTCAATGGCAACAGTAGCCTTCTTAAATGGGAAAGTGTTAGGGTTTGGCGCCCCTCCAGCCAGCGAGATGAGTGATGGAGGAGACTTTTGCATCAGTTCAGCTAGAGTAAAAGGAAAAGACCTTGATTACAATTTGATTATTGCAACAGGTGGTCACATCCTTTAGTTCAGTAAAAAATAATGAGCCACAGAGGTAGTTTGTTCCATTTCACTTTTTAATATTTATTGAAGAGTCATGAATTGAAAAGAATGGTAGCTTTTTAAACTTGTCTTTCTACTTTGACTAAATAGATGTTAATAAAATTACCTTTGGGGGGGAAAAAGACCCTTTGTTTTAAAATAAATTTTAAATAGCTTTTACCTTGTTTGGATTGCTCTATTAGCACAAACTTTTTCTGTGACTTATACCTTTAAGCTTCAAGAATTTATTTTCTTAATAATACTCTGTTTAGATTGATATTTCAGCCTTGCTCTAGCTGATGTGGCAGTGGTGTGGACTAAACTAGTAACATCTATGATGACAGCCCTTTTTGTAAGGGAGTGGGAGCATTTCTGGCAACACAGCTTTAGTGGCACCAGCACTGTGTAAATAAAGCACTGTGAAGAAAATGTTGACAACTCTTGCTTTAATGTCACAGTTTCATAATCCTTCAGATCCAGTATATGCTCTGCTGGCAGCACAGACTGGACCTCAGTCAGGCAAGGGCACTTGATTGCATTGAGTCTAACAGCTCACAACATGGCATTCATGCTGGCTTAATGCTTTTATACTAGATATGAGAGGACAGATGATACTATATCTGCTTATTCTCCACTACTTATTAGCAAACTTGAGCATAGGGAGTGAATTCATATCAGTTCAGCAATGCAGGTTATGTCTGTGACTTTTGATCTAGCAGAAAGACTTCCTGTGTCATCAAAACCGCATCTCAATGTTTGTCTTTCTGCATAAGCCAAATTACTTAATGTTTCTGTTACAATGCATATCAATGTATCACTTGAAAAAAGTGCATAAAGAATACCCAGACTGAATTAAACTCGACTAAGCTGTACCTGTATGAAGCATTCAAACAGAATAGCAAATGCCAACCCCTAGCCAAGAGAAGAAATTGATCCCTGGTAAAGGTTTAACTAGTAGTATGTTTCATGCTCTGAATCTGTTGGGTTGTGTAGGTTTTAACTGAGTACACAAGCAGACAGTTGAACTCTTTTGTGTCACTCAGATTATATAAGATAGTGTTGGTAACATTGTCTGGGGTGGGGAATTGTATGGACATTAATAGGGTACAGAAAAGCTACACAGAAAGAAACATTTGGCTGGGGCTGATGTTCAAGTCATTAGCAGTTGCTCGTTCCTGAACAACCTGTGTAAATTCAGTAGCAAGCTACCCCAAAAGCTCTACTTCAGAGACAGTAGCAGAGATTTTTCAGGTACATGAAAACAATGCTACTTCTGTCTGGACGGGTTTCTGAAATGGCTCAAGGCTATTTGTTTTATTCATCTTTATATCTGCTTGACATCTCAACTTTACAAAAGTCAAGGCAGTTAAACTGGCCTTGTAAATACTTGTCAGCTTACTGCATGGCTTTCTCTTGAGCCTTCTCTGATATTTAGCCATGATGTCTTAGCAAAATCCAGAAGGCAGGATGGTACTCTTCAAGGGATCCTCTAAAGAACAGGGGTGTACTCACTTAGAAGTCTTATTGGAGATGCTTTTCTTGCTGCACTCACAGAGGTGATGAACCAAGAATAATTCATATCTATGGGGAAAGAGCAATTAGTTGGACATTACCCTGGAAAAGTGAAGAGGACCCAGTGCTTTCAGTATGTGCTTCTTCCACAAATAACACCTCCAATTCATCATCTCCATAGATGGGCTGTTTTGTAAATTAAATGTCAATTTATTGCTGTTAAAATCAGTTTTGAGGAATTTTTCTTTTTGGAGTTGGTTGGAAGGTTTCTACTTCATACTTACTGGTTCTGCTACAGCTTTCCAATACCATCAACACAGTGAGATTAGGTCAAATATTTGTGTTCTGATGAACGCAAATAAGAGCTTTGATCTGGGGATTTGGTCTGTTAATGAACAATGTATACTGAATGTTCCTCTTAAACCACTTTCAATTGTTCCCAAACAAGTGAAAGCAGCCGTCGGCCTTTTCCCCCTCCCTTTACTTCAAGCTGTGGAGCTCTAAAAACAGATTACAAATTTAGAGATCTGACAGATTTTAAGCACCCATCAGCTCTCTTTTAATGAGAATGCAGCTAAATTTCTTTAGCTGTATTAAATATTGCATTTAAAATGCATTAAGTATTGCAAGCCACAGCTGTGTCACAACACTTGTCAGGATAGAAGACAGGTGTTTTCAGGAAGGATAATTAAGAATGCCTTTCAAAGTGTTTTAGACTTGTATTTTTTTCCCCTTTTCTCTGGTGTCAAAAGGGACTAGGTTAATACTGAAAAACATTCCCGCAGGAAGCTTCAAGGCCTGTTCTCACAAGAAAGCTATATGCTTGTTCATAGAGAAACAAAGCACAGGAATCAAATGCGTGGTGAAAATAGTCTAGAATTCTGAATATTGCTTTAAAGTGTGCTTTCACTGAAAGTGCTGAAAATAATTCCCTAGGAGCCACACTAGCATGCTTGTGCTTACCATTGATTAAAAACGTTGTCAAGCAATGCTGCTCTAAAAAACCATGCCTTTAAAGAACAAAATGTTAACTTACTGTTTTTTCTGCCCTAAGGAGGTTTTTCCCCTAGTAGGTAGGTGCACACAAGGGCCTGCAATAGCCATTTTTCTATACATAAAGGCTTGCTTTATCGTTTCAGGCATAGCTTCTTTTACTCTACTTATTTCTGCTGCTAGTCCGAGGCCGAAAGGGTGGCTCGGGCGTGTTTCGGGGAAATTCTGACAGATTTCGCCGCTTTCTGAGGTTTTCTTCTTTCGGGGTGCAGAGGCGGCTGTGCGTGGGGCTCCCTGCCCGTTAGAGGACACGCCACGGTGGCGGCCACCGGGGTCCCCCGGGCCAAACGCGCCACCCCCGAGCGACCGGACCGCGCTCCTCCGGGCTTAAAAGGCTATTCGCGGGAAAGGAGGCGGCGGCGGGGCCGCCTCGGCGGCCGGGGCCGCGCTGCCGCCCTCCCCCAGGCCGGGCACGGCGGCCCGCCCGGCCCCTCAGCCCGCTGTAGGCCAGGCGCGGGACCCGCGGCGCCCCTGCCGCAGCCGCTCATGGCGGTTGGCAGCGGCGCCCGCCGCGCGCGCAGACCTACCGGCGGCGGCCGTTGGAGCAGCGCTCGGCGGCCCGCGCTGCTGCGCATGCGCGAGCCGGCGCGGTCGGCGCCGCCCGAGGCGGTTGGGGCTGCGGCAGCGCGGGGCAGGGCCCGCTGCGCCGGCCGAGGAGGGGGGGAGGCGCTTGTAGGCGGCCGGGTAGCCACGGGGGCAGCGGTTGCGCAGCCAGGCTGGTTGCGTTTGGGTGCCGATCCGGGGTGGATTCGCGTCAGGCTTGTCCAGGTGTATAGCTGTCACGTCAGCGCCTCCCTCCAGTGTTTCAGAAATTGGGGCGGGCGCAGGAAAAGGCTGGGAGCACCGGCGGGGGAAGCCTCCTCCCGGCGGCATTGCCCGCGTTGAGGTGTGCCCGCCTCCAGGGACAGGTGCAATGAAGGGAGGTGAGGTAAAAGTTCGGGGTGGGCAGAAAGAGGAGGTCCTATAACTTTCCTTTTATCCACATGATTAGACCTAGTGGAGCTGGCATGTTTGGTATATCCAGCAGTGTGGTGGGGTTTTTGTTTTTTAATCACTAGCAAAGGGGCAGCGCTATTGCGTGAGAGATAAAACCAGTGTTGTCTTACTGACATCGCTGGGGTCAGGAAGGCGACAGTGAATAGCTGAGGGTCTGGCTCTCCTTGCGCCCAGAGCTTCGTAAAGCCGCAGGGCAGTGGTCCTGCATCTCTCCGGCTGCTGCGTCCTGTTTCGGAGCTTCACGAGATGAAGGAGCTCACCTGGGTTAAAATGCAGCAAAAAGGGGTTGTTTTTCAACCAGATTATGCTCTGATCCAGTTGACTCTGTGGTTTCCCTAACACCTCTGCTGATGCAAGGGAAGGGGATTTAGATTGAAATCTGAATTGGGACATCTAAAAGTAAAAGTCTTTCATGCTTGAGCAGGATGGGTGCAAGGCGAGGATGGGTCAGTTGTGCTGTGGCATGTCCCCTCCTCCATGGGTGTCACATGCTGTTGTTTGTGCAACCCATGACACTGCCACCTGCTACTCAGAAAGGTCTGGTAGCTCGCTGCCATTTTCTAGTCATGGCTTTGGAGTTTGGCARTTCAGGGCCACCTCAGTCCTTGCTCCTGAGTGCAAGGTGGAAGAGAAAGTTCCAGGTATAGAGTGGCCTGAAAAACAAATGCAAAGACACGTGAAATCAGGCATGCTTTGCAACATGTAGGTATTCCTAGGTAACTTAGAGGCAGGAGAGTAAAAATGATGGAAGGAGGTGAGCACCAGAAGACTTCATGCTTTAAATCAACAAATTTAACATGACTTTAAGGTGCCCAGAATTTTAAGTACACGTTAACTGACACCTTGCAAGACCTACTCTAGACAGGGTTAGTGTTTGAGCAAAATGGCTCTTGGAAAAAGAGAAGGCACCATGGCAAGTTATCTTTTATTTGGGTGACTTTGTGCAGTGCTAGGATCTGCTGATAATCTCCATTTTTAGATGGAGTGGTGTGAAGCAGAGAGGGTGATCTTTCCTAGTTTTTGCAATGTAGGTAAGGATGTACTGTTTGCTTAATTGGTGTGCAAGCAATATTACAGTGAAAATCGTATTTCACTACTGACTTTAATGGGCTGTTCCAATTTAGGTAATCACCTTTCTAATAATATGATAAAGACAAAAATAAAGGATAGGTGTATAAATAAAAATTAATCCAGAGCTTAGTAGCCTATAAAGAAAACCATTAGGATATGAATACCTCCCCACACAAATGCAAATGAATAGCTGTCAAACTTCCATGGGGAGCTGGCTGTGAAAACATTGATTGAATCTGAGCTATTTTGTATGCGACTTCCATTCCATTTCCAGGTTGTCTGTGTTGCAGTTCACAGCACAGACCAAAGCCCAGTGAAGTCGAAAAAGTTGATTTCAGGGGGCTTTGTTTGGTCTCTTAGCCAATTATGGTGTCATCCTCTTGAAACAAATTAAAAAAGAAATTAAAAAGTGTACAAATGTTTGGATGCTTATCCCCACTGAATTCGTATGGCAGATCTGTGCAGTTTACTCCTCACTGTTTATATTCCTTAGCAACCACAAATCAAAATGAGTGCTCTGCTTTCCTGCTGTGGTAAGAACAGTGATTTCCTTGCTGTCTTGGTGTATTACACAGACGGTTAGAACAAAGGCTGTTTGTCACGAGTCTTATATAATTCATGAAGCAATTGGCTGTGCACTGGTAAAACCCACATATGGTTGCTTTTAATGAGCGGTATTTCTTGTCTTCATAAAATGTATGCTACATCTCTCCAAAGTATCTACCTGGTTAGGCTAAACTAGGTAGCTACATGCACGTACGCACATGCACACACTCCCGCAACAACAAAAAATACAACCCACAAAGCCTTTTTTTATTAAGGGAACCAGAGATTAGGTAAATTATGTCTTTGCCCTATTTCCTTTGCTCCTTGGAACTTCAGAAATACCAAACCAGTGTCCCTTTTAGAAGGGCCAAGAAGAAAGCTGCCTTTGCTTTGAGATATTTAAACACTAGAATTCAGCCTAGATGCTGTTTTTGCAAACACACTAGTTTTAGTGTAAAATAAAAGTAATCTTAAGAAGCCGCAGTGTAACCTGAGGTACTATATATTTTTTAATAGTTTTAAGGTGTGTTTGTTTTGACAAAGATTTGTTGAGTAGCCTATTTGAAATGACTGACCTGTCTATTCTGTTCTAATTCTGTGAAAAATATGATACTGTCTACAAAAGACCTGGTTGGTACTAAAACTATGGAAAGGATTAAAACTTCAATATTGGTGGTCCAAGCAGTATGAACATTGCCTTTGAAAAGCCTCATGGTGTGTGGCCTTGCACTGACTATCATTGACCGTAAGATGGCGCATATGCACTTCATTTCGAGATGGCGAACTCGAACTAAATAAAACTTCCTGATAAAATCATATTGGCACGTTTTATTTGATTGTAATTGCTTCATTGCAGGCAGTTTCTGAAACCTGAAATTGAGTCCCACCTGAACTGCTTTGCTATTTGCATTTCAATTAATGGGTTAAATTTCAGCCAATAATGCCTTCTAGTGGTTGGAGATGCAGAATTTAAAAAGTGGTGCTGTCAGTGTAATATTACAATATGAAGGTGGAAATTTTAACATGACAAATGGGAATGGCTGCCAGTGAGAAAATCACATAAGACCAGAAAATGGATAAACGTGAGAGCAGCCATTTAAAATATCAGATGCAAATTGTTTCTATCAAGGATACTTCCGTGGAATAAAACGCTGACTTTGGCAGTACTTGTGTGTTCACAGAAAGCCCTGTATGCAGCAAACCATCATGGATGTGCAGTGGAAGAGCTGCACACCAGCAGTGAAATCACGAAGATCTCCTCAACAGTGCAGAATAGAGTTTGCATCTAGGATGTTGGACATCTACTGATACAGTTACTACAAAGTTCAGAGGTACCTTTTTCTCCTGTGGGAAGCTAAAACTGCTAGGAGAGTTCTGGCTCTGTATTTGGAGCGAGCTCATGGAAGAGATGTGACATTTACTGTCCTTTGGCTTTCAAATTACATGAGTAATTTCCTCACCCTTTGTCTGTCTTCACTATAAGCTCTTGAGGAAGCTCCTGTAGTGTAATGTCTATACAGTGGGGCATTTTGCTGACAACTAATCAAAGCTTCTGTAAAACAAATAGATTGCTATGACTACATCCTCTATCCCTTGCAAGGCAGCCTCACAGTAAACCTTATTTATAGTGTCTTCATCCAGGTTTTGAGAGTTTGGTGTACCTTGAAAATGGAAGGGGTTTAGGGAACACTGAAGGAAGATTCTCAAACAGTTACAAATACTACTGTCTATTCAGATGAACTTAAAATAAACTGTAGGCTAGGCTTACCTATCTGCTGTTCCTGCTTGTTGATCACTTCAGAGTTAGGAGGACATTCTTATTGTATCGGTCTGCTTTCTGTTTGTGCTCATTCTATTATTTTTTCCTTTTTACTGCTCGCTCCTTGTTATGCTTCAGAGACTGTCAGCTGGATGAAAGTGACAGGACACCCATGGTACTCATAATGCTCATAGCAGATGTCAAATCATACAGTCTTAGAGAGAAAGACTATTGTGGTCTTGCAGAGTGGCACCTGTGGCTTGTATATATTTGAGGCAGCCCTCCATGCTTAAAAGGCTGCTGCACCAAGAAATGTAGCAGTCTTTCTTTTGGATTGGCCCCCCCCCCAACTGCCCCTTTTTTTTGGTACCAAGAGCTGTCATCATTGCTTCTGTCTTTGCCCTTTTCCTATCAAGCAGAGAGAGGAGTAATTGGAAATAGTTTTCTAGATATTCTAGTACAGATTCTAGAAAAGCTGACTTTCACAGTGAAGTATTCCTCAAAAGCAATTGCTTGTTCCAGAACGTGTGTGTTTGATGGGATGCATAATACAATGACATGCAGCAGACCTGTGATAAAAAATAAGCCGGAACTGATACTTTTCAAATCACTTTGTCCATGATGTTGAAGCTGAAATTGGATGGAGCGAAGATCAATAATGTATCCAGTTAATACTCTAACGTATAAATGAAATGAATCATAAGAAATGAAATGACTTCCCTTGACAGTCTTGAGATAAATACTGTTCCATAAAACCTCAGCCTTGTCAATTTGGATTTATATTATAGGGAAACAGTTGCTGACATGTGAACTCTGTTGTGTAAATCTTCCAGAAAGTGGGTACTTGGTCTTATTTGCAATGTATGTTATTCCCTGGGCTCAGCCTTTATTGCCCATTTTCATTTAGTAGGTGAAGGAGTTTTTCTCCCCTGGCTCTATATATTCTTCTGTTTCTAGCAAGGTCATATGTTCTGGTCTGAATGAAGCAAGAGTGGTGTGGAATGCATCCTAAAGGCTGAATAAGATCATGAAAAAGTAAAATTGTCGCTTCATTCTTGTCATTGCCTTGAGAAAAGATTTCATAGGTGTGGTGACAACTGGTACTAGAGATGTGGTGGTGCTTTCATATTTAGTGTTCATCAGGCTGCTGAAGATGCTTTTTCATCGTTGTTAATCCTTGATTAGGATTAGGCCTCTTGTCATGAGAATAAGATTGTCTCAATTTAGGCTTTTAATCTATTCAAGGGATGTGAATTCCCTCCTGTGTTATGTACCCCATAATATCCGTTCTTAGATATACTTCACAATTATTGCATGTTATTGAAGACTCTGAAAAATTTTAGAAAATTTTTGAAAAATGTGTTTTGTATTTATAGACGTTAAGTGGACTAACTCCACCTTCTGCTTAACTTCACTAATGGCTGTTGTTTTATCATGTTTGCTTTACCGTATTATATTACTATGTTTGGCATATACCTACCTCACTGCTGGCCAATGTGTTTGAGATCCAAACCCAAAATGTGTGAGAAGCCGCAGAGGTTGTGGAGTCCTTCCTTTAATATAAAAAGTTGTTACAATGTTGACTTCAAGATCATCTCTAATGAAGGATAAGCATGCTTCAAAATACCTGAAGAGAAAAAGAAAAAATGATTAGGGAGCAACAGGGAGAACTGAGAAGGTGAATCCCATCCATTTTTCGGTGTATTTGAGGAATACTTTGTGTAATCTAAGCCTATTATCTTTTTTTCTCAGATTGGCTCTCATTTTGCATTTATCCTTTTCTCTCTCATACTTGAGAACCTCACCTCTATCTCTGTCAGAACATGCTTGCAGAACTAGGGATCCCTTCTGTGGACAATTGCTACATCTTGCTGCTCCTTTCCTAACCAGATTTCTGTATGTTCAGTTGTTCTGATGATGCTAATCTGTTAATTTGGGTTGAAGCAAGGTCTGTTTTAATTAGTGTCATTCTCTACTCCATAATCCTTATCCAGAAAGATGCTGAACCCAGCAATTGTGGGAGCGAAAAAATGTTCATTGTTGCTCAGATTCTTATGATTCTATCCTTGTAAGCAGTCAAGGTGACTTATTTTTATGAAACAAATTCCTGTCTTCCTGAATTATGCAATGCCGAATGATTTTTGTTTGCACATCATCTCAGTTTTCTTCCTTTCAAATTTTTCATTACTCAGTTCCTTGTTTCCCTGTCCTGCTTTTCTCTTGCAACTGTAGCTCTATCCTTAGTTCCTTAAAGTTCTTCTGATTTTGCTTTCATGTTACATGGAACAGCTTCCTAGTTAAAGCAAGTCCAGTTTTCTCTCTCTTATTTCAGAGGAGGTCCTTAACCAATCTTTTAGGATTTAACCACCTCTGTTATAACCAGGGCATGTTTTGTTGTCTGTGTTACTTTGTGCCAAACGTGATTTCTTTTTTTTTAAACTGCAGCCTTCCTGAGGCATTGACCACAACTCTGTTTTGCTACTATGTCTAATACTGTAGTGCATAATATAACTTACATAGGACAATCAAAATGATGTAGTATTTGTTAGAATAACAAGACAGATGGAAGCAAAATCATGAATTTTACAGGTCTGGTACTTCTGGGAAGTGCTTTGAATGGGGATGGATACAGATTGAATAAGACTCTGGTAATAGATCACCAAATCATAAAAAGAAAGTTCTAGGAGGGATAAGTTTATCTTGTTTTTAAAACAGTACAGTCAGTCTCTGAACTTCTCCCTCTCACTTTGCAAAACAGCTTTATTCCTGTGTCAAGTGAGTCTCAGTTGTGCTATCATTGTTTACTATATTTTGTATTTCAGCATTTATGTCCTAGGCAAGTTTCACATCTGTTTCTCTTCTGGTTTATCTGGGACCAGCTTCAAAATCCTCAAAGAGATGACCTCAGCCAAGTTCATTTTTATGATCTAGATCTGTAAAGCACACTGGCTTTCTGTATTTTTTTTGTACGTCACTAAATTTAAAACATGATAAACAGTTCTGCAAGCACCAAAAATGTGTGGACTCATACCTCTCTGTCAGCATATTCAGAGGAAGCAATTGCATCCACAGAGAGTGATGAAACTGGCTATATCATATAGACTATGAACAGCATTTTAATGGCATTTTAGCATTCATCAAAAGCTCTTAGCTCTGCAGTTGCTCTTGTTTTGCTCCCTGTTTGCATTCATGTTATAAATCACTGCTTTTAAAATGGATTTCAAAAGTGCTTTTCTAAAGCTGTCAGCAATTAACCTATGGAACTTAATTCCTTAGGAAGCTATTAAAGTATATAAATTGGATTAATTAGTAAAACTAGTAAGGCAGATATTGGTACAAGTGAGATGACCTATAGAAGTAAGCATAGGAAATAAAAATATTCGCAAGGCAGATTCAGTAGGTGGCATAATAAAACAGTTCATCTTCATGCATAGAATATGTGTGAATTTCCTCCATGTCTCTGCAGCACCAAGTGTGAACAACTGTTAGTTGTAATTCCAAACTAGGTATGTCATTGGCCTTATTGCATGGAAGTTTGTGTCTTTTGTAGAGCACAGGTTGATAGAGTGCAGGTGTCCTGTGAACATCTTATTCAAGCTGGTGAGAGGGGCATTTCAAATAAATTCTGAAGGGCTCATACTTAAAACATTATTTAAGCCTGTTCTTTACACAAAGTGAAATGCAGGGAAGGAAATTAAATCCAGCAAGATGATTCATACAGATATAAAGATACTTTTACTACATTTGCCACTAATAAAAATTGCAAAGAAATAGGGAAGTGTATATCCTCATGCTCTTAATGCCTTCTAATTATGGGCTCAATTATTTCGGTAAGAGTAAGTGGTATTCAATATGAATACAAGAACTACTGTTCTTCTGAGATTCATTTTCTGACTTTCTGTGAGTTTCTCCTACAATCTCTATGGGTTTCTCCCACAGAATCCTGGAAGTTCAGTTTTTCTTGATCCTGCTAAATGGTGCATGGTGGAATAACATGTAGGTCAAACAGTGATCTCTCAGGGCCATGCTGAAAATCTACTAATGTTGGTGAGCAATCATTCATGTTAACAATCCAATTGGTTGGTAAAATTTTTAGAAGAGCTCTTCAGTGAAATTTCTAGTCTGCTAGAATAGTGAGTCCAGCATTTTTTCCATTTAGTATTTTGGTGGTCTCTTTCTAGGGATATGTTAAGGGTTGATGTAATGGATTTGTCATCTTTTGCTTTCAGCTGTTTATGTATGCTGTTCATGTGTGTATTTAAAACAAACTTTCATGAAGTCTAAAAGTATGAATCATGCATTTAACAAGTCCTGAATTCTTTCCTTAAGAGAACTGTGGAAAGGAACTGGTGTTCTCATTTGTATTTTAACAGAAGAGGAAGAAGCACTTTCTGTGGATATGTAGAAGCACTCTAATACTGGCATATTAGGACTTTAAGTGTCTTATTTGGCAGATCTTTCAAGAACTTGAGCTAAAGCCACAGTCCAGGTGATTTCATTGAGTCCTAAATTTCACCCAGGCTTAATTTTAACCCAGGACTTAATTTTCAAGAATATGCTTTTAGTTTTCTCTTCCAAGAGTTTAGGATGATTCTTTATTGAGTAGTCTTTATCTCTCTTCAAATTTAATGTGCATTTTATGTCAGTAAGTCATATGTTTAGAAGGTGACTTGAAGATGGAGACAGGAGTGCACACAACTTTTTGTGTAAATTTTTTTGTGTAAATTTTTACACTTTGTCTTTAGATTGAACTTTAAAACCATTCCTACAATAATGTGAGTTACATGGAGATGCAACTGACTGACCCACCTATGGAGTATTTCCCAGTAAACTGCAGATAGAGTGGAATTAATATGAAAGTAAGGTAGAAGCAAATAGTGCACTAGCAAGTAAAGAATGCCAAAATTTTCAGATACAAATACAAATGCCTCTATAGATCTGTTTTTCAGTCTGGGAAAAGGCATTCAAGACTATCTGTAGGAATCTACATCCCACTGAAAGGACTTCAGTGGTCAGTTCACTTTGGAAATGGAATATAGGAAATTTTGAAAGTGTTACCCTTAACCTATAAGGATTTTAGTTTACTCTCTTTTTAAAAGAATGCAGAATTGCCTAATACATACCATAAAGGTGGTGTGTGGGTTTTTTAATAGGAAAAAAAAAAAAAAGGAGGGGGGAAGGGGATACCATAGAAGTTGAAGAAAGGTCTGATTCCTCCTTTAAGGAAATATGATGGAGCTGTCTTACTGATGTGGAGACGTGCCTGAAACAGCATTTTGGAGTTAGACTGTCTGTTTTGAGGTGTTTAAAGGTATGGAAATATTTCTGTGCCACACTTAAAGTGTTTTCACAAAGTACCATACTTGACTATTTTTTGTAGAAGTGATATTTACTTGAGCTGTAATGGTTATCTCATGTTGTTCCACAGATTAAGCCTATATGATTTTTAGGTATGCTATTCAAAAAGCTTATTGTCAACTAGGCTGACRATCTTATCCATCTCATAATGCAATAGAAAACGTATCTGCCTTAAGGACTGTTTAAAACTTTTTTTAAACTAGAAATTGAAGCAATATCTATTGGAGTTCATTTTATAATGCAAGATTAATGCCCACTTAAAAACATTCAAAAGATGCTTTTTCTCAGATGCAATATGAGGAAAATAAACTTTAACATCATTATAGACATTTTTTTAATTGTCTGTGGGAAAATATTTAAAAGACATTAGAAAATGTGTTAAAACTTATGATTCTAAACTGTAAAGTAAAAATACTAATGCTATAAGCCATTGAATAAGACATGAGTCAGACCTTTATCTTCTGCCTGTTTAGTAATTACTTTCTTCATTTTAAAAATTTTGGTATAGTAATGTCTAGAAGTTATATAGGCTTAATCTGTGGAACAGCATGGGATAACCATTGCTGTTCAATTAAATATCACTTCTAAACAGAATAGTCAAGTCTGGTGCTTGCTGAAAACACATCAGTGTGGCACAGAAAATAACCCAAAGTTGGATATAGGACTGAGTCTCTCCAGCTAGAAACTCGCATCCATTTAACACTAGCTTAAATTATTTTAAATTAGCTCTTTTGATCACTGTTTAAATCCTGAAAACTTTCTTCTGACCTCAGAATAGAAGGCTTTTGCATGCTGTATTTCTGAGTTTGTAGTTAAAATCATGTCAGATAATAAACAGCCCTCACCTGTTACTGATAAATATACTGTATCTTATGCATTAGAGCAGTTTCTTTATCTCACTGGCTTCTATAAACTGTCTCTCCCTAACCAGATTGGAGTAAAATTTCATTACAGAAACAGAATTTTCATGGTGGGTGCAAGATGGAGAAGTCACGATGACTATAAATATTACACCATGTATACAACATTTTAGCTACTGGAAAATGGTATTTTGAAAAGTTCTTTGACTTCATAGGGGCTTTTTGCCATATGCCTTTTGTCAGTTAAAGTAGGAGGAAAATTTTATTATTGACTTACATGACTGGCAAAGGAAAGCAGTTAAGTTACAGGCATATGAGTGACTTCTGGGATTCATTAACTTTCCTGTTGCAAGATTATCCTGGATTTTTGTGATCTGTCCATTCAACAGTGAATCTGGGTGTTGCCACTTAACTGCTATGAGTTTTGGCTGCAGGAGTTAAATGCTGTAGTAATTGAGATTTCAGTTTACTACACTAATCCATGCCCAGAAGGGCATATCGAAGATGGTACCAGCTTAGCTTACCGTTTAAGAGCAATTTTTAGCAACTTGATCCCAACTAGCTTTAATACTAAAATATTCCACCAAAACATGCACATCATTGCTTATAGGATCCCTGTTTTCAGTGTAGATGTGACACTGTGATATGTTTTGTACTTTTCTGCATTTCTTTAGTAGTTAGGAAGTGGCACTTAATTGTCTTTTAGTTAACTTCAGTGTGACAAGTTTCTAAGGAAGAGTTCATTGCTTGTTTTTGAGAACTGAGGAAAATTGTATTTGTATGCTTTGGCAATCCTTAAGGAATGACCAGACCATATTTTTAGGGTAATTCTGGCTAATAACATGTCTGTGGTGTGACAGAGCTGAGATGGGAAGAGATAGAGGAATACTCTGTTGCAGATGCTTTTGGATAGATGATTTTGTGCTGTGGTACTGCCTGTAACTGGTTAGCTGCATTTATGAGTGTTCTTGAGATTCCAGGAACTGTGAATCACAAAATACCATGCCACATATGATCTTGTAGAAGTTCTTTGTTTCTGTGGCATGCAGCAGTGTTTAGGAGGGATTATCATGTAAATATGAACCTGATAGCTTGTTGGAAAGATTAGTGCCTGCTCTGGGATTCACTGAGGAAGCTGGGGTGAGGAAATGAATTTATATGCTCTTCCTTTTAGGATAGCTGCATATGCCCATGCAGATATTACAGACTGCAACTTGCAGTATCTTTCTTAGAAAGCTGTACTTGTGTAAGTGTGCTTAACTCATACCCAACTTCTAACTTCAAACCAGTTCCCAGCTTTGCTCTAAATCTAC
The DNA here is from genome assembly GCF_003343035.1 of Apteryx rowi. NCBI lineage: Eukaryota > Metazoa > Chordata > Aves > Apterygiformes > Apterygidae > Apteryx > Apteryx rowi. The sequence continues at coordinate 260,391 of NW_020450680.1, read as the reverse complement.
CTACCATAGACTGATGTGGGGGTGATATAGATACTTAAAAATGTTATTTAGGATACTAAACACTCACCTTATTGAGCATGATGTGGAATTTTAAGTCATACTGACAGCTTCATTCTTGAAATCTGCAAATTTCTTTGTTGACATCTATCATATTCCACAGTACAGTGTATTACTCATGAGGCTTATGGATTTATGATTTCTAAATCAAACAATATAAAACTAATAAACTCTGTGACTGAGGGAGCTTTGAAATTTTCTATGTTGTTGAAAACCATATTTCCAGAAGGGAGCCATGCATCAGCTTTCTGGCTTTGAGAGAAACTGTTAAGGTGTTGTCCTAGGTATTTGGAGTAGGATCTTACAAACTCGTCACACTTGGTTTAAAAAAAATAAAATAAAAATCAAGATTTTCATTCTTATTGCTATCTTGATAAACATCATTGCAGCTTCTGAGGCTACCAGGACTGAGGTATATTAGACATATTTTGAGGACTTCCTATCAGATAAAATACTGTAGCCTCCTCCAGCTACCAGTCACCTTGACAGTTCTGACTCACTCTTATGACATTAGTCGCTTAACACAAAAGCAGCTAGAAGTGCTCTTGAACTGAGAAGACTTTGCAGCTGAGCCTCACTTTGGGGTGGGGGAAATACTGTAAATATGCCATATGAAGCTGGAAATCTTAACAAAAATAATTAAAAAAAATGCTGGTTTAAGGAGGGCTCTCTATCCTTTAGTTTAGTATTAAAGGACTACAAAATCATTTTGGTATGTTTTGGTTTTGCTTGCTTTCAGTAGATAAATGAAAGGGAAAGATTTTGTCATGCAACTTTCAGTAAATAACGTGATTCCAGACATTTATAGAAGTGGTTGGATATCACTGAGACAACCTAAAAGCCTGACCAGTTCTCCTAATTACTCTTGGGCTCTTGCAGAAGTGATGCGCATACTCTATTTTGGGACTTCATTTAAAGGAAATTTTGCACAAAGGCCTTGAAATCCATGGAATATTAAAGTCTGTGTGGGCTTAGAGAGTTATCCCGAAACTGTGCTGTGGAGCGTGGGCAGTTCAGAGGGGAGTTGTACAGCTGAGCCACCCTCTTTACTTAGCAACAGCTGTAGCTCTTATATTGAAGTAGAAGTGGAAGAAGTCTTAGCGTCACATGGTTATTGACATGTCATTCCTCAAATCCCAAGGCATCTTTGGTATTTCACAATTTACAGAATAAATGGAAGAATGCATATTCCATAAAACCTGCTCCTTAAACATCTTTTTGCATAGTTGGTCACTTGAAAGGTCTTTCCTCAACTTCAGAGGATACCTTTTGAAGCTGTATATGGTATGAGCCACCTAAGAGGATTTTCATGCCTGCTTGATGGAACTGGTTAAATAGCTATGGTGGTTAAATAGCCATCGGTTCGTGTTCCAATAGCCCTTCCTTAAGGGAGTCTTCCTGTAAGCACAGGTAGAAGCTGCTTTCCCCAACCTGCAAATAATGGTTTCAAGGCAGAGCACATTATGGTGCTGAATGGTCAGAGAGCTGAGGTCTAAATTACCCATCTCCCCCCCCCMCACACGATTTGTATCCACAGCACTTCATCATACCAGAAGAAATTGCAGGTGCAAATACAAGCCTCTTGACTGTCCGTATTGCTCGTATGAATGCGTAGATGGAAAGGGGTGTTCAAGAGTTGTGTTGGAAACTAAACTGCAGGTGAAATATTAACTGTCTTAAAAAGAAGCTGCTTGGAAAATTCAATCTGATAACTCTTGAAGATAGTAGAAATGATGCATGCAGACTGTGTGAATAATTTATTTTTCTGGGTTAAATAGGAAACACTTGTAAACTGATTAAGGATCAATGAAAGAACTTGCATAAGATTAAATAGATTTAAAAATTGGTTTTATTTTGAGCATTTTAGACAAGACCTTACACAACACTGTAGAAAGTGAATTTCCACTATGGTCCTGTCAGTTGCTTACTGTTTCTCTGTTCTTCAGTGACCCTAAAAGATGGACCAGCTATAATCCTGTACACTTTATACAGCATGTTAGCCTCTCTGCTTTCCACAGAGAAAATATTCTTTGCCACATAGTCAAATGACTTTGCTCTATTCAGATATAATTTTGGTTTACAAGTCCCTGCAAAACTGTCATAAGCTTGCAGTAAATACAATTGCTAAAATGATGGCTTCCTTAATGCCTTCTGCTATGTGGGGAATGCAACATTATATTTAATGAAAGATTTTGGGATTTGAGTCAAGCATGAGAGCATTTTGAAAGTTTTTGAATGATGGGAGGATAAACTCCCTCATCTTGACTGAGATCTTTATAACTCATTTTACAACTCCTCCTCATCTCCTCCAGAAATAATTCATGTTTCTTTTTCCCTCAACAATATACAATTGACAAAACTGATGTTATTCTGTGAAACTTTGATTTTGATATAACTGCCTTTTCTGACAAAGACCCTCTCAAAGTTTTACTGTCTTTCTGTTGCATTTGTCTGCTTTATGGGCTGTCTGACTCTGACTTTCCTAACAAGCTCTTCGTTTAGGAAAAGTCACCCAAGAAGCTGCTGTTCTGACAAGGTTTTGGAATCTTCTGTCATCAGTTTTCCCCTCCTTTTATGCCGATACTAACTTCACTGTAGCCAGTAGTTTAGACTTAACACAATTTGAGTAATGTTTCTTTTCATCCCTCCAGACTGGTTTACAATGCTTTCATTCACGAGGTAATTGTTGGCTGTACTGTGGTCATAGACGTGATATTTGTCAACTCCCAGACTAGACTATATTGGAAGTGCTGAGTTTTCAGGTTTGAACCTCTCCAGCTATTTTGTAAATTGACCTGTAGTTCATGAAAGGATAAATCTGAAAAATCCTGTAAGCAGCTTCAATTTTCAGAACTCTTAAAAGATCTGAAGTAATGGTCTTGTCAGTTCTCTGTCTCAGAGTGAATGGTGTCTGCAGTAGTTAGAACAACAAAGAGTACACAGAGTACAAAGTGTTAGTTAGAATGTATACTATACACCTTGTTTTGTATTTGTTGTGGTGTCTGAAGTACCAAGCACTGGTAACTCTTGATGACAGCATGTCAGAGGCCGGATGTCAGTTGTGTTCCAAGGCATGCTTTGTAATTCATTTTCTGTCCAAATCTTCTTCTCTTTGGGCTTTTTCTTCTTTCTTGAGGCCTCTTCTCCTTTGAGGTCTTTCCTACAGGACATGAGTAATAATCCTACAAGAATAATTAGGAGTATGCCTGAGTTGCAAACCTGAATTTTATAGTTGTTTGGACTGCAATGTTTGCTTCCAATTATGCAGCATCAAATGAGAAGGCTCAGTTTGTACACTCATGAAATCGGAGTTATTTAACGCTCTGAGTTCTCTCATCCCAGGCTTCTATGAAGCAACATGGTTCAGTGAACAGAAAACAAATGATTTTGTCTTTTAAAGGTAATCTTTTAAACAGGTTAATGGAGGACCTGCTTGCACATAAATGCTCCCTCCCTACCATTTTATTTTTTTCTTCCAGCTGTGCAAAAAGCATACTTTGTAAACAGTTGCAAAGAAAGTTCTGAGGTAGAAAAACTTGCACAAAAATGACAAATAGTGAAGAAAGCATTCTCTCTTGTTAAACATTACATCCAGCCCACACTCCTCTTCCTGTCATCTCAAGATGCAGCTGTTCTTTCAGATAGTTCATTTATGTCATCCACAATTAAAATGTCCTTTCTTTTTCAAAAATGCATCTCAGCAAGGGCTTGTTCCATGAGAGGAAGGCTCTTAATGCTTTATGGGAGACTTGGAAATCTGTTTTTATCTGATATTTAATGAAGTCACGTGTATTCTTGCATCTTGACAATAAGTTTAAACCCCGATTTCCCTGATCTGGAGCCAGAGATGTTGGGGTTGCACTGTAGTTGTGATTTCTGCATTATATAATGTATTTACAAGTCTATTCATGCCAATCTCAGTAAACATTGCCATTTTTGTCAAACAGTGTCTTTGTTACGCCAGGTGCATTACTTCACTTGTTATAGGTACTCAGGGGTATGCAATCCAAAACTTGTAGGCTTCCAGGCCTAGGATTATTGATAAAAAGTTTCAGTCTCTCTCATAGCACTGAATCTTTATGAAGAAATCAACATCATGGGACTAGTTCTTGGTTACTTAGTAATGGCTGGGCGTTTCTAAACTATTGAAAAAAATGCTTTTCTGTTTATTCACATCAATGAGAAGATTGAATTGTCTCAACTCTTAGCATCACAGCACCTCATTTTAAACTCCTTGCTGCCTTCTGGAATTCACTATCCCAAGCTAGGAATCCTCTGCTGTGTGTGAGGAGAGTTCCCCTACTTGTGAGTATGGGGTCCCAATGTACAAAAATCGAAATGGGTGATGGCCATATTTCTGCCCTTGTTTTTTGCTAAGATCCATTTCTTTCAGGTCCGCCTAACTCCACACTGAACTGCAACCAGAAACACTATCACAAGACCCACATTTCTCTCTGGGAAGTTGTTGCAAAGCTGTACCTGGCAGGCAGCAGTTAGATGCTTCCTGGCATACCATGGGACAGAATTTGTCCCATGGGGGCCGTTTGCCCCCCTCTCAGCAAACAGCTGTGACAGCAAAATTGTAGGTGTCTTGTGATTTGAGTTCTTCTCAATTTGAAGCTGTTTCTCTCTTGATGGTATAATTTGCTGTTTGCAGAACTGGAGGACTATTACCGTTTGCAGCTGGAGGGTTATATAGGTCCTTGTTCAGAGAAGCGTGTAAGCATGCACTGAAGCAGGAACTGGGGCCCAGCCTTGTGCCCTRATCAGTAGGACTGTGACATGAACCTCCAGATTTCAGCTCACCACCTCAGTAGTTCCCTTCTGAAATGTACTGCTAGGTGGGGTTGAGGTAGGGGTATATATTTTGCTTTTCTATGGTCTGGTCAGAGTGAGAACAGTTGTTAATCCTTCCCATATATTCTTAATTATCACTTATGTTATTAAGGGAGAGACAGACAAAACCTTCAGGACTGTGGAGTTTGTTGCAATTTCAAGGTGCTTAAAAACTGAGCACCACGGTTCTGAACATTGCTGTGTCTAGGTCCTTTGTGAATGCCAAGTACTTAAATTCCTCTTCTGTGTATAGCCCCAGTTAAGGTTTGGTTCAGTGCACATGTGACACTTAAGCCTGAAGATTTTTGTTTTCCACTTTGAAAGGGCTAAACTGTTCATCCTTTCCCCATTATTGGTCTGTGCGCAGATATGCTCAGTGTGGTTGTCATTGTATTCCTTAGAGATGGTTGCAAGTATCTGTTGCAAAGGGTTTATGACATTGATATGAGTTTTACGTGAGGGCTGCTGACAGTCCAGTGCTCTTGCTATTCTTTGAATCCCAATGACTACCACTTTCTCATTGCACACAGGAAGTTTATTCCTACAATCACATGCTGCTAGATAGCATGCGAGCCACATGCTGCCCACCATTCATCTTTTCTTTCCTTTCTCTACCTTCTGTTTGTAACTAAGTGCATTATATATGCATGTAGATTGACCATTTTTTGAAGCAGAGATCACGGTGGTAAAATCCTGGCTCCACTGAAACTGATAGGAGTTGGCTTAGGATTTCACATTTAAACCCAGCATGTTTTTTTTCATAATATCTAGTACCTTTGGAAGAATATTCATCCCATCTAGGAAGATTTCTTTACATGACAATCTTTATGCATCTTTTCTGTAGCTATTCCACTCCCCCCCCCCAAAAAAAAACACCCTAAGATGCTCATATTCCCATTACACTAAATATCTAAATCAATAACTTTTCTGTCTAACATAATGGGCAGCAGCAACAAAAAAAATCCTCCTTCATGTGAGCTCTCTTTTGAGGTATGATGCAGGCTGCTGCAGGAAAAATGATTTTGTACCATAGAGGAGTAAATGCTGGGTGGTCATGAAAACACTGGAGGTGTTTCTTCTCCTTCAGAGAGTGCTTTTCATAAAATATGAAATAAAGCAGGCTGAGTTTAGTCAGGCCTGCCTCCCTGTTTCCTGGGGTGGCAATTTCCTGGACTCTTTCTGTCACAAAATTAAGGAAGGAATAAAGAAACACAAAATCAACATGGAGCAGGACAATTAGCAATCTATTCAGAGCTCATTACTGTACAAATTAGGATCCATTCTATTTTGCTACTGTCTTTAATGAGGGTAGCAGCTGCTCTGCTACGTGTATTATAACACTACACAAAGGGGTTTAGTTTATTTTTACCAGCATTGAAGATGACAGTATATTCAGCAAATACTACTTCAGGGAAAAAACTGCCTGTATTATGAGACTGTTCAATTATTCCCCCTCTACTCTATAAAACTTTCTCCCTTACCTCTCCACTAGTCCTCATTATTCAAAAACTCATTTTACCACTAAATTATAAAAAAAATATTTTCCACAGATAATGGAAGTAAAGAGAAGTCAGGGACAAGTCAATAAACCATTATGAGGATCACAAATTTTCACAGAAATGACATATGGCTTGCTCACAGCTGCAGTTATATTGCTGTGGTTTACAAGGAGACTAATGATTTAGCAGGTGTCTTATTTTTGATTTTAGAAAACAGTAACTTGTCATTTCCAGTTTTTTTTCCTCCTCCCTTAAGTCTTCCATATGAAAACATAAGTCTAACATGTCTTTATTAATTCTTGTCTTTATTAATTCAATCTTTATTAATTCTCAATAGCCACCAGAGAGAGACAGGTTGCTTCTGGTGATGATTTAAAGGGCTTGAACTTAAGTTCTGTTCTGAATTGCCTCCTAGTGAAGGACACTCATATTGCTCCGTGGGTAGTGAAATGAACATTTGTAAATACTCTACTTCACTTCCAAGCAAAGAATTTTGAAACCTTAGGCTTCAGAGGGTCATGTAGCTTAGTGTTCAGAGTCCTGACTTTGACTTCGAGAATGTCACTGTTATTAGGGGAATAATATTGTAAGCAACAGCACGACTGGGTGAACGATTGGGTTTTGGAACTCTAATTTTGGAACTTGGTGTGTAGGAAGGTATTTGGATTGAATGGAAACTTTCCTCAAAAGTTTGAGCAAGTCAGAATGAAAAACAAATTACTGTGTGAAGTTGACTTTACTGTTTAATTTAGATTGAAGTTTGAGGTTTTTGTTTTGATGCCAGATATTTCTTAACATATATTTTTGTGTGTGTATATAATTGTATGTATAAAAAACTTTAATGACTTAAGGTTAGGGTAATATGACACTTGAAAAATACAGAAATGTTTTCGTTTTTCAATGTATGAAAATTTCAAATGTAATTGACAAGTTTACAAAGCTTTGTATGCTAATGAAGATGCATGTTTTGCTAAAAGTTTAGGTAACCTTTTTTACATACTGTCTATTTTTTATTATTAAATCTGTATGTTTTGCTCTCAATCTTTAGTGTATATGCAGTGCTAAGAAGGTGTAAGTATGAAAGTGAAGCATATTCATCTGTCACCAGCTTAGGTTATTTACTTGTATGTGTTATTGATTAAAAATACTTGTGAAACTAGCCATTTTTATGCAACATGTAGATTGTATGGGGCATAACTGAGGAGCCACTGCTTCAAGAAGAGTTAGATCTACTATGTACAACTATTGTTGTGGATTTGCAGTTAGGACTGTTTTGGATGAAATAAGTTAGACAATTGAACATAGACACAGGTAAAAATATTCTCTTATGTATCATTTAGGGCACAAACGGCTTCAATATTAAATGACAAAATGCATACCTAACTTGGACATAACAGGAATTCAAGGTTTTCTAACTTTATCGAAACTTATAAATGTGTTGGACCCATACCTACTTGTGCCCCTGCTGTTAAGCAAGCAGCTGTTTTGGTCCTTTGTTTAACTGTAGGTTTTTAAGTCTAAAATAGACTGTAACCGTCTGACCCCCAGAGCGGAGCTACAACACCCTCTTGAAACTAATACTCTTCTGCTCTATTCCATTGCRTTAGGAGTACTTGTATTCAGAACATAGTCCTTGTAACTAATCACTGTCAAGCGAGTTTCTTACGTGTTGCTGAAATTAAAACATCAGCATACTCCAAGCCCTCTTTTCATACTTGAATTACAAATGGTAGTTTCTCAAATCTTTCTCCTTGGAATTTTTTTTAATGTGGCTTTGTATTGTAGAATTGCATCTCCTGAAATTTGTCATCAGACTCGAGGCATACCCTGAAATTTTGCCAGACAAGTAGTTTCCAAAATGGTACGTGACTAGGATGGAGCAACCTTGTCTTTTGTAATGGAGCAAATAGCATATGACTGAAGTTTCCAATTAATGTAATATTTATGTAAATAGAATTATATACAGGTCTATTTACATGCTTAGTATTATGTTCATGCATACTTGACTGGGAAAGGGTTTATTTTATGGATTTTGCAATTCTTATGGATTTTATTTTATTTTTTGAACTCTACAGAAATAAGAATGTCATGCATTAAACTTATTTGATGTGACTTAAATATAATTTTCCCTTAAAAGTATATTTGAACTCACTCAGGGTTCAACTATATTCCTTSTTAATTTTGGTAAGAGAATTAAGTCATTAGAAATAGCGAGCATTATAATGAACTGTTTAAGTTAATGGGAGGCTTGTGATTTAGAGCAATGGGTGTGCAGGATCAGTAGTCACCCAAATACTTGTAAATAAGGTCCTAATTATAACTAGAAACATTGACTGTATGTAAAAACCCTGATCTCTCCTGGAGTAGAACATTGCTGCCCATTTGTTTTGCTAGATAACCGTCCTTCCAGCCTGTTGTCTTATATCAGTGCAATAACAGCATTGCTGAGAAGACTGACGTTTCAGGCCAGTGCAATTTTTCAGGGAATTAATATCTTTTTTGATAATGAAATTGTGGACAAATTTTATTAAAGAAACATAACTGCTTTTTCATTTTACTTATTTTTTTAGACTAGCTTCAGGCATTCTATGCACCGTTCTCTGGAGGCTACTCATCTGTGCGACGCTGTGTCTACTTTTCAGGAGCTGTGAAGAAAAGATCTCTTCCAAAGAGTTTGCAATTGAATGCCTTAAACCTGCTTTGGGATTCAAGGAGCAGAAGAGTGCAGACTTCTTTCTTATTACTTTGGTATGTTTTGTGTCTATGTTTGTATAGATTGGGCTTTCCAGGTCAGGCTGATCACAGCATAAGATGGGAAGGCGGGAAACAGAAGTAGTAGCAGTGCTTTTTATTGCAGCACTTTTTTTTTTTTTTACATAGCCAGTAGAATTATGACTTTTCTTCACAGTTCCTTCCAGTAGACAGAGGGCTGATGACTTGGTTTTGCTGTTCCCCTCAAAGATGGGATGGTTAAAAATCAAGTAATGGGATACAAAAATTGTGACGGGTTTCACATTATGGGAGGACAATCTGAGTCAATAATGTTGSACCCATCAACATAGAAACACAGTGACTACGGTCTTTGAGATCATACCCCCAAAGTAAGGACCTTTGTGTCTTATACAACCACATAAAGGTTTCATGATGCCTAGTATGATTTTGACCAACCTTTAGTAAGACATCAGCTTTACTAAGCAGCTAATATTTTTTAGTCCCTAGGAAAAGTTGTGCACTTAAATAAGAAATCTGTTATGTGACTTCTTGTAAAGGACTTTAAGCAAAAGTAGGGATTTTTTTTATTATTTTTTATTTCTTGACATTAAGTAGTTCCAAAGGTTAACAGTTAGTCAAATCTATTTTCAATTACAGAGGTAAGAGCTGCGGTTACAATGGAAAGAAATAACCAAATAGGTCAAGCAGTGCTCTGAATTGGTTGACATACCAGCTGGAGATGTATTTGGTTCTTTACCTTGAACTAACTAGTATTGCCCAGACTCCTAGAACAATGAGAATAACAATTAAAAAAAAAAAAGTAAAAAAAAAAAGTTACATCTGATATATTGACTGATATATTGACTCAGCCACTGATATATTGACTCAGCTAATTGTGAAGAGACGTTAACCCAAAAAGCAGCAGTCAATGAAAGATCTTTCTGACATAATGTGATCTGTTACTGTACAACAAAATTACTTATTCATGCAGGTAAGTGCCCCAGAGCTGAAACATCTTACTTGCAGTGAATTTGGGTGACAGAGCTGTGCTTTTGAAGAAATAAATTAATTTTTTGGTGATGTTTAAAATGCTGTTCCTGTTATGATTAAGGATTTCAGTGATGACATTGTGTGACTGGGTATTTTTGAGTTATGCTGTTAACACACAATGTTGACTGTATCTGTGAATGTTATGTGAAGGATATTGTAACATTCATAATCGGACTGTATATACAGATTATTGGATTTGTAGCTTATATCCTATTCCTATCCTTGGAAAAGTCTTTTTGGCAAGGAGTGGGAAAGATGCTCCGTTACCCTGTATAACATTGGAAAACTGCATTTGGGCTCTTGTGATAGTGTAACTATTTTGCCTAATATGAAATTATATGTGAAAATTATTTCATTCTCAAATATCCAACAGTCAAGGTAGATTTTAAAGCCTGTTATGTTTCAATAAACCTCCTGACCTGCTGCTCTCCAAACCTGTTAGGTTTGCCCAAGGACATACTTGCTACTGCTTGTCTTCTCTTTTTCCTATCTGAACAGATTGCACACCGTGTGAATAACTTCAACCATGCAGAAATAATAGCAGAGACCTGCTTTGCTCTTTGCTCTTTCCCTGGGCAGATTGGATACAGAGATGCTCACAATGATTTTTATAAACCTTTAGGCAAAATGCACAAAGAAATTTTGCTGGAAGGATAACAATTCAAGCATGACAGAGCCACTTAAATTCAACCAATTCTCTTCCAGTACAACCCACCTCCCCCTCCCCATTTAGATATCTGGAAAAATAAAATAATCAAGCTACTGTATTTCTCCCTCCCACTTCCCATAGCACATTAACATTGGGGAAGATTGTGTCTGTATTGTTTTGCCTTTCGTTGTTCTTTGTAAAACAGCTATCAAGAATAAGCCCATCAGAAAACAAAGTAGTGCACCTAGTCTGATAGACTGTGCTTAGCAACTGCTTATTGTTGATACTTCTGAGGAAAATGTCTCTACCTCCAATAACTCATTTAGTTGTGTGATACTTAAAATAACGCAATTCATTAAAAAAAAAGAAAAAAGCATGGATTTCATAACAAGTTTTTCATCTGAGGCCTCAAACATCTGGCTTAATTCTTGTAATTTTACTCCATCAGCTGTAATTAGAGACAACGTTATTCTTGGGCCAAATCTGTTATCTGTAACGCATTTTTATAGAGGGTAAAGTCTCCGTAGACAGCAAGGGAGTCTATTGGTTTAAGCCATTTATTCATTCATATCCATTTTTCTTGAATTTTACTAAATTACTCACCTGATTAACCTGCCGCAGCAGCCAGTCTTATGAATTTATTTTACAGGACACTAAAATATAGTCCTTTTTATATCTTTTACATCTGTTGTAGTTTTGTTCTGCTAACTCAGTTTGTACAATAGCCATGCTGGCCATCGATTACACATTGGAGTCAAATTGGTTTTCCACTGTTTTTTTTCTGTGTATATATTATGTGTATAAGAGCCATTGTTTAGTATCACTATGGAACTTAGGAGTTTGAAGTAGACAAATGTTTTCAAAACAAAGTTTTGATTCCCCCCCCCCCCCTTTTGGTAAGCTCATTTTTACATTGGTATGCTTTGATTTTTGTTATAGTTTATAAAGTACCTGTATTTCATAAATCTTCCTAGGWAATCTGTGCATGTTAATGAAATATAAGATAATACATGTTAATCATACAGTAAAAATCTTATCCTAATAACTTCAGTGTCTTTTTTGCAAGCTCATGCTGCTGGAAGCAGCATGATACCTACCTGATATGTGCATTAAGCACGGTAAGATTAAACTAGTAAGAGTTAGGGAACTGTCTTGGTTTCAGAGGTTTAAATTCCAGCAACTGAAAAGTGAATGTTTCAACAGTTCCATAGATCTGTCACAGTCTGTTCACCAGTGTATTCATAGTTACATATGCACTGACATGCGTGTTTGTTTTGACCTGTTGTTTTTGTGGAAACAATCAGCCAGGGTTAAGTTGAACAACACTGCTGTACTACTAATTATTTTGCCTTTTAAACTACTGTTTTTCCCCACCTGACCACTTATTTAGGATAACCCTTGTTCGAAGTTGAAAAGAACAACATTTAGGTGGATTAGGGAAGGTAAGGGCCAAACTCTCTAAATTACATTCCAGCAAAGTTCACAATTAGTTAAGGACACCACTTTTTCTCTTATAACATTATCTTAAAATGTACTAGTAAAAATAGCAATCTCATTTTAACAACCATCATTTATGTAAAGAAGCTCCTTCACAATCTGCACCTATATCTGTGCCTGTTGTTTAATCTAGCCCTGAGCAGTGTGCAATAGATAAAATCTACAGCCCCGGGGAATGTTCTGTTTCGTGGACACATGTTGTGCAGCACTGTTACCCTTTGCTTGCTTGAATTTTCCTAATGTGTATTATCTAGCAGTGGTGTATACCCGCGGCCAGCTCGAGGGGAACCAGACTCTCCTTGTTTCTTGTCAYGACAGGAATATGTGGTAGGTCTGTATCAACTTATTTCTTGAGGGTTCAGATCACCAGTTTTCAAATTCATTTGGTCAAGGTTGTTGYCCTCACCTCCCTCCATGCATACTCTTGCTTGTTCTTGAATAATTTGGTATAGGAATGCATGAAGATACAGCCAGTTCTTCTGTTGGCATGCCCCTGACAGTCAGTGCTTATGGCTCATACACGGTCGCAGTGTGGCAATTTTTTGTTCTGCTCATTCCCTGTTTACAAAGCTTTCTCACTTCTTCAAATTCGTTCTATGCATCTGGGCCAATTCATTCTGCAGGCGGGCATGCCATTCTGCAGTCATTCTGAATGCCTGTGCCCACTGGTGTCTGTTTCCCTTGCCTTCGGATCTATGTGCAAGGATAGGAAAACAGCTGTGTATGTGTCTGTAAAGGGTGTTGGTGAGACAGAAATGAAGTAGTTGGGTATGTATGTGGAGAGTGGGAGGTTAGGAAAGGAAAAGCAAGAAGACAATGGAATAGGTCACAGCATGCTTGCCTTGAGCCATCAGCTGTTGCTCGTCCCTCCAAACTTGAGTAGAGTTATCCAGAGGCCTAGGAGAAAATTGCTGCATTAGCCAGTCTGTATCCCTGCCAAAAGTGAAATTGCTCTCTGCAGCATACTTGAAAACTTTTATCTGTGATAGTTTGAAACATGAAGCAGTTTTCACAGTAAGATTATTTCACAAATAGAACATCTTAGCAAGGAAGTTCATATCAAAATTTCTGGTTTTGGTCTGCATTGTTTAACTTTAATTCTTGTCACAATAAATAGATCTTCTCCTCTTTAGAAGTTATATCTATCAAATATTTGTGGATACTCGTGCTCACTCTTCACTGTTATTTAGCAAAATCTGTGTATTTAACTCTTTAATTTTTCCCCATTAATCAGTTTCTCTCTTACATTTCTTTTGCTCTTCACAGTCTATTAGTGAGCTCTATTATAGAGCTGCATACAGCATTGCAAGTGGGATCACACCTAACAGAAGTGATGATTATTGCTTTTTTACAGTATAGCTTTGTATCCTGTGATCACTAGGAAAGTTTTATAAACCGCTGGTAGTGCAGTTTCATGTTTCTTCCATCTTTGCTTGGTTGGATTCTTTGTTTTTATTTTTATTTAACTTATTTTCTATAAGTTTATATCTTAGTGGGACACAAAACAGTTGTCTTTGTGCTGTGACTATGTATGTGCATAAATGGGATCTCTAATTCAGTGATACTCACTGTACAGCTCTGGAGTGACACATCAACTGTAAGCTCCTAAAATGTTCTCTGCAGCTACAAGGAATTAGCACTTTTACTGTTCAAAATGGCATTATGTGCCCATAAATCGGTGTTCCATATCTTAGTATAGCCATATCATAGTATTCATATCATAGTATATTTGTCGTTAGTGTCCTGTCTTTAGCAGGGGATAAGGATAAAAATCAGTAAAACATACGGGGCAAAGAGTAAATCTTTGAGAGAACTACTAGCTTAAGCAGGCCAAAATCTGTAATGAAAAGCAGAGAGCAAAGGATGCATACTTGGTCAAGGAAGAGGTATAATCCCAGTTATTGCCAAAATAAAATACACCTCTTCCTGCAGACCTTACTTTCAGGAAAGAAAACTACTCCTCAGAAATCTCAGAAAAGATGGCATACTACTGAGAAAAGTAGTATATACTATGCTATGTACTATACTCAAAGACGACATAATGTTCTTCTGAGAGTGCTGCTATATCATTAATAGAGCTCTAGAAATGTCCTGGGTATCGCAGTGCAATTGGTAAGTGTTGGAAAGAGAAGTCTTTGTCTCTACCATGTGTCAGGAGAATTATTTCATGGAACAAAGGGGCTGTGTTTTTGCCTGTTACTCAAGGGTTACATGTACCATATCCTGCGAAATTCCATGAAAGAGTACTACTTAAACCGCTTCATAATTACAAGAACTGTTTGTAGAAATATGCCAGTTTCAGTTAGTATCTAGACAGTATCAAATAGACACAGTGCCTTTGGGCGCTCTTCTTTCATACAGTCTGTGCTCTTTTTTCAAGCTCCACATTGCTGACTGTGAAAGATCCAGTCTGCAACTCTGTCTTCAGTAGTTTAAACAGACAGACTTGGGCCTGACTTTTGAGAGTGACATCCATTCTCTTGACATCTCTTATGAGTGGGATTGTTGAAGATGGACTTCTTCCAATAAAAAAAAAAGAGAAGAGATGACAGGCAGGGGATTCTCAGAGAGCTTCAGGAATCTGTTCCTGCCTCCCTTGGTGTTAAATTTTGTGACCTTTCAGGCATGCTTCTAAAGCATTGAGGGTGTTTTGTTGTTGTTTTAGAGATGGCAAACTCTTAGCTCACACATCCCTTCCACAGAAGGAGAATGTATGAAGGTATTTTTGTAAGTGCTGACTCAATTCCTGTGAATGTGATGTTGAAGTTGTTGGTTCTGATTCTTGGCTTTACCGCAGCTCACAGCTACAATTGTTAAATTCCTCAGTGGGTGCATACTGCAATATGATCAGCACAAGCAGTATCTGGGGAAGTTTGGTATTGAATCTTTGACAAACTTTTCTCTTGAATATGCACAATTGTGCTATGATAAAGGCGGCAAAAGCTGTATCTTTGTCTCGGTGGCCTGTTGCTGTGTTCATATATGATCAAGTCTTGGCTCCAGATCATGGGAGTGCTTGAGATTTTTGAGCATTGATTTGTAAGAGGTTTTTTTGACAAGGGGAAGGCATCCTCTAGCTTCAGAAATGGTTGCATTGTGTTGGTTGGCATTTTTTTTTTAAGAAAAAAGTCTTTTATCTATTCAATCAAAATTGAAGACTTCAGCCTGAGCAGTTAAAGTACGTTGAAAATTATAAGCAACTGAAAACAATCTTATGATAAAGAGAAGGGAAGATCTTAAGTATTGTCTGTGTAAGTCTATTCTGTATGTGAAGACAGACTTCACTCAATAATCAAGGACAATGTTATCTTGGATTCTGGCTGAGCCTTACCAGAAGCTCTTGGCCTGCTAACATGAATGTTTTTTCCTGGGACCTTTCTCTTATCAGATGCTCACGCAAATGCTGATAAGGAATTCTGATTAGGAGACACGGTCAAAGAAGTCTTCTATGAACTTCAGTGCACTGGTGTATAGGCACGGCTTGAATCTGAACATTCTCCTCATTTACTTTATTACTTAAAAATAATTCTGTGAAGGGAATAGCTTACTCTCTGTAAATATCCAGGGGGCTGAGACGATCCACTTGCTGACAGTTGCTGAATTTGAAAATTACCACTTGTTGACAGTACAATGATGCCCAACTGTTGCATCAGTTTTCCTTGTAAGGCATTGAGCCTCTGTAGGAAAACCTTGACTCTTCGGTAGCATGTAATGAAGATGAGTAGGAGTTTATTTGGCTGTCTAAATGTAGAAAAACATGCCAGCCTGCTCATTCTTCCTGATTTAGCCTTAGCATTAAAAGAAATTTGCTTTGCATTGTGAAGCTTGCTGATGTCAGAAGGAAGAAAAAAATTAGGCCCAGATGGCATGATACTAAATAGAGCTGAGTACAAAGTATGCATGTAAAATGAGACCAGTCAATTTTTGCTGATCCTTTGTAAAAGTATGAGGAAGAAAAATATTTGCTTTTGAATTCCTCTTTCTTAAAGAGACCCAAAGTATATATGTGTTATAGCCCAACAGAAACCTGCATGACAGACTTCTGACCATTAAGTTGTAGAGAGTTTTTAGCAGGACAGTTTTGTCATTAGTTTTATTAGTTCTCAGATTTCCCATTTCYGTCATGTTTTAAAACTGGCTGTGATCTGGAAGTTTAAGATCATAGGTGGACAAAGATCAACCCTCTAAAGATGGAAAAAAGAGCAGTAGATCACAAATTCAGTAATTGCTCTTGATTTGTTAAATGATTTAAGTGAGTGAAAGTAATTACACGCATTTGAGTAGGTTGGCTAATAACAATTCAACTAGAAAGGGGCAAATATGACAAAATTTGTAATCATATATATTTCTAGTCAGGTTACTACTAAAGGGTTTATTTTTGAATAAGAAATGTTGATACCTACAATATGAAGATTGTAAAAAGATTCAAGAAAAAAAGCTTTAATGTTATTTATTCATTGCCTTTAAAGCTGGAATATCTGGTGTTTTTTCTGTTTCTGTCAGTAGAGTTTCTTTCAACCAAATTGGAAGCAGAAACCCAGGTAAGCTGAAATCTCTTATATGGAGCTAAGTTTGATTTCATTTCTACCACTTGCACCTTTTTCTGATAAAATTCTAGATTAGACTCTGGCTTCTATCTATATTGAGGATTATTCCCCTTCCCCCCCCCCCCAAAAAAAAAAAAATCATTCTTGTTCAGTTAGGCTAGTCATGTAGCTCTTATTTTGCAGGCTTGTGCATGCAGTGCAGTATTTCTGTGCATCAGTGCCCTCACCCTTTGGTGCAAGTTTATAATATGTTCCATGGTAATAGCCAGAGCTACAGATGATGTTGTTTTTTTAACTTGGATAAGACAGGCCAAAACTCAGAAAAATATACTTTKGTTCTTCTGTAATAAAATTACATCCTTGAATAGCAGGCTTTTTGGTATATAAACTTCTTTCAGTTTTGCTGCTGATTGAAATTGCCTGAAATATTTTGCATACAAGGTCACTGCCTGTAAAGGTCATTGCTTCTTAATAGGAGGTGTTTTGTCTTCACCAGAAATGAAAAAAGAAAGCGGAGTGCTTTATCCAGATTGTCAGGGTGTATCTTTTCTTTGCTCTTTGCATCACTCTTGTGTGATTATGGGTCTTCCTGGTGATGCATATGTGCATATACTCATGTTACTTTTTACTTTTTCATACAGTACCTGGTATCAAGATTGCTGCATGTTTTGGGGCAGGGGGAGTTTCACAAGATGCTGCTGCTGAATCATGCCGCTGTCAAACAAGAGATTTATGTTAGAGGGGTTTGAGAAGGAAGAAGCATCCATACAAATGAAGATGACAAATGGTCTTCCACACATTCTTTCTAAGCTTTTTGGTGTCATTTACAGTGGTTTATAACATATCTGGAGCTTGGGGAAGTAAACAGAAGGAAAGAAAACTTTTACAGCATGCCTATAAAATGCATAGATTCAAAGAGCTTCTCTATCCATTTTCCTTACTAAAATCCAGCTGCAGCCCCTGTATTCACTAAGTTGTATTGTGATAGCATTCTGATGTGGCAACCTTTTCAAAAGCACTGGGAAAGTGTGGTATTCAGATTTATTCCATCTCTCCATCTTCAGTATCCATAGATAGTACCATTGCTCTCTAAGCTTCCTCCAAGCAGTGTAGCTGTATGCTAACTCCCTCACTAGAGAATCTTTAAAATGATGGCATTCAGATAATACTGTTCTAATAATTCTCCTGTTGACTTTATTGCTCAGAGTTGATCCCAAAGAAACAAAAGCAAAACAAAGGAATAGACTATACTCATACTCTAATGCTTCTCTTTTGTGAGAAGGTAAGCCAAAACCCAAAAAAGCCTATTTTTGTCTGGTATGGCATTTGCATTTATTTGGAAAATGCATTTAGGCTTTGAAACAGATGATGTAATAACCCCTTTTATCACAGTTGAATGTCTTTATTGAGAATAGCCCAACTGGGGATATAAGAAAGGGCTTCTTAAAGCTTTTAAATTCATGGCAACTGACTTCACATTAGCTAGGGTTAATTCAATTTGCGGTAGCATTTAGGATCTTTAAGTGGTTTGGTATTTTTAACTCCAATATTTTTTGATGGAATGAATTTTGCCCCTTCCCCCAAAATATATTTGACAGTATTTATAAAATGGCATGCACAATGTGTTACCTAGGTGTGCTCTGAAACCTGCTTGCTCTGCTGTAGGATGGGATATGACTCTAATGAAATATTCTGTGATACAGTGGAGAAAAATGGATTTTGTTTTGACCTTTAAGTTGAGCTTCTCTGGTCTGAACCACATTATTTTGCTAAATACAAGGGAACTGGAGCCAGCCTGTGACCTTTTGTTATCATGCAGCTTTGAGAAATGGCAAAAGTCATTCTGATGCTCAGAAGTCCTGTTACAGAGATATCGTTGGATTTTTTTTAAAGGAAAGTTATTTGAAAGGATTCAGAATTGTAGCCCTGTGCCAGAACAATGTAAGAAATTTTTAATATGGCATAAATAAATTAAAGCTGCTGCTACAGAGACAGTAACATCTGTGAAGTTGATTGCCATCCATGTTGTCCTCAGCCCCTTTTGATCCTGGAGGTCCTCAATACCATATCAGTGAATGAATTTTAACCTTAGTAAAAGTCCTTTCAAGTAAGGAAGCTGTAGCAGAGAACTGATTAAATGWTTTATGCTTAATTTTTTGTGACTTCTGTGAATTTGGGTTTGTGACCCTGTATCTTTGCTGTCATAGGATAGTTCACTTTCAACTAGTGTCTCATTCATAGCTTACTAATTGAGAGAGATGCAGTGTTCAGAGGAAGCAGAGGTATGCTTTATTTTAAATATTCATGTTGCAATTTAATCCTCTTCTTTAATCCCTCTTCCCATTGTGCTGCTCTCTGCTGAGGAGACTGATGTGTGCCTGTGGCTGAAAGATGTTTTTCTCTGACCGATCTTTGCAGCGCAGGGTTACCATTGAATGCTAAAGACCTGCCCTGGGATGCGAGGTCCTGCAGGCACGGAGCCCTGTTCAAGACCTTGGCTTCTGCAGGAACGCGATTTCTGGGGTTTGCTGCCACTGAACCGTGCTCCGCCTACAAATAAAAGGGTTTACAGAGCTCCCATCACTATATGCTGGGATAGATTCAGGGCAATGAAAACAGTTTGTCTAGGAGCTATCTGTGACTCTGCATTGATTTCAAAGCATTCCTTTTATTTTTTTCATCTAGCAGGCTACCAAATCAAGCTGCTCCCCAGCTGTTTCACACAGCTCCCCAGATCTGCGATGCCCCCTCCTGGACAAGCTTGGTCCTTTGGCGTGCCTTTCTAAAAATTAATACAGAAGATTTTTCATGTGAATGTTGCCCTTATCTCCCTTATCAGATAGGATTCCTCCCTTCATACTTCTGACACTTCTCAGTCCTGATTATTGACTAGGTTATGAACTTCTCTTTGGGCCTGTTTCTTAGGACTGTCATGTTGCATAATATGAAGTGAGACTCCAGGAGTGTTCTTCCCAAGTAGGTGGACCTCAGCTAGCCAAATATCTCATTGGTTCTATGAACATAATATATTCACCCAATGCCAAGGCCCCCTTTTCTGAGAGAAGAGACTTTCTGGATATCCATGAGTTTAAATACATTCTTCTATGTAACATGCACATTTAGAATTATTCATTGTACAAACCTGTTACTGAGAACAGAGAATCCATGATATCCACAATCTCCTTATAGAGATTAGCCCCAATGAAAAACAAGTGTTTTTGAGATTGATAGAGTATTAGAAGTGAACAACCTCGAAACAAGGCTTTCTGGAGCTGTAGGGATATATTTGTGATTTTTAGGAATGGTGTATTTCAAGTTGCATTCAGACCCCAAGGATGGATCATTTTGTTTTGATCAGTGTGTGTTTCCTTTGTAGAAGAAAAGGGCTTCAGATAAACTCTTTATCTTTTTGAAGTACAGTCTAAGGACTGCAGCCTCCTGGTTAGGCAAATGATACTGTAAAGTTTGGATCTGGATCCAGTTTGCTACTTGGGTCCACTGCTGCCTTTCCAGCAGATGGACTCTGAAAGTTGTAGATGATGAAGATAAATAATGTGAATCTACTGTGTCACTTAAAACTGATGCTGTTCTGTTTTTAAGCCTCAGTTCCCTCCATTTGCCACTGTAATTGTTCCACCTCTGTCTTCGTCTTCTGCCTGGGCTCTCTGAAGAAAGGATGAAGCTCTGTGAATCATTAGGCCACATAGCACAGGCCTAGCTGAGTTGTTAATCTAGGACCAGGTGGATAAAAGGGTTGGGGAAAAGGGTTCTAAGCCACCAGGTCTCCTGATACAGTAGTGATTTGGCAAAATTTAAAACAGATTGGCTGGTTAGACCATTCCTTCAGCTAAGGTGCACACAACACTCATGTAATATCTGTTTTCTAAAGCTGTATCCTGAAAATGCCTGAAGGATTATGGGGCTAGGCAGTCCCATAGTTGTAAAATGATTTTTCTTTTTTTCTGTTACCAATTAAAGTGGCTTTACTGTGATTTTGATCATTTTTAGGTAAATGAAGTGAGCAGGAAAGGAGCATTATTAGGAGAGCTGGGAGATCTTGCCCAGATGGGACAGGAGTATAAAGGGGAAAAAAAAGAATAATCTGTAACACTTCAAAGTGCAGATGCGCTGAGGCAATGGAAGTGCTCAAGAATAGCATAAGGGGGAGTAGTAGTGAAGTGGCAATGGTGTGTGTGAGTGGATACTCAGTAGGATAAAATATAAGAGTGCATGGCAGGGACAGCAAACAGGTATATTAGCTGGAGCTTTTTTAGGTTGCTGGTAAGGGTGCAGTACTTTCAGAGGCTACATCTAAACTTTTGGATGTGGGAATACTTCCTGAGCAAGAAAACTGAGTGTATGGCTTACAAGTGAGCCTTTTGGGCAAGATCCACCATCTGAATGATGAAGGAAGTCAGGTCTTCAGTGTGCTGTGGAGCAGAGCTGCCTGTCAGTATTGATTTAGCTGGAGTTGGCTGATAGTGATAACGATATGTTGCACTTGTACTGTTACAAAACCAACCAGGCCTCAGACAGTTGGGTTTCTAGTTGATTGGTTATCAGAGCTGCTTCAGTCTGTACTCAGTTCATTCAATTGAAACATTATTGTATGTGGACGTGAGGTACCTGTCTACAGAGTTACTCGAATGCAGCTGATCTCTGATATGGAGAGGAAGCCTAATATTTCTTATTTGCCATTGTCAACTCTAAATGTGGCCTTGAAAAGTTACCTGAAATGTCTCTAATCCTGAGACACATATGGAAGGCCAGAAAGCTGTTTCTCCCTTGTGCCTTGTTTGTCTGTTTACATGCTTCCTTACTGACTGTCTTCCCTGTAATGACAGGAGGAAGACAAAAAAACCCTTATAGCTGGCTTTTTTGATGTGCTGTTGAAAACTCATCTCTCCTTTCTCCTAGTACTAAAAGACTGTTTTTCTGAAGTACTATTTATTTATAGTTTGCAACATTTGAAATGACAAGGTCAGGCAGAGATGTATACTTCTTATTACACATTCCAAATGTACTGAGTGACTCTAGTTACTAGATGCCTGCAGAAGTGGTCAAAATACCCCTTTGCTAAATGACAGTTCCAGCAAACATAAGAATATGCAAAGGGTAGTCTGTAAGAACAGAAGGCAGAGGGATTGCTGAAGTTGCATGCCTACCATCATGGCAAAGCAAAGAACCAGTAATAAAGCATTTTTTCCTCTGTTCTTTATATTGTCATGGTGTCTTGCTAGGAAGGATGTGTTACATCTTCCAATTCTACGATTTCCAGTGCTGCTTGAAAAGCTTGGTGAAGAATTTTTTCACTTACCATGATTAGGTGAAGGTGCACTTAATCTGACCACTAGAAGCAGGTATTGGATAAACATTGCTTTTTAGCTTCCTACCAGTTGAACTAAAGTCTCTGTAAATCTAAATTATTGTCTCTCTTTTGGATATACTTGTCTGTCTTCTGGATGTACCTGTTCTGTGCCAGTGCTTTGGTTTTGCTTTTAACTTGAACTATCAACTCATGTTGACTTGCTATTTTTGTCTTTATTCATTGTTTCATCCTCTGTCCAAACCCTTCTGTTGTTTCAAGACTGTTCTGTGTTTGTGATGTGGCAGTAGGGTTGCTATTTTTATCCTAGTGTTCATCAATGCTAGTTAAATCTCTAGCGTAGAGAGATAGAATGAAACAAATTGCTTTCCCAGTGTACCTCCCTAAACAAGATATTCTAAGGAGCAATCCGCCTATTTACTGCTGTGAATCGTGTTTGTTTATGATTCAGCAGCAGCATTGGAAATTGCTTCGCATACTGTGTTTTCTTGAATAGATCATGCTGCAGCTTCCTCATTTATCTAGCACTGTGTCTTGGAGACACCTATTTTTATAGATGGCAGTAATGAGGATTAGGCAGACCCTGTTGAAGAGAGTATTTTCGGATTTTTCAAAATCTGTTTCTACAATTTAACTACCTGGCACTGAAAGGGTTAACTGACTTTATCAGTGCAGGCAGTTAATCACTCAGGGACTACAGGGGCTTCTTTTGCTGTTTGTTTGCTCCTGTGCTGTTTCCTGTTGTTTGGGCTGTGTCAGCATATTACATCATCCTGTTCAGAGCTCATGCAGAAATGTTAGCAATTCATCTTAGCATTTTCCCTATGTCAACTGAGGGTGCAAACCAAACCAACATCATTTTTCAAAATGCCCCTTTTGGTGGCAAAGACCTGAATCCTGCAGTCCTTACGCAGCCAAAAAAATCCTACTGATGATTTAACGCTGCAGAATCCAACTCAACTGTGTACAGAATTCTCCTGTTCCAAAGATGACATTGACTTTAAATATTATCTGCTACAGTTAGATAGCAACATTGCTGCCTAATGTACATTATAGTTCTTTTTTTTTATACATGCTTGTAAATATCTAAATTGTATTTTGAGAGCTGAAATTTTATAGGTTAGATATAGATTTTAATTCCACAGTTGATTCCATTGGCACTACTTTTGATTTATATTATCAGTAATAAATCCCAACATAAGTACTTTTTTCTGTCTGGGGATTGTTTGGGATTCTTTTTTGACCTTGAGTCCTAAGGCAACCAGAAATATGTGACTGCATTGTGTGTTGATCAGTTTGGCAGCATAAAGACCTAGAAGATAATGATTTCTTTCAAGTTTTATAAAAGAAAGTAGCCAAGCAAAGAAAAGAGATTCTTCTGTGTCCCAGAAAAGTGAGAGCTTGTGATGTGAATTCAACCCTATTAGTTACCAAAGAATTCTCAAAGGAAATAGTTATTGATAATGACCTAATATCAGGAAGATCTTTAGATTTTGTGCAATATTAGAAGTCAGAGATCCTAATCCCCAGTTAAGCATGCTTTCCTGTTTAGATTCTCTAATGTGTAATATCTTGCACTTCTTAGAATTGTGGAGACCTGAAAAAGGCCTGTGTACCCAAAGCTCTTCGACTTTTTCAGATATCAGTTGATCTAATAAGATATTATCACTTTATATAAACCTTACCTTTCCTCAATATAATGCAACTAAATCAATCAGCCATGAGACACAAATCTATAGAAGAAACAGATGTCTTTAGTTCTGCTGCTTGCAGGCTTGCTTGTTTTATGGTGGTGATAGGCTACATAGGAAGAAAAATGGTTGTTTTTCTTGTTTTTAGAAAAGCAACTCTTTTTTTTGAGAAGTGCTGTAACTGCTAGAGTTGCTATTGTTTCAGTAGTATCAGTTATAGTTTCAATCACAAACATCATGCTTGTTGAAGAGTATTGCAACTTCATAGCTGCCTAATAATGAAAGGAGAATGTATGAGACTGCAGAAATGTCTCCTGTCTATGGCTAAAAGAAACGTCAAGATTTCTAGTAAAGCTAGTGAAGATCCGTTTCTTTTGTACTTCTAATGCATTTGTGATTCAAAAATCAATAGCTTCCTGATGAACAAGGGAGACTGATG
The DNA here is from genome assembly GCF_003343035.1 of Apteryx rowi. NCBI lineage: Eukaryota > Metazoa > Chordata > Aves > Apterygiformes > Apterygidae > Apteryx > Apteryx rowi. Next base: position 236,088 of record NW_020450680.1, on the reverse strand, counting down.
ATACAGGAGAAATAATCTGTTCCTGATGAGCCATAGGGATTGAAGTGGTGTAAACTCACTGGATGCAGTATGTCTCCAGTTATCAGTACCTGTTCTGAAGTATTGTTGGTATGTCCATACCCATATTAATGTCATTCTCAAGCCTGTCACTTGCAAAGCCTTTGAGATACCTATGCCATAGGCCAGGAAAACGTCTTACAGAATACTTCGTCATGTGTGTCCCCTAGAAACACAGAGGCTAATTTGGCCTCTTCACAGGATAGTAAGTTGTATGTTTTAAAATCTAGCCTTGGTCTTGCAAAATTTGCTCCTCTTCCTTGCATATTGTTTTGTTTTCTATTGAGATGTTTATGTGCCTCCCACTTCCATAGTATCACAAGCATTAATTAATCTTTCCTCACAGTCTGGAAGATTGATTATCCCCATTTTACAGGTGGCTAAATGGAAAGTGCAGCAAATCTAGGTGCTAGTTCAGATAGGCTGTGTCTATATATTTTTTGAGAGGTAGTGTGAGTTTTGTAGTGAATCTGAACCCTGACTGTTCCCACTTACTGATGTGGTTTTGGCTTGCAGAGCAGTTTGGTTGTGCATAAACTAGGTTCTTTTCAGAGAAGACTATACTGGAAGCTGTCTTTGAACATCTCGCTGAAATCATAGGTTAATATGTGATGAAATATCTTACTGAAGTGGATTGGAACTGCCAGGTCCCTAAGGGTACGTTTAGTCATCAGAGTCCAACATTTAGGTGGTATTGCTCAGCTGCCATCTTACCCTGTAGGTCCTTGTGTTTCTGCTGTCAGTCATGCCTAAGGGCTGATTCAACTCCCCAGGCACCAAACTACTTAGATCTGTAGCTCAGACTGAAGCCTGAAGTTATCTGAAGTAGGATTCTTGAACTCTGAATATATTTTGGTCAGATACTCTACCATAGAGTAGCATAACATTATTACCTATTAACATTACAACATTCACGACTGATGGGTGAGCCTGTGGTTTCATTAAGGATCAAAAACTGCAATGTGAGATGTGAAGCAGAGATTTGCACTGGATTTTCTTTGTTCCAGATGAGTGTACTAAACACTAGTCTAAGATGTTATACAATAATTTTTCTCATTCTGTACTATTAGTTTTCCTTTGTTTAAAAGAAATATTTAGGGCAGGGATTTCTGCCTTTTTTTTCTTGCTTAGGGAGTTACTGGCTATGAAGTTAGTGTGACATAGAACACCATAGACAGGTCAGAGGTCAAGATTTTGTTCCCAGTTTTGGTGAAGTATCTTTCTTTTGCATTTGGTCTCTGCTTAACTGTGAGACAATCTGATGATTTATAATATTCACAGGGTATTATAATTTTTACTCAACAGTTGCAACAGGCTAAAAGCATTTCCTGATGTAGATTATGTTTCTAAGCAAAGATGAATGGGCTAGTTGATATAAACAATGGAAGAGGAAAATTGAAGGATTTGAAGATCTGCATTTGCAATGAAAGCAAAATGTTAGATGAAACCAGGCTTTGACAAGAAAGCAATTCAGTGATGGTAAGCCTTTACTTGAAAGGGTCTGCTACTTCAACGGAGCCAAACAAAGCAACATTTTGCTTGTCCACAGACACCATGTGGTGAGTATGCAGTATTCTGAAGGTGTATAAAACATCCTTGATAAAGTTTAGGTTTTCTTTACTTCATACTTTTTAGTGAGAAATTAATACACCCTAGATAGAAATGAACAAAAATGAAGAGAAAGCAGGTTCAGAAATTTTGATACTCCATTTGCACTTTGAAAAGATAGAGAAATAGCTTCTGAGTCTAAACTGAATATCCTACATCCTGTGTTTTTGAAGGCAATCCCTGGAATGCCTGAAGATGGTGACTGAAGTCACATTTTTGAGTTCTGATAGGCAGAAATTCTGGAACACATAGCTGAAAGACTTTTGGGACAAAATACTGAAATAGCACTGAAGGGCTGAGCTAGGTTTCAGGTCACTGATAGAGTTTTATTATTTTTCCCTTCCTTGTAGCTTTATTTCAAGATTTCTTATATCAGTTTTCTTTGCTTCTCTAATCAATTGTACTTTGCGTGAATAAGCTGGATTGTATCTTTTTGCTTACATCTTGTCAGTCTTTAAAATGATCTCAAAATAACCCAACAGATACTAGACATTGAGTTCCTTGGGCATACCAACTTAGTATTAAGCAATGGGCAAGAATGCCCTTGGAGAACTTGCACCTTGCTGTGGAGTTTGAGAGATGAGAGCCTTAGGATCAGTTTGGAAACTGGAAATGCTATCTATTAAGTATAGAGTGGAGTCTCTCTTGGTAGATGGCCCCAATCAGTTGGCAAGTAGCAAGCAATGGGAAAATGCCTTATGACTGAGATTATCCACATATGATAGGCGATCTGTGTCATATTCAATATAATTTTGAAGACGAAGTCCCTAGGCTCAATAATGCTAAACTTAAGAAACCAGTGCCTAAAGTGCAAAAAATGAGGATGCTTCCTACAAAAGCTTTGTGATGTACCTATAAGTGAAGCACTATACCTAGGGAAAGTTTGAAATTGCACCATTTATCTCTCTTCTACTACTGTTGGTACTGAAATTGAAGCAGGGCAATTTTTTCCAGCTGGTGAGGAGAATCAAAAGTCCTATAGCTTCAGAATAGTCTAATCAACGTAACTGTTCATCTTGAATAAGTGAACATATAGCAATGTCAATCTCCTTCCATCCAAGACTGCATGTCTTCTAACAGTGTAATTACTGAGACTACAAGATCATGTAACATCCAGGTTCATTTGCAGATGATACAAAACTGGGAGGAGTGGCTGATACACCAGAAAGTTGCCCTGCCACTTAGAGGGACCTCAACAGGCTGAAGAAATGAGCAGAGAGGAACCTCATGAAGTTCAGTAAAGAGAAATGCAAATACTGCACCTATGAAGGAATAACCCCATGCGCCTCTACAGGCTGGGAGCTGATTGTCTAGAAGGCAGCTTTGCAGAGAAGGACCAAGTGGGTCCTGGTGGACAAGTTCAACATGAGCCAGCAACGCGCCTTTGCAGCAAAGAAGGCCAGCGGTGTCCTGAGCTGCATTAGAAAAACCATTGCCAGCAGATTGATGGAGGTGATTGTTCCCCTCTATTCAGCACTGGTGAGATCACATCTGGAGTGCTATGTTCAGTTTTGGGCTCCCCAGCACAAGACAGATGTGGCTATACTGAAGCAAGTCCAGCAAAGGGCCATAAAGAAGACTTAAGGGACTGGAGAAGAGAAGGCTCAGGAGGGATCTGAGCAATGTGTATTAATACCTGATAGGGAGAATAAAGATGATGGAGCCAGACTCTTCTCAGTGGTGCTCAGTGACAGAATCAGAAGCAATGGGCACAAATTGAAATACAGGAAGTTTTGTCTGAACATAAGAAAACACTTTTTTTCTGTGAGGGTCGTCAAACACTAGAAGAGGTGGCCCGGAGAGGTTGTGGAGTCTCTGTCCTTGGAGATATTCAAAACCCAACTGGACATTGTCCTGGGCAACCTGCTGTAGTTGACCCTCCTTAAGCAGAGGGTCAGCTGATGAACTCCAAAGGTCCCTTCCAACCTCAACTACTTTGTGATTTAGAGAAGCATTTTTAGTCCTGTAGGTGTCCTACTGAAAAACTCAAGACCAGGACTTTGTTTCCAAAAATCTGTAGTTTCATCCTTCAGAAAAGTAAAGGTGTGTTCTCAAAGTTTACAGTCATAACTTAGTAAATTAATTAGATTATGGAAATTGTTTAAGCATTTGTCTAAGTATGTGAAGTTTAGAGTGGTTTACATTAGGTTTTGAGTTTATGTTAAACTTTTCTGAATTAGGCCGTGTAGGGTGGATAGAACTCTTTTCTGCTTGACTAAAATACACGTTCAAAGGGCTCAGCTTTCTGAAAGTCCCTGTACTCCAGTAGATATTCTCTTCCATTTCAGTGAAAGAGGGCTGTTAGCTATCCTTTATTAAGTTTTAAAGTTTCGTGTATACTGTAATTCTTTCTGTAGTGCATTTGAGGAAAGTACTCATTTGAGGATCATAAGATACTGTCTTCAGTTTTGTATTGGTGGCATTATGAAATTATGTGACATCTAGAATAATTTGATATCTGCTGCTGACCTTTTCCAAAGGTATTTAATGTGTATGACTTTAGCTATTGGAGTAATTCCTTGATTAATGCCATGCAGGTGTTTAAATAGCTTGATGAAACAGAGCCTAAGGGAGATGTGTTTAGAAACYGATCAGCAGGTGTGTGTCAGCCTTTAGCAATTAAGCTGGGAGCTCAGTTTAGATCATTATTTGCTGTCAGAAGGGTGGAGGATTGGCTTAGAAGCAGGATATGTCTCAGCAAGCAGATTGCTGCTGTTCTGGTTTCTCTGTGGTAGCCTGTGTCCACTTCCCTCCATTATTGCCATTTGCAGTCTTTGGTGCTTCTGTCTCAGACACTGTGCAACTAAATACAATTTAATGGTGTATGACAACTAAATAGTAACAATTTGTAAAAAGGACCCAGAGTGGTTCATTTTGTCTGTTAGATGCAGGACTTGTTTACCGAGCTCACACCAATTTCCTTGCTGTGTTGTTTCCTTTTATCCCACTTAGCTAGTTAGGTGTATGGGAAAACTTCAGAAGGTAAGGGTTATTTACATCTGGTGATACTAGTTAAAGTTACAGACAAAGCTACCACTTTCTGCCTTTACTTTCTGCCTTCAGAATAAAGGGATTTTCTGATTCCCTGTTTACCCCCTCCGCAGCATGGACAGGTTATCTAGACTGGCCTTATGAATACAATTTCTGTTGCTGCAAGCTGCTACAGTGGAAGTTGTTCTTGGTTTTCTGCCAGGCCTTTTGAGATTTAATTTAGTAGAGAAGAGACTAGAGGAAAGGATAATGATAATATATCATGTTTTAGGACTGCTGCTGTCTCCAAGTATGCTCAGAAAAGTTTGTTATTTAAACTGCGGTAGTTGTCCCCTTTGGTGCCGTATAATGAGGTGAGCTCTTCCCCTGAAGACATTGTTCCAGGTACCCTTCTGACATGAGGCTGAATTCAAGGTTCTGATTCTTCTTTTCAATGCACCTAGTAGCAGTGTGTCCAAGGTGGCACCTCTCCTTTGTCGTAGGATCCAGCTGACATAAAATTCCAACAATAGATTGACAAACACATTGAATCTCTTAAGATGAGAGAAGATGTGGTTTTGGACAGCTGCAGATCTTGCTACCTGCAGGATCAAGTATAAAACCTGTTTCATTTTAAAATTATTTTTTCTAGTGTCAAAGTGTATAATAAAAAGGAATTGTAAATGTTGTCACTATTTCTTTTGTTAGAGGTAAGACATGTCAACAATAACTACTAATGTGTGAAGGTGCCATATGACGAGCCTGGCATCATATCTAAATAGTCAAATTAAAATGCACAGAAATCATCCAGGGTAGAAAACAAGTCCAGAGTTATTTCAGAACTTCCAAAAGAAAGTGCAGAAAATTTTTTTTATATCTTCAGTAAATGTTGCAAAACAGTGCTCCAGGAGTCCATGTTACAGTAAATGCAGACTCAAGAATTTGCTAGATTTGGAGACTAAGGCTATCTCTATCTCTTCCACCATATGGTTTAAAGAACATGGAAACACTTGAGAGCAGTATGGCAGAAGTGCTCTGTGTTGTTCTCCCAATCCTTTTCCAAGTGCGTTGGCTTGCTCTCTCAGTCTGGGTGCAAACTGAGATATGCAGGGCAATGCTACCCAGCTTTTCTCCTCATGTAGGATTGGGATGTGATGAGCACTCACAGCAATCAGATTGCTGGTGGTCTAATGTAATCTTAAAGTGGAACTGTTGAATATTCTCACTGTGCAAAAAATGCTAAGTAGAACTTCCCCTGCACCTTAGAAATATCTTTCCCAGATATATGTCAGAGATAAAGTCAAACTGACAATTAAGTCATTCTGTGAAAATTTTTTTAGGTATGTTGCTGTCTTTAGAGAGGAATTAAAAAACATAATGCAGGGTCCTATCATGTTAAAAGGAGCTATGGAAAGGATTCTGCCTCAGCATGTGGGGGTGAAATAGCCATTTTTAGAAGGTTGAGATCGTTGTATGATTAATACATGCCTTCTCTCTCCTAAACATAGTATCTGAAAATTTAGAAATTTTTAAATGCATCCTTGATTGTCTCATTCCCTCCCCCCCCCCCACATTTTTCTGCATTATGGATGTTTTTTTCTTCAGTATGAACAACACTCCTTTTTCTTTATTAGTTTCTCTCCCTCCCTCCCTCCATAGCTGATACCAGATGACTACAACACTTCATGTTCTGCAGCCCCCATAATTTTAATTTGATTGTGAAAGACACGAGTACAAAAGGAGAAATATGTGAAATACTGATGAGCAACAAAACAAGGCATTCTGCTTAAAAACAAAGGAATGCTGTCATCAAATAAATAGCAAGCCCCAACAGGTCTCTGCTGACTTTTATAAAACTATATTTATTACACTTTGCTCAATATTTATCAATGTTTCCTCAGCCTTGAAATAGGAACTGCAATTGCTTTGCTAAATGGATTCATGTTATTTAGTTTCACTCTGCTTTCTGTAAGCACCAGTGTCCTTTGCTGAAATGCTGTTTTGTATCTTCAAGAATGCTTGTTAGTAAAGCACAACCTATAGCCCTTTCACTCCCATTAGAAGTGTGATGAGGTGACCTTCTAGCTGACCAACATCCTCCACAATGTATTAGTGTCTAACCTCTCCTTCACTGGAGGGGGGGGGGGGAGGGTGTCAAAGTTGCAACTGTTTTGGTCTTGCAGCACTAGGATTAGTATAGTGTAGACTTCACTGGGTAGAAAGTTTGGATCGAAGCAATCAGTTCAAGCATAACTAATGATCTATTTTTCCCTCCAGAAAGGATCCAAAGCAGAAATGTGTGTCTGTATAATTACTGGTGGGTTTCTAACAGAATCAAAGTGAGTTAAGTTTAAACATCTCTGGAGCACACAACATTATCCACAGATGTCTGCTCTATTGTGGCATGCTGCTATTGCAGGAAGAGCAATGAAAGTTCATGAGAAACAAGCTCACATTATGCTCATGGTGGGCTAATTATCCTACATTCTTCTTGCATGTTAAAAAGGACTTGTTGAGGGTTTTGCGGCATGGCTATGTCATAAGAGTGCCACATATTCTGAGCAGTATGGCTGAGCACTTAAGGCTGGTATGAGAAGTGATACAGGCTGTGACATCTCCACTGAAGTAGTCCTCAGGAATGGCTTACAAGAGACATAGTCACTAGGAATTTTTGTCAATTGTTCAGCTTGCTTTGAGCTGTCTTGTCTATCAGTTCAGAACCTGCGATAAAATTGAACAAGCTCAGAGGGAATGTGTTTTATTTAAGGAATATTAGGCAACCTAATGGTTTAGTCTCTTAACTTTTAACAAATTTATTAATTTTCAGTCAAACATAACTAACTAACGTGACCAGGCTTTTCACAGCGACTGATGGATGGCCTTTATGTAAGAAACTTCATGGTGTTTGGGAGATAACTTACAGCTGTGCCACACAATTGCAGTTCTAAGCCTATAAGCCCACTGGACATCCTCCTGTGCTCACTCTGTGTTGGTAAACCTCAATCTTTTTTCATTAGCATATTCTGCTCTGTGCTGGTTTCTTTAGAGCTAATGCAGACCCTATCTTTGTTTTGTATGAAGCACTGTCTGTATAGTTATTTTTTCCATTTGTCCTCTTGCTGTTTTTTGTAGGTCTTCCATTGCTGAGAGCTTCATATTTGCCATAGTCCTGCAAATGAGTGTTTAATTTTATACAGGCATAATTACACTGATCTCAATGCAGCTACTTGTTTGGAATTAAGTGCATTGAGATTGAGACTTTACTGTTTAATTTTAAGTTTAAGTTCTTTATGGGAAATGAGATTTTGCATTCTACAGAGGCACACTGTGATATAAACATTCCAATAACCAATGTTGCCTTTTACTAAGGAGAACTGTTCATAAATAGTAACCCAGGCCTTGATCCACTTCTTGTTTCTGTCATCAGCAACACTTTTGCAAACTTGCAAACTTGTATCTGAGTTTAGCTCATATGGAATAAACGGTTACATTTTTAAAAGTTTGCRTTATTGTTGGGACCCTGACTTTATATCTAGAAAAGTAAACAATATGGAAAAAGTTAATAAATAAATGCAATGGCATTGAAGAATGTGACATTGAATATACTCTGTATGTGATATCCTGTCTGTAAATATGACCAATCCCACTGATCACACAAATTAAATGTATGTCTAAATCTGTAGCTTTGAGGAAACTGTGCACATTTTTTTTCATTTGCTCCATCTTACTATTCTTTTATTTCTCTTTTTAGTTCTGTACTGATAACCTAACACAAAACTTACTGTTCTGAAAAAGCACCTGTAGACAAATATTTAGAGTTGTTTGTCTTTAATCTATGAATTCATCTACCTACCCTTTCAATCCACTTTTTTATCACAAAATATTGAAGTTTTGCCTGACGCTTATCATTCATTAAGTGGAGGGAGAAAATTCATTACTGGCAATAAATGGATACAGTCATGTTGCTATCATTGAAATAACATCTGGTGATGTGGGGGGAACTTTGGTCCTATCTTTTTTTTTTTCCCTAGATCAGTAGGATTAAATTGGGAAGCATCATTTCTTCTATATAATAAGGCTAAATATTCTCAGCAATTGAAAACCAGTAACATTTTATAAATGAGCACATCATATTAACACAAATACGTATTCTTTTGATGGACCTTTAAATCCTAGTTTCAAGCAAAGACAGATTGTTGGTGTAGTAAATTAAAGCTGCCTTACTGCAGCTATTTTGTCCAAAGTTCTATCACAGACCTGTATTAATATTTTATCCCTTTAATTTTATTACATGATGCAGGCTTTATTTAAATGGATTTGACAGGCCTCTTGGTTGGCTTGACAACCAGAGGGAAAAATTAATGTTCTGCATTTAATCTCAGCTCAAGGAGCTAAATTATTTTGGAGGTTTAAGCTGTCATGCATATCATGCTAAATTATTGAATGCAATAACTATTAGCCTGCTGTCTATTTATAGATTTTTTTTTTAAAATTGTTGTTTACTTCTTGCCTCTTGAACTAATTTTGAAGGGAACATCTCTTAAGTTTTTCTCCTCCAGTACGGTACTACTGTATCACAGATATAGCACTGGCAGTTATTTAACCAGCAGTAGAGCAGGGGGTGATGGAGTCAGCAGTCTTCAAAGCTGTGGAAATAAAATAGCTTTCGTGCTGATGAATTACATACTGTACACAGTCTGTGTGACATATGCAGTCTTATTTGGTTCAAATATATTTAACTTTAAAAGTTAATAAAGGAAAGAATTATTTCCTTGTTTTTAATTTTATTGAAGAGAGACAGATCCAAAGAAGGAACTGAACCACTAAACTTGTAACTTAGAAGAAAATAAAACCCAGATTTAAAGCTCCAGGACAGTGGATTGTTACCTTAAGAACACACTATGCTTTAGGAAAAATGTAATGCAAGATAGACTGAACTGTAAAATGTTATTAGCAGTTGTTTAAAAAATGTTACAATAGGAACTATCACAGTAAAACCTGAGATAATATATTTATCCTCACTGTTGTGGGTACGCACTTTCAGCAGCTCCCCTGCTGTCTTAATTTGCAATGCTGAATTATGTCAAAAAGGGGTGATAATGTATATACTATATAACACTGTTAAGCTTTCAGGCCTGTTTGTGTAGTGAGGGCTCCAAGGAATATCCGTCTCTAAACATGGGCATATGTGTTGTGTCATCGTATTCTGAATTGCCTCTTCTCTCTCCTGGCACAAGARTTAGTTTAAGTCTCACCTCTGTTTTTTTCTGTTCCTTTTTGTATCAAAATAAGAGGTGCTTTATCTTAGTAACAATCTCTGTGCTGCTTAGTGAAGTCGAGCTTCTGTAACTGTTTCCCTTAAAACAGCATCGGTTTTGACTAATGGATCATAAGGAAGAGCTGAAATCTGGGAGACTATTTTCCTTGCAATGAGTAGTGATAGGCCAAAAATATTTCTATGCTTTCAACAGAATTCGTGCTTATTACAGATAAAGATGGAGAGCACTGTACTAGCTTTCTGTGAGTTGATGCATTTTTACAGATGTATAACAACAGAGGGAAGTCCTCCTATAAGATGTCCTGTAGGGTTCTTTGACATAATGTTAAAACAGTTAATAAACTAGCTCCTTTCAGCCATTGATTTAACCAGAGTAATTTCAAAATTGCCTTTTTGTTCTGACAAAAAATGAAATGCATCCTTTTTCTACAAAAGCCCACATGAAAGATGTTTCTTTAGATTTATTTTGAGCCAAGACAGGATGAACAAAGATCTTTATAGTGTAGTCACAACTGTAGCTTAAACAATTCTGCTTTCACTGTTTTGACTGCACGGAGTCACTGTTTTGCATGCTATGGAGTTTCTAAATGAAGTAAATTTTCCTTACTGTCTTCTGATATATTCTCTAAAACCTAGCCCACATTCATCGTGCACTCTAACTCTTCCACTGCTGCAAGTTCATTACTGTAATACAGGACTTGAAACTTTATTGTAGCAGGCTATTGAATAGTTTCAATAGCTTGAATTATAAAGAGGAATGGAAAGATGAAATAATTCCCTTGGTTTCAGTACAAAGCAAGTCAGTAGCAAAGGTAGGAATAAAACTTTAGGTGGCTTGAATCTTATGCCTTGACCACAATGCTGCTTGACTCCAGGGAAAGAGTTGTTTTCCTTCCCTTTATTCTTCAAGATCCAGCTTGTCTTTCCTAAAAGACTCTCAGTTAATCTCATGACTCAGTACAATTTCTCATAGTTGAGATTAGAAAGGTGAATGGGAAGAAGCCAGACTTTTTTCTTTTTTTCTTTTTATGATGGTTGTAAGTGGAGAAAGTAACCCTAACGATGACACTAATCTCTACAGGCTTGTCCATGCGTTCTCTAAAAGACACTGGGTAAGGAGAGGAAGGATAAAGGAACGATTTCCTGATATAGGATGAAACATGTAGTCCCTTTTAATGTGTCTGGTGTTGTCTCTGATGGTGGGGAGTACTAGGTACAAGTGCTCCTTTGGTAGTTCTTTTTTGGACTAGCTCTATAACTTCTCAAATTTTTGCAGTTTTGCAATTTTTGTACAGTTTTTGCTCATTCCTGCCTTTTATAAAGGTTTGTCCTTAGATTTCTGTCATAGACACTTCCACTGGTCTCTTCAATGTAACGTAAGAACTTTACCCTCAATTTCTTTCTAAATCATGTGGATCTGTTCCGTTGCTGTTGTTTTTCCCCCACCAAAGGTATTTGGCAGTCTTCAACTTGAATGTTAAAGTATTTAAAGCCTTTTTCATGATAAAAGTCTACTGTATTTAATATCCAGCTCTTCATACTGGATGGGTGAACAGGCCAAAGGCTCACCAGGCTCCTAGGTTTAACATCCATGTTCCTGCCTGTGGTCTTGCTACTCTGGTTTAGGTACACACTAGCTTTAACTCATTTTTGACCTCTGACACTTGCGCTCCACACTCTGCCTCCTACGTTTGGACGGAAATGGAGCATCGTCATCTAATTGCTCAGACCTCTAGGACCAGTGTTGGTCGTCTCCTTATGATAGCTCATTTTCTTAAAGGTGCTATTTTCCAGAGCTTTTATTTACTACTTATGTCTGTCTTGGTCACAGGGCACATGCAGATCCAGAGAAATGATAGGAGTCTGTGTTCTTTGCTTCTGTTTCTTCATCATTTTCTATTTTTATTTGGTCTGAATTCCCTAGAATATCCAACATACTTTTTCTTACACATTATTTCTCCTCTAAGTCAGGTGACCTTTCCTTCTAAAATGGCTGAGTGCTTAAGTGTAAATAGAAAAGCACTGAGTTTTAGTTACCTGCTGAGGTATATTACTACTACTAACTTTATTACTTATTATTTATCTATTACTGTATTATTATTCACTATTTGTCATATTACTACTTTTTAGATTCCTGATTCAAAATGGAGATAAAAAGGCAGTCCACTAATTCTGTCACTGAAACAGGATTTCTAATTTTAAAAAGATAGGGAGTTCTAGTCTCAGACCAAAATTATAAATAGTCCATAGACTTCCTTATTCATCACAACTTGCATTTTGTTGTGCGTTGTGAAAGGCTGATTAAAAAAAATGGATGCTGAAAGAACAGCCTAGAATAGTTTTTTCTGGACACAGTGGCTTTCTGTGCAGTGTTACTGTCACTTTGCCTCCTCCAGGGAATTAACATGACGTGCCACAGTTCAAGTATGTTGTCATAAGCATATGGGAGTCTTTCAATCTTGTTAGCTCAACTGAATGACTTAATGTGATTGAATAGTTTCTTCTTTAGTTTAGTCAGCTAACATGACTTTAGATTTTCTAGCCTGCTTCTAAATGGAGCTTTCAGTCATATCAAGCCCATTCAGTTGAGTAAACGTGACTGAAATACATGTTAATTTTTTTGCTTATTGAGACCCAGCCTTAGAAATTAGAGTTGGGAAAGGGTCTGAGGACAGGGACACCAAATTCAACCCTATATACTTTAAAGTCAATGCCAGCTTTGCTATTAACTTCCACAGGATCAGAAACAGTGTAAGAACAAGATTTCTCAAGCTATTTCTCTAATTAAAAATTGATTTTTGGCTTTGTGTAGATCAAAGCTGCTAGATACAAAGTTGGTGGTGGTTTTCACATTCCCATTTTGTAAGCCTAGTTGGCATACAGCTCATATGAGAACTGAGCTGGAACTAGTAGTAAATCTGATTCTGCTTTAAAAACAACAAACAACACTACCAATGAATGTCTGGCATCTGCAGAATTTTACTGACCTTAATATAAAGTACTTAATAAAACTGCCAGAATCAATATGTGTTGATCATAATTTTTTCATGGCAAAATCCAAACTCTGACTGCATCTCAATCATCTCTTTTTTTTTTTTTTTTTTTTTTTGGTTGATATTCTGTAGCTTATTAGATTCTTTGTGGGCTGCCAGTTTTTACTGTCCCTGCCAATTTAAATTAGTTATTCCTGAAGAGAAGCAATAAGCACATTTTGTGTTTAGTTAAATATTTGTTAGCCTTCACAAGGAAAGACCTTGCAACTGATGGGAAGCTGCTTTCCAGGATACTGAGTTGGGGCGTCTCTCCCTGCATCCCTCTAGCAGCATTTGAAATCTGAGTCAATTCATTCTGATTCTGAGCTCCTTCAGTGAAAGTTTCTAAATGCAGAACTTCTTTTTTTGTGGGGGGATGGGAGGAATCTATTTTTAATTTGAACTATTTGTGTTAAAGCTCATACCTGAACTCAGAGGAAAGTCTTCCTAGACCATTACCTTATTACTCTGTAGTAACTGCTATAGACCTATAGCAAGGAACTGCTAGTCCTTTGGTAGATTCTCAGGAATGAATTATCCTCATAATCTGTTTTTCATTTGTTTTTTGGAGGTTTTTTTTGTTTTCTTTTGGTCAGTCTGTCAGGTATACAGTCAAGTCTGCAAATCTGCAATAGGAGTGCATAGTAAAGCATGTAGAGTGTATGACTTGCACGCAGGGACTGTGGACTCTAAAATTGCTTAAATGACATTACATGAAGTTTTGCTGTTGAGTGGGAAGTCCTCAACTGAGCACATGCACTCAGAACTTCATCCAACACATCTATCATTTAACAACCTACTTTGTTTTTCTGCATTGTGACTAAAATTGCAGCTAGGAGAATTTAAGTTACACAATAGGATGAGTTGAGAAGCATAGGAACAGCCTGTCTGGGGAAGTTCTGGAGTCTTGGTTGGTGGATGTAAGAACAGATTAGACGTGTCTTAGAATGGTTCAGGTATTCTTGATGCTGGCTTAGGGAGGAATGTGGCCTGATAAAGTCTTGCCAGTACTGTTATCTTCTGACTTACCCGTATTATACCTAATAGTGAGTATATAACTTTGTGTGTAATATAACAAGGAGTATATAAAGAAGAAAACTTAAGAAATAATATATTGTACTTAAACCAGCATAGTATATTTATTTACTGTATCATTTAGAGGTAGGAAATCATGTGTTTTCATTTTCCACATATTGCAGATATATAATGAGATGTCATACTTGCTAAGAATATAGAGTTCAGCTGGACCAACAATTTGGGAAGAAGAAAGTACTGTTGTCTCCTTTTAACACAGAGAAATCTGAGGCATAGTGATGCTTACTTGGAGTTACACAGTAAGCGCGAAGCCCAAAATATGTACCAATGCCATTAAATCATTGACTGTAAGCAATATTTGCCTTGCTGTGGTTCCCCAGTGTAGTAGTAAAGTGTGGGGGCATCCAGGAACATGTCAAATAGTCATTTTGCTGTTGTAAAGATAGGGCATGTACTGTACTGTTAAGAATCTAGCTTTTAACAGTGTTTCAAATCCTTCTGTACTTGATAGAAAAGGAAACACTGGGTTTCTTAGCTTAAAACAATTAAGCAGAAGTAGAAAATACAGGTTAGCTTCTTCTGTCACATGGTCTTAGGTGAAAGCTGATGAGAATCCTTTTCATTTTGCAATTTTTCCTAGTGGAAGGGATAAGTGTTCGTATTTCCTAGAGCATACTGCCTCTTTTTCATGCTGTTGTTCAATAGGATGAACTAAGCTCTCTGAAATCAGCAAAAAGGTGTCTGAATGACAGTATCCTATTAAAAAGGATTAAGAAAGTAGCTACCTACACATTTTAATAGAATGGATGTTTTAATGGTAAAACATTCCTGTATAAGCAATTCTGTGGCTGAAAGTCCACAACCTTGTAATGCTTCCTTCATCATTTTCTGTAATTTCACGTCATATTTGCAGTTACTTATAATTTGAATCCTGATGAACACTATTTAGCCTGCTTTTATTCTTAGCAACGATCCTCCTATGCTGCCTTACCTTCTGTTGAAATGCATTTGAAGTGTATATCTGTGCTGAAAAGTTGCAGTGCTCTGTCAAAAATGTGTAGAATGGACTGACTGCTCAGCATTCTCTGCGAGTATGAAAAGTCAGCAAAAAAAAAAAAAATCCTATGCTTTTGTGAGTGTTTTTGAGGCAGTAGTGCTAAAAAGAAACACAGGAAACTTAAATCTCACACCATTCAGGGAGCTGGTGGTTCAGCATCGGTAAGAAAATAGAATTGTGTAATTGCAAAAGGTATGATGGGAAGACAGTGGCAAATGCCTGGTTCCCAACAAACTGTGTGTGGGGGGGTTATGCCAGCAGAGAGCCTCTCCTCAGCTGCTTGGCATCTCACCAGAGATCAGAGACAGACCAGATCTATTCACTCTTCCGTGCTGCATAAATAGGACTGGTGAGTGTCACTGGAACGTGCCCCAAAAGATGTACTTGATTCTTGTATCCTGCCTGGCTGTCTGACGTTTTTTTTTTGAAGGAGGCTTGTTTGAAAGTGATATTTATGTATGCATGGATTGGCTTGGAACGTTCTGGATTGAAACACCCGCAGTTGCATGGCTAGAGAGAAGATCACTTTCTCTTATTTCCTTTTTGAGAGTTAGCTTCCCTGTAGTTGGAACAAAGGCTCATCTTTGGTGTTAGCTCTGACGCCAAATTTTCTTTAATCGTTACCAAGGATGGAAATAGAAATCGGGTATGATAAAAGCTGGATGAGGAAGAGAATGGAATAACAATTAAAAACTCTGAGTATCTTAATCACTCGAAGTGTTGCAGACAATGGAGGAGGATCAAGCCCAGAAGTTCTCTTAAAAGTCAGTGAAGTTACTGGAAAGGATTTTAGTAGTAGTGACAAGCGATCCAGTTATAAAACTGTGGTAAAGAAAGGGGAATGATACTGTGCTTTGTGGAAAGAATTTTTTCAGAGAGATTTCAAAGAGAAACAAAGACGTATAAACTTTGGAAATGTTTTGAAAGCTCTGAGACAGTCTGCAGTCTGGTGGAACCTCTAAATGGAAACCATATTATAATGGAGCACCGCGGAAAGAAAGAGACTGCTGGAAGATTCTGGTTAGATATGGAAAAAAGCAGTGAGACTTTGTCTGCTGAACAGAATTAGATCAAACTATAAATTTGGAAGAAAAATAGCACAATGTTACACTTAATCCAAGAAGAAGCTTACACTGTAGTCAAAATAAATTTATGAGAAACAATGTAGGTGACTTCACAAATCATCAGAGAAAACACTGACTTAGTGTCTGTTTTTTGTATAGGTAATTATGAGAAGTAAGAAAGGTGTGACAAAGCCTGAAGATAAAAATGGAAAATACCTGAGGAGAAAGAAAATGTATTTTGTGCAGCAAAGGAAAGTAATTGTGAGAAGTCTTTCATAGGCAGTTCTATCTAGTGACTAAATTATCACCTTGAACACAAACGAAACTTGTATTTACTTACAAGTTTGCCCAGTCATGCAGAAACCAGTGCATTGTAACTAAAGTTGCCATAAAGGGTTTACAACCTAGTTATGTTGAACACGGGCAGGTGTCTGTGCCTCAGCTTGCACAGTTGGGGAACGTGCATACTGAAGATGTCTGAGAGTTAGATGGGATTGCTTCAGGAAAAGAAATTGTGTATTCTAGGGCTGAAAACATCTGAAAAACTAAAACATAGAAAGACAATATCATAGAAAAACAGCAACTGCTTTGGATAAAATAAAATGTAGAGAAAAAAGCCAAACTAAATGGAAGCATGGAAATAATGTAGGAAAGACAAAATTCCCCGAAAGAAAGTAAATGATGCCATTAAACAAAAGATAAGATTAATAATATTTGGCACAATTCAGTATCTGACAGTGTTATACTTGTTAATATGCTTAAAGAATGTTAAAGGCCTTGGTCTAGAACTGATACTGAGGTGTTTGTGCATACTGTAAAATTAATTACATGATGATCTCTGGTTATTATTCACACTGTCCAGAAATAATATGTTAAAGTGTCACTCCTAAACATGTAACTTGATGCATAAAATCTACCTTGAGTACAAAACGTGGTAAATACAGATAATAGATCACAGCTTGATCCCTATCAATTGACCTACCAATACAGGGCATGCAGGGACTGTTCTAGTGCATGGTACCGTGAACTGCTGCAGTGTTGCTTGCTAGAAAATACAGAATCAGACTGCATGGTTGTATGGTCACTCCTGTTAAAACGGAAAAAAACCCAACCGGATTATATGCTACAGTAAAGGTTGACAAGACCTGAGATTTTTGTAGCTACAAGACAGTGTGTGTAACTGTCTTACATACATGGCACAACATGGGCATAAGAGATGCTAGTTTTTCCTGGCTTTGCTTCTCTGTCTGGGGTACTTACTGAACGTTAGACCAGTAGATGGATTAGGACATGTTAGGTAATTAAGTAACATCAGTATAAAGAGCTGAGTAAAACAACACAGACTAAAACTGCCAAGATACATCCTTGCATGTGAAGGGTGCTCTCACTGACTATCTGACAACCTTGATTTATGTAGTGTTTGTTCAAGACTGTTTTTTTCCTTTTAAAGAAGGGAATGTAAATGTGACTGGTTATTTACTGGACTGAAATTGTTTGAATCTGCGTGTGTTAGAGCCTGACAGATGGGGATCCTTCCCTGCCTCTCACAGGTTGCTTTTTAAATTATTTGCTTTCATGTACCCAATAAAGATGTACAAAAATCATAGTTACAAGCTCATACTCAGGATTTTTCCTTGATTACCTCCACCTAAAGTGCCGCAGGATATTGGTTGTAGGCCAGTATCTAATGTTGCAGTGTTAATTGGCTATATCCTTTTTTCATCTGTATTTTCTCTTGTATTTCAAGGATTGAAATGCTTTTAAAATGTAAGGTGTCAAATAGCAAAACTCTTCTTCCATACTTTTTCTCTGGTTTTTGAAATGCCATACTTCTTGCTGCATCCTCTAATTCTAAATCAGCTGAATGTATTTGCTTTTATAAAGAAGAAAGATATAAGCAAATGATTGAGAGAGATGTGGAAACACTTTCCTCCTTGTGGTTAGTCCTCTCTTCATTATTGTTAATTATCACGGCATGTCCATGGACAGGACCAGAAGGCTGCTTTGGCCTCCAATTAATTTGGCACATGTGAGTTGTTAAGAACAAATGTCAAGCTAATTTCCAGGAGAGAAGTTTAAAGCTGTCTAGCCTGCAATATGCTTTCAGCTGTTCAGTCCAAACATTTTAAAGTCTCCACCTCTGAATCACATTTGTCCTGACACATGAGAAGTCAAAGGATCTAAAATTTTGTACCACTATTGTTTCCTTGATCCGCTGGCAAGATGAAGTAATAGTGCAGTTCTGAATTGGGCTCATCAAATGCTTTTTGTGTGGTTCTAGTATATGTAAATGCAGAATCCTGCAAATGCAGATTCATGTAGCTTAGCAGAAGTTTAACTTTCTATTGGCACCTTCTGTGCCAAACTTTTAGATTATGAAGAACATCTCATTATAAAATTTTTATTTGAAATGAAGCTACATCAAGGCATATTAAAGATCTACAGAGATATTTAGCCTATGAACCCTTTCATATCTCTGCCATTATCATTTCTGGATTTTTTTTTAAATAAACCTTAGTTATTAAAAGGAAATGTGGAATTTGCCATTTTATTGGGATGGCAGAGCAGGAAAACTGAAATTTTCCCACAAATTCTGAGTTATGATTAATTTTACAGAGGAAGCATCCTTAGGATCTGTTGGTAAATTACTTAGTATGTTTTCACATGTTGAAAGGTAAAATTCGTGTTCTCTTGCTTAAGCATGTGTTACTGTGGTTTTGGCTGTTGAAAAAAAGTGAAATTAAAAGATTGTAGACAAATTTTGTTGTTCTGAACAGACAATGTTTTCCACGAGAAGTCCTGTGAAATAATGTCAATGGAATGTGCCTCCGGTCAATGGAGGAGGAGTACTAGAAGATCATTTTAGAGGGTAGAAATCTCAAAGACTGTCTCTAAATGTAGTTGAACCTCTGGATGCGTGATTTTATTGTGCAGCCATGGACGTAGCAGAACGCCTATTACCAGGGAAAAAGAATGCAAGGTGATGATTCGCTCCCTTTGGGACAACGGAGGTGACAGATAGCAGAGTATGTCCTTACCTGCTGATTCATATCAACTGATAACTTATTATTTTCATTAGCAATGGTCCCGTCAGATCCTTTCATCACACTTCCAATTCAATGACCTGTGAAATCAGGAATGTTCAGGTCATTGTCAAAAAAGTATATATATTAGGAGCACGCATTACAGTTGATAGTATTCAGTTCAAGCTGAAAATAAAAGCTGAATTTCATCTTCTAAAAAATGTTTGAAAGCATGTGTTTTAGGAAAAGTGATATGCAAATATGACTGAGGGTGGCAATTAACTACAAGTGCTTGTCTTCTGTGAAGCTGAGCTACAGTAGCAACCAGAATGCCAAAGGCTATTCCCCTCAGGCCTCCCCCAAAAAGGTTATAAAAAAATCAGTGTTCAAGTCCTAGTATTTTGGGGGTTTGTGGAGATTATTTGATTTAATTATAGTACTCAATTTCTATTTCAGAGTACTCTATTTTTGATTTACTAACAATTGTTAACATTTGTCATATTAAAGATGAAATGCTAGCCCCAAAGAGGTCACTGGGAGTATAACTAGGGACTTTAAACAAAAATTGATCTCTTGTCTCCTAGACCCTCCTGAAGTAGTAATTGTTATTAAGGTGTCCAGAAGTACATAATGAGCCAAGTTTTCTGTGAATACTACTTAAACTAACAGTTCTCTGCTCATTAATAGGTCAACAGCGAGACTGTCCGTAAAACAATGTTAAGATTGCTCAGTTAAGCGTTCAGAAGCCAGGAAATGCCAAATCTCGGCCTTGTGGATGTGTAATATCAGAGTTCCTAATTAGATGAATACATACTGTTTCTGAAATCATACAGTATGATATTTAACCGGCCTATTTATTCATTAAATTTGATTTTTGAGCCTTTATTCTTCATGTAATCTAGAATCCGTGGTTACATACAAAAAAATCTCTATAAAATAGAGCATTCAAATAACAGGAAGGCAGATCTTTCTTACAGAGAAAAAATATAGCTTACTTGTAGAAATACCTTTTTATAAGTTATAACCTTCCTGCAAATGAATTTTTTGTCTTCCCAAATGCTGTATAACGATGCTACATATGTGCTACACTTAGTCTTTACTTTTTGTTTAGAAAATGACCCTATGATTAAGGATTGAGATTAAATTATGAAAATTTACACTAGATCTATGTAAAATGGATTTGTTTTGGTAGGTTTAGCTTTTTTGCCTGCAGTGCTGCACTATTATTTTTCTTGTGATCTCTACTGTCTTGAAGCGGGGATGGTTTTAAGATGGAAGTAATTACTTCGTTAACAAAGTGGAATTATATGGTACCAGACCTCCATCGAGTAATATCTAATCTTCCTACAGTGCACACCCACTGCCCCCTTCCAAAAGCAGAGTTAAGAAGTAGAAATACCTATTTATGGCCAAAGCACAATGAATTTTATAGGATTGGGGAAAGAAAGAATTATAGAAATTAGAGCTATCAGGGCAAGAAGAGAAAAAGATATTGATTCTGTTAGATTGTATCCATATTGTACAGAAATTTTGAAAATTATGTTAGGGATGAAAAGGAAATCAATCCCACAGTGATAATGGTAAGGGATAGATATATCCTGTATATCATGGCTGATTGCTTTTCATGGTTTTGTTGCTGTTTTTGTGTTGTTTTTTTGCTTGCAATTCTAGTTTGATGTTTTGTGTGTGTGTGTGTGTGTGTGTGTGTATATATATATATATATTTTGTCTAAAATAGAAGAGAACTCCTCAGACTTTCCTTCTGTCAGTAGTTTAGAGAATTTAAAAATATATTTCAGGTCTGGAGCTACAGACACATTATTCTGAAGAATTACACTGTGGCTTTAGGTATGTTCATGTCTGTGATTAAAAGCTCTTTACATACGCATCCATCTCCTTTAGCTGTTCTACTGCTTCGCTTGAGAATAACTGTACTATCAAAGTGACAAAAGGCTAGCTTGTATTCCTAGGGGAAGTAATTATAGCAGCATAGAGCAGAAGGTAAAATTATCATTTGCTTGCTATTTTATAATGCTGTACCAAATATTTATCATAGTATTAGTAAAAAAGCCATAAACTTTATGTAGATTTTAGAATATAACAATAAATGCACTTACGCTGCAATGAAAAGCTAGGTTTTCAAGAAACCCAAATAAAATATATTCTAACAATAGTTTAGTCACAGTATAAAATATTCAGGGTTCAGGGCTTAGTATTTTGCTGTCTTGTTTTATACACAGAAGTGGTTCATTTATCCTTGGGCATTTTTACAAGCTTGGATTGGCTGTTGTGAAGCTGAGCTTTTATTGTTAGTTTATAGTATCCAAAGGCATATACTGCATGTTTTTCACATTTTGGAAAAAGATATATGAAGAATGGCCTCAAAATCTGCTTAAGTTACCTGTGGTATCAATGTAAAGGAACACTTTGCTAACATCTGTAATATTTTTGGGTAGTCTTGACTGTGTTAGTAATGAGATCTTAAAGTTTAGATCTTTCATTTAAGTGTTTGGGCAAGAACAGAACTCCACATATGCTTTACAAGAGCCAGCTATAGTTTTGTACTTCTTATTTCCTCCTTTTCTGTACTGCCATTCATGTGGTAAAATCCCCCGCAACAATAATCCAGTCCTTGAATGTGCAAAGTGCATGTGGTCATATCCGTTCATCTGACCAATGCATTGGTGAGTCCTTACCGCCCTGCACCTGTCTGCATGCAGGGATTGTGCCGCGTTGAAGACTATAGCCACAGGAAGGCCACAGACCTCAGTCGGACAGTGTCTGCTGTTTGTACGCATACAGCTAAATGTTTGTGCTTCCCGCAGAAGCCAGTGGGATTGTTCAGTGCATGATCTGTGCTTTGCATTGCTCGGGCAACTTATGAGGTTTGTGCCCAAGTGGCTTAACAGTAACCCATGGTTTGCCGGTTAATGTAGTGGGGCAGCATCTGTCTTCCTCTGAAACAGAAGTACAGTCAGCTCCATGACAGCCCTCCCTCTGTGCCATAATGCGTTTAATACAGCTTTGCTGAGGGAAAGTTTGTATCTCCAGATTCAGTAAGAGGAAAATTAGAATAACAGATAATGCTTTACGTGGTCAGGTCTCTTATCATTGAATGGTCATTCTCATGAATGCAGTTTAAACTGGAACACAAAATGTTTTTTTCCTGTTGGGCTGCGAAAAGTCAGGGCAATGGGTTTTCTGTAATGCAGTCTCATGTGGATGCTGAAGAGCTCAAGTTAATGTTAGTTGGTGAAAGCTGAATTGGAATTGTTCTCCTTTTTCTACGTTCCTCTGAAACCTCATCTGCTGGCTGATAAAACTGAGAAATAACATAACAATCCTTCAATGTGATTTCAGTCTGGAGACCTAGGAAGTTCTGCAGATATTCATTGTGGCTCTGTTGAGAACATGTGGCCATTAATATGAGGCAAGGAAAAGGACTTCAGAAATAGGGATCGGCATATAAGTTGTATGCTATTTGGAAAAGCAACACTATGGTTCATATATTGAAGGATGTTATTAATTGATAAATTCGTGTTTGCCAGAATGTTTAGGAAACCTTCGTGCCAGCTTTTCATTTTAAGTTCTGTTCATTCACTTAAAGCTAAAAAAGGATTTAATTTCATTTTTGCCTGTACATGAGAATAATGCTTGACTCTGTAGACCAGGATTTTTCGATTGATGTATTCATTACATTTAGCGTATTGTGGTAATACATATCATAAAAAATCATCAGAAAAGATATGAGGTGTTTTTGTATTGATTATGCATCTAAGTTATTTTTATCAAATATAGTTACTTCTGTGTTCTTGATTACTTATTCCTGAGTAATCTTCTCATAGAATAGTTTTGTTGAAACTCTTTTGTATTGTTTTTAGTAAAATTTGGAATTAAAAATAATTAGCATCTCATGTCAATAACACTCCAAAGAACATTTACTTTACACTTAAGCAGCATATGTGTATACAGTAAGAATAATTTTGATTTTCAGACTTCTGGGTTTAAGCAGTTTTCCACAAATTTTGAATTAAAATTGAGAGCCATTAAGCATGTTGCAAAGTATGTTATACTGGAAGATATATTTTATTAGCTTCATGAATAAAATTAAAATGCCTCAGAACAGAAGTGCTTTAAACAGTAGATTCCAGGATGTACTTCCAGATGGGGGCAGCATTGCATCAAAAAGAAAAACAAGAAACAGGCAGCCCTGAACTGGTGATTAAAACTCTTCACTCTGAGGGAGGGAGGTAGACTCCCAAATCAGACTAATAAATCTGTGGTTAATAACACGTTAGTCAGAACGGCATGCCCCATAATCACTGCTGTTGATGCATTTGTCTTTCTTTACACACCATATTGATTTTAACCAAGGATTCATCAAAGAGAAAATGTGCATAAGAAAAACTAAGAAAATGAACTGTGCTGCTTTCTTCTTTAACTCTATTGGATAATTTCTCCTTAAAACTGTGCTACTGTTGTTAATTTCTGGAAAGGATTAGCTTTTGGTGTTGTAATTTAAAATATTCTTGAAAATGTGTTTCCCCAGTAGTACTTATTACCGGTAATTGGCTATGTAAAGAATTGCAAGAACAAGGCTGGTGCTATAGAGATTGCAGGTGACTGAGTTTAGTGCCAGGAGCCTGCAAAAGTATAGGCTTTTGGGATTTGTGTCTGGCTATGCATTTTTCACTCTTGTGCTGCTAGAGAGGAATTCCTTCTGCTTCAGTCAGGCAGATGTTTATACGCACTCACCTCCCATGTCTCAGATAACCACTGCAGCAGATGGAAAATCATCTTTATTGATTCTGGAAAACAGGGAATACAGAGAATGACAGTTTGCTCAGTAAAAGAAAAAAAATAGGCAATTAAATTACGTTGAGTGTGTGTTACAGGTAAGGAGAGCCTCATTAAAATAGATCTTGGAGCAATTTCAAATTCTGGCACTCACTTGCTTTGKAACTAGATCATTGTCCCTTTTCTTCAGTTCATGAAGTTTAGTTGCATTGTCAATGTTTCCATGGTAAATGAATCTGAGGTGCACAAAAAGTTAATGAATTACTGAGAGCAATCTCAGGTAACTTTATGCAGCTTGTTTTGCCGTGGCTAGAGCAAAAGGTAGAGTGAGCGGAAGGAGACATCCCGTTGCTGCTTTGGCAGAACTGCTAGGTTAATTAAGTGTCGAAGCCTGCTGCCAATTGCTTGTTCACTTGTTGACTAGAATGATCCTTTCTCAGTCAGTCTGAAAATGGAGGAGTGGCAATCAGAAGATTTTAATTTTTGTTTTTATTACCAAGAATGGTGATCAAAGCCTTGTAAGAATAAATTTTTGCTGCTCACTACAGAAAATTCCTTCTGTCAAGCAGGTTAATTGTCAGTTGTAAAATCCTCTTCTGGGAAGAAAGCAAGCTGGTAGAGATCTATTTGTAAAACTTTGCACTTGTATGAGGCATAAAATGTGTTTTTAGAAGTGTTTACTGGCATAGATATATACAGTAATGAAAAATACACCTTGTTTGGTTTTACAAGAGCCTCAAAAGCATGGAATACAGTGGATAGAGTTGTGCTTATGACCAATGGGAAAACTACATGTTTCCCCTCAAACACAGATTCCTACACTCATAACTTGTGCTACTGTATTTATATGCAAAGATTTCTATCCAAAAGTTCATGGCAATGGTTTTAAAGTTTGTTGTGGGCAGAGACAATGTCAACAGGTGAATCCCCCTGCCCCTCGGTATTAGTATTAATAAATTCTAAAGGTGAGTTCTCAGGCTGAACACTACTCAAGAAATCCATATGCTGCCATGCATGTTCATTGGCTGACTAAATATTGTACGGCTGGATAAATGTCATAGTGTGCTTTGGGCCAGCTCTTGTAGTGAAAGTGCATGCCTCTCTCATATTGGGAAGGGGACTGAGGTCTGCAGAAGCTGTATATAAGGCTGACTGGATGATTGTTCAAATTAATTGTTGGATACGCAGGATCGCCTGCAGCTGATATAAAATTACATTATGTGCAAACTTTGTGTGAGAGAGAAACAAAACTAAAAGCAAGTTGTGTAGGGAGCATTTTCTTTCTTGCTTATTTTGTAGCTGTGTCTACATTGCAGTGAGAGGTGCAATTACAGCACGCAAAGGCTTACCTGAGTGGTCTTTATCCAGCTCAGCTGAACGCTGATGCCTTAAGGCCATGGTAATATAAACTTCAGAAAGGGAGAGGGAGCATCCAAAGAGATAAGTGGCTTCTATTTAGTGAAAATAAGATTAAAATTGATTAAAATGCAAACTAATACAGGTAACATTAAACTTGAGCCTTCTCACTAGATGGGTGTCTCATGTGTGCATGTTATCCATAATCAGGCTTATAATTGAACTGTTCATGTGGTCACTGCTAGAAATGTTCTGAAATTCTCAAGTTGTTCATATAGTAAAAGATAATTCTGAAGTGAAAACATTTTTTCTTTCACCTGGCTATGGTAGATGAGCTCAAGTGTTAGGACCAGTTTATAAAATTGGTCAATTTTTAATGTGAAGTCACAGGATTCTTTAAAAAAAAAAAGTCTTTGTTTTGTCTGCTTTAGGAATAGACATATGAAAGAAAGAACTAATGCAGATATTTCAAGAGTTTTTTTGTGTGGGTATGCAAAATTAAAAAAAAATGGTGGACTTAGAGCACTACATACTACTGTACACAAGAACGATATTTTCTTGCTCTCCTCCCTTTTCAAGGTAGATTCTTTTAATTGAAAAAAGTGAGCTGTTAAGCATACAGGGTTGTTTTGATTACTCAAAATATTCCCAATGTTTTATGCATGCAGGTTGACTGCAAATGTAGCATGACTAATTTATTTCTCAATTAATTTTAGTCAATTAACTAAAATATTTGTCTACTTGGACGTATTTTTTAGGCAATAAACTAACTCTGGCTCCATCCAGCTGCATTTCAATCCTTGTATTGAAATACAGTTTGCAGAATAAAGAAGCTGTACCAGATTTATCCTGGTAAACGTCCATTGACATTGGCCATATCCGTCTCTGTTAAAGCCAACCAGGTTTTACTGCGGTTGAAAATGGCTCCCTGCAATGGCTTCTGCAGTGATAGAGGACAGGCCACTATTAATGATATATTTTTCATCCTTTTTAGGATGTGAATAATATTCACAGGTGTGAATAGCAGAGAGAGGGAAAACCAGCTCTTATTTTCAAAAAGGAAATTTATGCAGAATGTGATTTTTAAACCATGTKTGATGTATTTCACACTTAAGTAAGCTTCTCCTTATTTTTATTATTTTCAGGCAGTCTGTAATACCAAAGTATAACAAATTGTCCAGTTAAACCTAAGAGAGGTTCTGAGGAAATCTGTATGCAAGGAAGTTCAAAACACCTTTGTGTCTTTGATTCTGGATATTTTTAACTGTAGTAGCCTATATAACTCTTGGTTAGGAAATGGCAGAAAAGGGTTAGCTTGTGTCACACCTTTCGTACTCAGAGATAACAGTGCAGAAGTGTGTGCGTGTGGGGTCAGTATGTTGTGTTAAGGTCTCTTTTCTTTACAGCTTTAAGAAAGAAGTAGAACTTGCATATTTTGAAGTTACCAGCTGATTTTCTTTTTTCATGATGAGTCCAAAAAGCAGAAACTGTACTGGGCTCTGTCAATGATGTCATATTCTTTCTTTGGTAACAGAAAGTTAAACTAAAAGTATCAGAGAGATGGCATGACCATGGCATTGTGAAAGCTATCAGAAAGTGAATTCAAAACAGCAAATGCCCAGGGATTTCTGGTGGGGCCTTTTTTACCACAAAGGGCTCAGCAGTGTTGGTGTTCATCAGGCATGTAGGTGACTGATCTATATTCCTGTTCCAAGTCAGGGAGAGAAAGGCTTTAGGATATGGGAAACCTGGATCCAAATGAGTGACCTAACACTGCCTGCTCTTCTTGGCTAGGTCTCTTCTTGGCTTTATGTGAAAAATTTTGAAAGATTTCTGTTCTGTCCTCATATAGAACAGAGTATATTTCTTAGCCTTGAAATCTTTCCATTGAAATGGCATGTTAATTTTCTGCGCTGCCCAGTCATTTGATCCTTTGTGATTAGTTTCAGACCCTCTCTAGGCAGTGTCTCCTCTCTGAAGTGCACTGAAGCTAGACTAGATTTTATTGTTTCTTATGTCTTTCTCCTTCAGCAATGCAGGCCTCTGTCCTGGTTTGTTTCTACAACTCTTTCCAGTCTTTCTCCATTCTGTTACTGCTATGGAGAGCTGCTCAGTAAAGTAGCCCTAACAGTCATTATCTTTTATGTCTGAAAAAAATAAGTAGAAAATCCTATTCCCTTTTGTATTACTCCCAGTTACAGTCAGGGTGAAGTGCTTAGTCTGGCAAACTCTTTTCATATCCCCTCGGTTGCAGGCAGTAAAAGACAAAACCAAGACCCTTTATTATCACAGTTTTAGGCAACTAAACAAATTTAAATGAAAAATATTTAATGGTAGTGGCCCTTATCACATTATTGTAAATGTGTGTTTTTGTGAGTGAATTATAAACTCTTAATAGTAAAGGCTATGTGCAAATCCTAACCTAAACAAACCTGAGTTCAGTTAGGGTTTTGTTCTCAAGACAGAACTCAGCCAAGTGTTTTCAAGAGGATTTGCTCAGCTTCAAAGCCCCTTCGTTACACTTGGTTGCAGCATACACAGTGATATTGATGCTATTTCCCTATGCTCTGTTTTTCACCGATTAATAATCCATTCAGTCAACTGTAAAGAGGACAAATACCAGCTAACAACTCTTTCCTGTGCAGCAATCTCAAAGTTAGGTTGCGGGAGGCTTTCTGTTGGCTTCAGAAGCCTGGGAGACTTTCTGTTGTGTTCAGAAATGTGAACAAAACTGATTAACCCTCTCTAAAGATTTTTTTTTTTACACTCAGACTCAGAAGTGATTTGAAATATTTCTCAGTTTGTAAGAAAAGATACGTCTTTGAGATGTACTTTTTTGACTTTGACCAATATCTAGCCTAATGATTCATTTTTTACCAGTATTTACCTGTCTCAATGCTGACTTTCCACCTTTGCCAAATCATAGGAAATGATTTACAAGACAGGTTATCTGTAGGGGAGAATGGAATCAAGGTTATATTCAGAACATCATTTGTCTTTTTTACCCATATGCTAGGTTTGGCTCTGAAACGAACCAAACTGCTTGTAGTGGAATCTTTTTTTTTTTTTTTTTCTCTTGGAAATCTCTAGTAACATTCCTGTTTTGCAGCAAGACTTGAGCTAGAGGCAGAGAGGCAGACAGCAAACTCCTTAGGCAGCTCCGTATCAAAGGATCTGATCTCATTTCAGAACCCTGTATAAATAAAAAGTGCTACACTAAACTGCATGGCTTCTTCCCGAAAGTGAACATTTTCATGCCACAGAGAGGAGAATCTGAAAAAACAGTCTGAAACATCACTAGCTAACATTTCTTCTAGGGATAAATACAAGATGTAGAATAGGGGCATTCTCTTACCTCGATTGTCCTTGTGTGATGCTTGCTACGTACATACAGACGCTTAACTCGGTGACCCTCTGTGTAATATATCATTAGGTAGTTGTGAGGTCTCACTGGATTTTTATACTTCAGAAAGTCTCCGAATAAGTCTTCTAAGGTGTGTTTTTTTTTTAATGTAAATCCACATTTCTCTCTCTAAGAAAAAAAGTAGAAGACACAAGAAAAAAATGTTTGGTTCAGAAATAACAGATGATTTTATAGAAAAAAAGTAGCTATTTAAAACTGAAGGATGTTAGGTTCTGGCTGTCCTAGCAGGAACATTATTATCTGAAGATCATCAAATTTTATTTTCTTATTATTTCATTTTTATTGGTGMAGATAAAAATGAGATGAATACTCTGCTACACAAAGAACGTACTCCTTTAAGCACATCTCTCTTTGTGTAAAAAGTTTTAATTAAAACTTGTGAATTTTTTCAACTTTGAATGATGCCCAGAGGTAAAGCATTGCCTTCTACATGCTTATTACAGAGCAGGCATCTGTTTTACCTACCACTGTGTGGAACTGTATGAGGAAGGAATTTTTCTGAAACTTTGAAAGTGGGGGAAAAAAGATAATATTAAAGGCAGTTTTAATATTTGTCAGGGTAAGTTTGTGCAAGGACTAAGAACTTTGACTCATAGATGGAAGTGCTCAAGGTCTGAACAAATGGGATGTGGTGTGTTTTAACCCGAGACTAGCTCTGTCACCATCTGCCTGCTCTGTTCTGCTGTATTTTCTGCTTTTTTTTTTTTTTTTTTTTTCCAGTGACCATCTCCTGGACCTCTGAGCTGAATTTAAGATGGTCTTTTTATCCTTCTCCAGTCTTGAATGCTCTGGGATCAGTGTTTCTGTGCTCCCTTCATAATCAGACTTGGGGCTGGATTCTTTCCTCTCCTGGGTTTTGCTGAAATCAGCCACTGAATCCCACTCTAGCTGCTCCTTTTAGACACCAGGGTTTGAAAGCTCAGAAAGATTACTGCTGCTGCCTTCAGTCTACCAGGAGCTATATCCTCTGCATGCTTTCTTGCCCATTTCAAATTCATCTGTCCCTGATCCTGCTTTCTAGGAACCAAAAAAAAACTCCTGCCAGGGAACAGCATGTTTTAGCGAAGCACAGTAAAATTACCTCTCTATCATTCCTCCAGCTTTGGGCTGGGCATAGGCCAAGCAGTTTAAAGGAAAAGAATAAGGCCAGCAGTTAGGAATATATTTAATTTTCTTGACAAAGGAACAATTACAAAGCTAGGGAGAAGAGGGACAGATCCAGTTTTTCATCTGATCAACAGCATGTTTTACATTCTTCCTACAGAGGAACTGTGGTTCAGTAGTTCCTGGTAGCTGTCGGGAACTGTCTGAGCCATTTCATAAGCAATTGTAATAAGAGAAACAAGGTTGCCAGTGGGATCCCAAGTGGGATAGTCGCAACGAACAGGACCAAATGGTAGGGTAAAATCCGGCAATCTAATAGGCACAGCTATGCATTGGGGTGTCATGTCCTTTAGGAGGACAGCTGCCATTTTGGTGTTGTGAAGTGACTGTATCAGCTCAGGCTGACAGAAAAAGTTTATTTCCGTAAGGTAAAATATTGGCGTATCTGGTAGACAGTGGATGAAGATGCACATGCCATCTACTTCCTCAACACTTGAGGAAAGTCTGTGATTGCATGCCTGTACTACAGTTGTTTTTCTGTGAACCCCACCTAGGTGATGAACTGTGGTTCCAGCTGTCTCTTTTTCAAGAATGAGGTGACTCACTATGTTAGATATATTTGACCTCCATGTCTGACAACCCATTGCATCCTTCTGTGAGGATTTGACACCTGTGTGGTCAGAAGTGGTGTGATGTCAGTCCTGTTTCTGAGAATATTTATGTTCCCCTAGATTCTCTGCCTAGTAGTGACACAATATCTCTGTACTATAACTTCTCTCTCTTTCTGGATCCAGCCCATATTTTAGCTCAGAGAGCCCATGAGATCCCAAACCAACTGCTGTCATTTTCTAATAAAAGTGACTAAGCTTACTTCTTATTTTTCCTAAATATTTTAATTTGAAATATTATATTTTCTGTAGATATTAAAGATACCCAGCTACTTTCAGAAGACTCGTAGAAAAGTTAAGTACCCAAATATGAATGAGAGCAAATGTTCTTTCGGGAAATCCTGTGGTGTAGGTACCTGCAATTCAGCAATTAATGAACCAGGTATAACTAACAAGTAAGAATTCAAGTGAACTACTGCCCAAAACTAATGTCAGGAGGATGAAATTTTCAGAAATACTTAATGAAATTCTTGTTCATAAGAGATATCAGGGGAGAAGCAACAACAAATAGTTGCTGACTAAATTATTCATAGACTTTTTTTTTTCCTTTCAATATGCCCTGTGAAGAGTTTCTTTATTCTTCCTGAGACTTTGAAACCTGTTTAGGGACCTAACTGAGATACAGAGGCACCTAGAAGTAACTTTGAGAAATGCCTAGTCTTCTATCCTCCTTGATTGCCATAAATTTCCACAATGGGTGAGTTGCAGAAGTGCTCCCAGAGTTGGTATGTAGAAAGCTACCAATCCCTACCTGTGCATAACTCTTATATAAAGGACTTTGGGCTACCCTAACTTGTTTTTCAATAACTGATGTAAACTTTTGATTTATGTGCCTTAATGCAGTAAAAATATTGCTCTCAGACTTAAAGTTTTAGTATAAATCACTATAAATTGTAAGTGTAAATTAAAAATTTTAAATTATTGTAAAGGTGCATTTCATGTTGTGTTGAGTACACTCAGACTTTCACGAATCAGAAAAAGCAAATGATCAAATAAAAGCTCTTTTCATCCTTTCTTTTCCATTCTGTTTATCCTTAAGTCAGTAGTGGCAGTGCTACCTTATGCCTCACGTGTTGCATTTTCATCTTACTGACTGCTATCTTCCTGTAGGTGAAAACCAATTTCTCCTCCATTGACTTGATATGTTTTAAGCAGCACTTAAAAGCTTTATGCTTTTTTTTTTTTTAACTTGTCACTTCTCATGTGTTCCTTTCTTTTACCCTCTTAAGTGCAGGAATGAGGCCTAGTAACTCTTGCATATTAAGGGTATTGTCAGTGCAGATCAAGGTCATCTTGGTAACTGTGTGTATGAATGAGAAGAGAATAAATGATTAGTGCTGAGTATAAAAATGTGTCAAAGATTTGTGTATGTTACTTTTTAGAATCTACTTTCTTGCATCTCATTTTTCAGTTGTCGTTTTTGACTCTCTGCCTGAGTCTTATTTGATGTTTCTTGTATTCATTAATAAAAGTCAAACTGCTTTGCTTACTGGATGAATGATTTAGAAGAGAAAAAGCCCATATTTCTATGCTTGTGTTGTTTAAAAATAGCATGAACTAACCTTGCGATGTAAGAGGGAGGGACAAGCAAAAAGAGCAGCTTACAATTTTTTTTAAAGAGGTTTTTAAAATTTTGTTAAGTTTATACACACAAACTCTTTGGCATGCATGCTGTACTTATAGGCACGCTTGAAAGGTGAAGGCCCAGGCTCCCTACTRGATGTCCATTTCAGTTTTGAATCATATTTATCACAAACATGAATTTTGCCTATAGTTGTAGGAATGATCTTATACTAATTAGGAGGAGAACCAGGTGAAAATTTGAAAATGCAGTCTCTCATGAGTGTGCATAACAAAGGATGTCTACTCTACCATAGCAATATGCCCTAAACAAAATAATAAAATAAGACATGCCACAGTAGTTTTTCTCATAAACTGAAATAATAGACTGTGTTTTTCATGATAGTTCTCAAGTGCTCTAAAGCTTTATTACAGTCTGTTGGTTAAAAATAAATATGCTTTATGAAATTCTGCTTAGAAAGTTCTGTTGTAAAAATATTATCTTGTATTGTTTTATATTTTATGCAGTACTGGAATTTTTGTATGTGATTGATTATGTGCAATTGATTTAATATTGTGCTGCTATTCCATGCAGCTAGGGGCAGCTAGTGTTCCTTAGATAAGCTTTGTGTGAGTAAATTAAATGATAGATGAGTTTAACAGAATCTACCAGATGAGTCATTGTTAAGAGATTAGAAGCCAAAAGAATATTGAAGGAAGAAGCCTCTAGGAAAACAATTGCCAGTTGTTAGATAAAAGAATTATAGTAACAATGTTATCCGTAAACTTGGTGTTTGCCTAATTATTCATAACATTACGCTTAAAGAGGAAAATGTAAGCAGAGGTAAAGGAGGTTCTAGCTGTTATAGTAAATGTTGGCAGTTAATGGAATTGTTCTGTTTCCATCTTTGCTATGGACTTTCTGTGTGTTGAAGCTTTGCTACCACTCCGAGTCATACAGTACATGTCTATAAATGAGGCTGCTAGTTTTTTACCCCAAAATGAGTGTACAAGGCCTAATTCATGGATGTTCACTAAAAAAATCAAATCTTAAAATAGGAAAGTCTTATCTGTTTATTGCTTGATGCCATCACAAAATAAATGGATTAATAATGTAAAAAATACAAGATTGGATAGGAAGTCTTATTCTGAAGAGATATTACAAATAATGAGAAAATTAAATCTTTCTTCAGTTAACACTGAAAGCAGTCTGTTTTGCCTGAATTTTACAAGGTGCTGAGAACTTGATGTAATGTTGCATATTGGATGTGTTATCATATCCACAGCCTTAGGGCTGAGATGAAGAATGAATGTCAACTGTGTTTAGTTTTCTTCCTTCTGACAGTTTGTAGCAGATTTAACCTCTCCTTAAGTGTACTTCTGCATTTGTTTTGGGGTTAATATACACAAAATGCATTTAATGTATGTTTGCACTTGACTTTTATAAATGGCAGTTGTCTTCTATACTATTGCAATCATACCCCAATCCATTTTTGTTGGAGAATGTAGGTTAATGATACTCTAGGAGCAGGGAAATCACAGTTAAAACTAGGTAAGCTGCTGTAGTGCAGAAGTATCAAGTCTAACTTATTTGCTTTAAAAACTAAACAAGTCCTAAAACTTGATCATGGTTCTAAATTTTTACTAATTGAATTTGCTATATATTTCTTTTTGCTAAGAGGCAGTTATTAAAGGTGGTGTTAAAAATGTGATTCTGGCCTTATCCTTTTTTTTGAACATCTCACTACTCTACTGGTGTGTTTTACATTTACTATTACTGCAGCTGCCTCAGCTCATTGAGTGCAGGTGTCTTAGTTAAAGGAACCACAGTGCTGAGGGAATTTACCCTTGGGACACAGTCTACTAAATCAGAGCCTGGAGAATTTGAAATGGGGAATGAGAATGCAAAAAAATTATAGATGAAGACTGGGTAATTGCAGTCCACATGAGAAAGAAAGCACTTGCAGACTTGATTACTTACCATGTTGCAAAAAGACAAAACAAAACATAATGGCCCAATTTCCAGAAATAGGAGCTCTTTATTGAGTGCACACATTTGCATATGCGAAGCCGGTTATACAAGCAGACATTTGCCAGTACATAGCCATTGTGATACTTAGCTTAATATCTGAAAGGCATTTGTCATCGTGACAGAGGTCTGCAGTATGATTTCAGGGAAATGAAATGGAAAAATAGCTTGATCAGAACACACAGATTTCAAAAAAATCTTTTAAATTTGCTTTGAAGCAGCAAATTATGACAATAGCACTTCTTGCCCTTATCTTGCTTATCTCACTTAGTTCTAGTAATCAGAGGTATCTGGATAAATATGGAATTGTACCCCAGACCAAGTAAAACATGCAGTAGATGAAATTATGCTTCTGTAAATATTTATTTAGGTTCCAATTAAAAACAGTGTTTAAACTGTTCACTTGCCTTTAGAGTAGATGCTATCAGAAGTGAATGACTTAGCATGATTTAAGCAAGTTACCGCCCCTCCACTGTGGCTTTAGCACTGTGCTACACCGAAATAAAGCTGGCTGGTTTAAGCCACTGGTGCTGGTTTCCGGCAAGTGAGGTGTGGCCAGACCTCAGCACCACCAGCCAGCAGACGTGGTTCTCCTCAGGGCAGCGAGGAGTGACAGCTGAGAGTAACAGCTGCCTTACAACAGGTCTGAGTCTGGGTGGAGTGAGGAAGGTGCCACAGGAGGGGGTGGCGGTGGAGCTGGGCCTGACCTGTGGGCTCAGTGGCCTGGCCCACCCTCGTCCTGCTCTGGTGGCCTGTGGTGGGGGCAGCCTGGCCTGGCGGGCAGAGCCTTTCACACCCCGCTGGCATGGCCTGGCTGAGCCATGCACGAGGAGCCGGCGGCCACAGCCCAGGTAAAAACCTGTCGTGGTGGCCTTACCTCCACGGCCTGCATTTCTCACCCCAGCCCCAGAAACATTCCCTTTGGCAGGGCTGGCGACTTGCTTCTGTAACACTCGCCTGTAAGCCCTTACCCTGGAGGGATGTTTCAGGGCTCTGGGAGCAGTGACAGGTTGTCGGGGCTGCCTGGACTGGGCTAATCCCATGTGATTCTTCTCCCACTAAATAGTTTCTGAGAGGTCATGTAAAAGAGGAACCAGGAGAGCTGGGCACGGTTTCTGTACTGAAGAAACACTGTTTTATCTCCTGTTCCATCGTAAGCATTATTGTTGAGGTTTGCTGGTTTTCTCTTCAAGTCAGGTTTATTCATTCAAGGTAGCGTGGGAGAAAAGGGGAAGGAATGGCTTTTGTTAGAAAGGAATGTTCAGAAGGGTTGTTTGTGTTGGCTTGTTTGTCTGAACTTCTCCATGCCGTGGCCGTACGAGCTCAGCTAGAGCCGGGGCTGACAGCTTCTCCTCAAACAAGGGTCAGCGGGTGAAAAAGAGAAGAACAACTTGACGTAGAACAATTGATCTTATTAATGTGGTTGTAGTGAATTTTTTCCTGCTGTACCTCTTATAGATGAAAGGATTCAAAACTATATTTCCCTGAGTTCACCTCTCTTCCTCCCTTATTTTCAATGTTTTCTCAAGGATTTGAAGAGGGAGAAAAGGCATCATCTTTAATGACACCCCGCACTCGAAATGCAGCACTCTGATTTCTGATTTAGGATTCCTTGCCAGAGTCCTCTGTAACTAAATTCTGAAGTGCCAACTTTAGATTTAGTGTCAGCAGTCAGGAAAATGAATCAGAGTAAATCAACACCATTGATATTCAGCTTGGCAGAATTCAACATTATGGATTCCAAAGCAGAAGGAAGAGAGTTTTAGGGTTTGTGGATTTAGTGCAGAGGGAAAGAAATGATAGGAAAGAGAGCAAGTATAAAGATGTGAAAATGAAGATTGCACATTTTCAAGTGATAGAAATAGCATTTGTTTATTGTGGGGAAACAAACAGGAGAGCATGAAAAGCGTGACATCTTCTTATGACTAAACTGTTCCTAAGCATATTCGTTTCTGTATGATAATGTAAACTCAGCCAGGCAAAGACTGTGCCTTATTTTGTGTTTTATAAATCATTATGTAAAATTATGTAATGGTAAAACAAAACCAAAAAAACCTAAACTCTAAGAGTGCTGATGTTTTAGTGCTGTAAATTTTAAAGAGAAGTTCATTGCATTTTGTCACATATATATATATAAAACTATATATATTTAAAAAGAGAAGCATATGTAATGATTATCATCACTTAATGGTGCCTTTCTACCTCCCTGCTAAACATGAAAAAAACAGAAGAGTTTAGTTTAGCTGTATATGAGCTCTATAAAGTAAAATCAGCTGTATAAAATGAAGGTTACAGAAATGCATCTGAAGGAGGTTGCTCCTACAGCCTTTTTTCAGTCCAATAATGCCAGAAAGGACCTGAAAGATACTGATTGTTGTGACCTGCGTTAAGTAAAACTTTTAAACGTGCTTTATTTTAATCTGGGGAGTTTATTCCCATACTACTTCAGGGACTGCTGAAGTTTGCCTTAACACCAGGTTTGC
Organism: Apteryx rowi; assembly: GCF_003343035.1. NCBI lineage: Eukaryota > Metazoa > Chordata > Aves > Apterygiformes > Apterygidae > Apteryx > Apteryx rowi. The sequence goes on along the minus strand of NW_020450680.1, from coordinate 199,543 downwards.
TGTTTGTGCAGAAATAAACCTGCATGTACAAGTGTGGCCAGAACCTGCCCTCTCTGGAGCAGGTGGAGCTGAAGGAGGCCAGCTGCCTTCGTTGTGTGGCCTAAGTAGATAGGCTGCCTCCAGGTAAGCATGGCTGCCCTGACCAAATACGTTGCACTATTCATCTTGATACCTCTCATGTAGAGTGATGTGAATACAGTGGTTTAACAGGCTTAGTGTTAACTTTTTGGCTAAAGGACTTTTCAATCCAAAGGAAGATCCAGTTGTGCAACCTTGTGGGTCTGAGGTTCTGATGATCGAAGTACAAAAACATAAAAAATAGTTGCAGGCAAAAATATACCTTACAAGAACCTTGCAAAGCCAACCGCTTAAATACGGTTCCAGATATTTCAATAATTGGATCATGAGTTGCAAAAATAAAGTTCTACTAAAAAAAAAAAAATTTCCCCCATGAGATAGACTGATCTAATGAAGTATCTGGGAATCTGATATATTTTATTTGACCATCGGCAAGTTTTTGATAAGATGAAGCAATTTTAAAACTCTCATGACATTTTCATGTATTCAGATTTCTGACTTGTGTTATAAAACTATTTGAAGTTGTTGAAGTAAAAATAATAAAAACATTAAATAGCTATTTACATATCTTTAGAACTAGGCAAAGTCTGATATTTACCCCACAGGGAAATTTTAAAATATTAGGTACCTAAATAAATGCCTTTGAAGGTCTTCACTAAATAAATTTTAGCTCTTGTGGATGCAATGTTGTGACTAATTTTTCTTTTGTTTTTTTGCCTCTATCAGAGAGACCAGCTGTAAAAAATATATATATATATATATATATATATTTTTTTTAAGGCTGTTGAAGGATTAGAAAAATCCAGACACGTGAGAACAACAGTTTTCCTCTACCTTTATAGTTAACAAAGGTCTAATTTAAAGAGAAAACTCCTACCCTTACAGTCTTAATTGTGTATCTGTAATCCAGAAAACCAATAGTACTATCTTTTCTTCCATTTCCTCTTAGCAGTACTAAGCTGTTCTTAAAGGACCGTGTTAGGCTGAGTCCACTGTCCATATACCTGCTACTCTGTTATGGAGTGGAATGTGATGCTGAAAGTATTCTTTCAGGTCTGAGAGTATGATGCCTGTTGCAACTGCCTATTGTAGTAGCAAGTTATGTTACACAGGGCGAACGGGACAGATCCGAATAGTCTTGTCAGGAATCATGTTTAAATCTTTAAATCTTTCTTTCTGCCAGAGTCTGTTTCTTATGAAATAGTGAGATGTAGTAGCAGAGGATAGTTGATAATTCATCAGCTTTTGCTGATAGAAGCAAAAACATACCCTTGCTTTCCTTGTCTTAGCATTTTGATTTTTGTTGCAACCTTAGTGCATGTCTCTAGGAACAAGAAATGCTTTGCATGGATATAATGTTGCACATGGACTGACTTTCTCTACAGCATGTGTTGCAAATGTGACTCCTCTTTCAGTAGATATATATTTTTATTGCAAGGTTGACTATAACAAACCAAATTAGTGCTTATCATGTTACAAATATTAACAGATTAAAAAAAATTATCTATAGCTTCACATTAGGAGTCAGCTAGCTTAGTAAATAAATTAACATGGCTTTTTTAGCTGAGAATGTAGGTCCTGATATACCAAAATCTAAACATTTTTGAAAGTAATTTAAGACTTTAACCTGATGTCATTATTGCTTACCCAGTTATTCTTCATGTTCTTGTCGATATGGTAATTGTACTCCATAGATGTGTGAGAAAGATCTGAGAGTTTTGGTTAAAGAGGCACTGGAAAATGTTTGTCATTTAATGAAATGACACAGAAGACGCTCTTCAACAATTACAACAATCTAGCAATTTACTCTGTAGCATGAGCTCCTAGTTATGAGTACCTTTTCCCATGAGGACATCTGTTTTGACTCGATTCATAACATCGGAAACAGTATTATTGAGGTTGCAACTGGCAATCTTTACTTGAAAATTATAGCTAATCTTCTAAAAACATTATATTAAAAACTGTTCTCCCAGTTCTCTAACAGTCTTAAATTTGTACTTTCAAGTATAATGATTGAGACAAACTGAACATTAGAGGCATACAGTCAACCTGAAATGTACTTAACTTAAAAACAAAGCCAAGTCATGTCAGAGGTAATACCTATTCCTGATTTGACTATGTATTACAGCACATTTTCTTTCTTCTGTCTTGAGAAAAGAGACGGTGACTAATATCCTCCTTCTGACAAGACATCTGGTTAAATCTAAGCAGATGAACGGTCTCACGGAAATTGGTGGGACTACTTGATAGCTGAAAATAAATTGAGCTTAGTTTTACGTGGTTTACTTTTTTTTTCTATTAAATATATTGTCTCTTTCTTGATTGCTCTTATGCTAGTTTAAATCAGGGTAATTTTTCTTAGATAAGTGTCGAAACAATTCAATCACTACCAGAAAAATAAATAAAATTTGGAATTAAATCAATAACATCATATTCTGGGATTTTTTTCAAAACTTCCTAATGAGATTTCAGAACCCCACTTGTTTGAACTAGGAAGTTGTTAAAGCTGTAATTGCTTTAAGGATCTAGATTTATATGCCTAGTACATTAAGGTGCCTCTGAAGAGAACTTCAAATAGTGAGTTGGATGTATATCATTAAACTATTTCTAGGATCTTTTCTTCAAAGTAAAAGTATGAACCTTTTGACAATAAGAAATGTTTGGCCAACTTGCTATACCATATATTCAGGAGAGTCTCTTAAATAAATAGGTGTATTTGCCACAAATAACTGGCAATACTGTCTTCTAATAACTCTGAAAACTTGATTCTTGCTGCTGTGAATGTGCCTCTTATGCTGTTGTGAATATGGTTCAGCATTTTTTCTAATTTCTTTATTTTTTTCTGTCTGTCAGCTTATTATAAATATCAGTACAGGAGTCAACCTTAGAAAGATATTTAGCTTTTTTTGGATAGTTTGTTTCTTTACCTTGATGGGAGATAATTCAGCAGTTTCCTTAGTGTAATAGTGCTACAGTCTTAGAGATGATATGCTCATAGTGTTAGACTTCTAAATGACATTTATTTTACAATAGTATTTGTATTATCTGTCAGAGTCATCAAAGAATGAATTCAGTCACCAAACTGCTATTTACAAAAGTAAATTCAGAGACTTTCTTATAATGGGTGAATCATTTGAAGTCATAATTAGTTTTTCATAATCCTTGATTTTGACTTGTGATTGAGATCTGCTTGTTTAACTAGATATTTATTCTTTGGCTGCATTCCTTTTTAATGAGGGAATGGAATGAACCTAGGATGGCTAACCAACCAACCAACCATGAGAGCATTAATGACACACAGGTATGCTAGCCAAAATAAAAAAAGTCCTTTGTCTGTTTAGGTTATTACATTCAGGAAAATAGTGACTAAATAAACTTTATGGGCTGCCCCTTGACAGGTCAGCTAAAGTGAATATGAAGTTCTCAGCAAGCCCTTCTAAGCGAGGAGGTGGTCTGGGACAAGCTTGACAATGAGGCTGTCTGGGTGGATAAATGGTAGCTACTGAGCGGTTTCAGGCACCTGACTTTTAGATGATTTTCCACTGTTGGCTGATATAATCGGAGAAAATTTTCTTTGGACTTTTGTTCACTTCTACTTAAACTTCCAAGGATAGTCTGAAATTTAGTGCTTTAGACTACGTGGACTACAAGGACAGATAAAGGAATAATTTGCTATTTGAACCAAGCAAAACTGCTTGCAGATACATGTAATAATCTGATTACCTGACATTGGGGGAAAAAATGGAAGCCCTCCAAAAGGCCACTGCTGGACATCTTTGTGAAATAGAATTTTCCAGTTCTCCCAGGCTCTGAATGGTTTCAGATTTATCAGAAACAACCCCCCCCCCCCACCAGACTACCTGGAAGTAGCTTATTGAAGCTTATGAAACTGTCAGTACAGTGCAATAGAACGCTGGTGCTGCTAGTCCATTAAAATCAGTTGCTTTGTTGTGTAAGGCATTTGGTCATCATGCAGTTAAAGACTGGGGAAAGATTTTGACAATTATATCTTGAAAACTTGCATATAAGTTTCTAGTAAACTTGTATGTATTAGCTGACTTTTTCCTGGGAATGTGCCTGATGTGGTATAGAGCCTCATATTTAAAAAGGCTRTATCTTGATTTTTGTGTTCTTGCAAAAATTGGAAAGAAATCTTTCTGCTCACGCTTGTAGTTCTCGTTTTACAATTTTGACCTTAACTATAGAACGTATGCCTTCTTGTGTTCTCTTGGTTTCGTGATTTTGTGGTTTCTTAACTACATCTGTGAGCCCTATTTCTGCGGCCAGATTTGCATGGACAAAAGAGGTGTCCATTCATGCCAGCTGAATTTTAAAGTTATCAAAACCTTTTTTACCTGATGTCTTTCATAACAGCACTTATGTCTGTCTGTTCCCCATGTGACTATGTAGTTTTATAAAAATATATTAATTCTAAACTCTTGCTCCCTGCACAGCAAGCTGGCGGTTTGTAAATGACAGATCTGTAGAATGGCTTTGCAAATAGAAAAAGAATTTCAAGTAACTGAATAATTGCTTCAAAGTACCTTTAGTGTCAGAAGAACTCTTTTCATAGAGTGCAATAATCTTTGGATCCAGCCTATATAGCCCATTAAATGTATTTAAAACATTGTGAGGGTGTAATTAAGTCGTGCAGTATTCCTGTATTCCTTGAAGATATCTCCCTTTAAAGTCATAATATCCTATTATCTGAAGTAGATTTAAGTAATAGACTATCTTGATGTGCTATCCAAAATGTTTTTTGTCCTATGGGAACAGTGGGCCAATCATGTCAAAACCTTTTCTCATTGACAGTTACAAGTGCTGTCTAAAAGTATCTCAGATTCAATGATCCAAGAGTTGAAGAATCTGTCATTTTAAAGAATTTCACTGTTGACTGACTTTTTTTCCCCTTCTCAACCTAGAATTATAGGAAAAGGAGCGAGTATTCAAAAGGAAGCAACTAATGTTTTTTTTCTGTCTTGACTTCAGTGGAGGGTGTTGAACACAATGTCACTGATTATGCCATGGCTGCACTGCAGTCCCAGTGGTGACTGAAATGGAGGGAAACTAGTGTGAAAGCTAGCTAGGGTAAGAGTCTAGCTATACTGGATGGGATATGATGGGAAAGAAAGGTGTGCTAGTTCATTCTGGTGATTGCCTTGTTTTGGTGGAAAATTGACACCTTTTCTATTATGGATTTTGCACAGCAACAGGCAAAGGAAATCTCTTTAGGATTAGAAAATGCAAAGATTCGAAGGTCTAACATGGTTAGATCACCTTTTAGATTGATTAGATTTTAGTCGGGTGTTTCCTTTTTGTACAGCTGAGCAGGTTCTTTTAGAGTTTGGAGCTGTTTGGAATTTGTCCTTTATTTGTGGGAACTTATCTTTAGTCTAATAAAATATTTTCTTAAGGCCACAGGAGAATTCTTCTCTTTCTTCCAGATCTAGACTAAGTAATTCTGCCAGGCTTGATGGAGTTGCTTTGAATTTGCAAGAAAGCAGATGAGAACAAAACTTGAGTTAGTCCTGCCCTAAAGTGAGAGCAGTACTGCAATGTGGGTGTCGCTGCCTGGGTTTTTAAATGTAGCACCAGTGGGAGTGGTTTTCTAGAGAACTCAGGAAAAAATGTTGTAAAATATTATGCTTATTTTACCCTTTTAAAAGAAGAGGGTATACAGCGGTCAAGCTTTTCATGTGGCAGATGATTTGAAAGGGTATGAAAGCAAGAGTATGAACAAATAGAAACAGCAATTATTTACAAAAATGAAAAAGGAAAGAATACAACTGCTAATCAGCAGTCAGTGATCTCACCAGGCATAAATTCCAAGAAACTGCTAATGAATTATTAAACTGAACTGTGGCCCTGAAAGTAGATTAGAAAAATAAACAGATTGGGGAAAATGACACCTCTTGAATGATCTGAAATAAATGTGACAGTCACTGACTTTGAAAACATTGTGAGGATATTAGGAAGATACTATCTGATTCATACCTTTCTTCATCAATTACATGTTTTAAAGTAAATGTAAAAAGGTTCCTAATTAGTTCTTTGTGCAGCTGTCGGGCTACTTTTATCTTTATTTAGTATTACGCTTTTGGTCTGTGATAGAACACCAGTGATTACAGACAGAGACTTAGAGTGAAGGAATGAGTTTGAAATGCAATGAGTGACTTGAAAACAATTAGGTATGTGCTAAGTGTGTCTTGGGACTAGAACTAGGCCTATAGAGCAATTTCTCTCTCACGTAGTGGTTACATCTTCTATCAATGCAGCTCATGATGAAAATGTTTTTCTTTATGTTATGGTTTATTTTGATTGGGGGGGGGGTGCGGGGTGTTCCTTGGGACAGTTTTGTTAATCTGGGAAATTAAATAGTAAGTTAAATATCACTTCTTTTAAGAAAAGCAGTAAGTCACTTTGGGTATGCATGTATCTGAAAACCAAAACATACATATACACAAACACACACTGTATATGCATATCTATTTTGTGCATATGCAGAGTTGCACTGATAAGATACCAATGTATACAATTATATTTCTGTACACACATCTGCCACTTTCCATCCATGTAGCTTTAATCTGAATTTATTTTGTGTAACCTCAAAATAACACAAAACATACCCAAGTGCAGTTTTGAGTAAGGAAAAAAATAACAAAGATAAAGTTTCTTGAAGAGACCGTGGCTGCACCATCATTGGGAACAAAATTACTGGGGTGGTTGCATGGAGCAAAGAATGTCTTTTGCCACAAGGAGAAGACTAGTGGTCAAAAGGATCCTTACCTTCACATGAACAAAATTCTCAGAGTGAGCAAAGGCAGACGGGCAAGCAAGTGAACACCACCTGTGGGAGAGAGAATAATTACACAGGGTTCTCACTGCAACAGGTTATGCAGTTTCTCCTTTAAAATGATGGAGGTTATTTGAGGTTATGGGGGGGGGGGAAAGGTGTAAGAAAACTCTGCAGGCAGACCTGGTAACTCTTTGTTTAATGGGTAAATAAAAACACTTCATTTTTGGAGAGCCTTGTGTTACTGTGTCACTTGCATTGTAAGTCTTCCCTGAATGCACCTGTGATGTGTTAACACTGGTGGGAATTGCCTTGCATGTGGAGCTTAATAAAGAGATGGTCGTGGTCCCGTGATTCCTTCTGCCAGGAGAAGGACTGTGTAGTTATTAAAAAATTAAAGCACAGAATCGTAGGCCTGTCAGAGATGGGAGTACAGATCTACATTTTTCTCTGTAGCTAAGACACCTTTAAACTCAGATAACAGATCTCCACAATGAATTTGACTGGTTAGACCAAATCCTTTGAAGAAGCCACACAGCTTGTCAGTATACCAGAAACCTAGGTCTAAAATGGCTGGAGCAAATTAATTTCTGGTTTAAATTTAAGCTAGCTAAGTGTTGATCTCTTTTTACAGAGCCTCTTAGTGACAAGTGTTTTGGCTGAGGTGTGAGCATTTCAATTTCTCTGCATTCTCCACTTTTCTATCTAGAAAAAATTTTGAGCCTTATATTTCAAAATTGTTTTCTCTTTAGTGGAGGGAAAATCCATTGTTAAAAAGCCTACCTCCTTCCGCTAATGGAGATAAAAGTCTGGACAAAGATGAAAAAAATTTCAGACCCTGTTTGTACTTTCTAGTGTTTACTTTTCCACTCACTGTCAATAARTTGAAATTAGTTTTTAGATGAAGGACAGTTGGTTTTGATAGGAAAATATGGAATTTTAAATAAAATGAAAGTTATTTTATTTGTAAGACTAATGAAAAAAATTGTCAGTCCAGCTGGTGAGCTTACAATGCCTTTGAATTTATTAAGCTTTCTCAACATAACAGCATGTTATGCAATAGGCTTATTGTGCTGCAAATTAATCTGTGGGATGCAGGTGTCCAACTGTGTGGAAGTCTATAGGACTGTGTACTAAGGATGCTATGTTTTCTTACAAACAGTACTTGTTCTGCATTCCCAGATATCCAGGTTTCACTTGTATCTAGTACTTGAAATAGTTTGTCATACTCATAACATTTGCTTTATATAAACAACAGATATAATCCCTTAACTGGAATTTTTGTTCTGCTTAAAAAAAAAGTGAAAGATGAATAACGGCCTTCAGGTTCAGCTGGCTGTTTATATTTGCTCCGTAAATAAAAATAATTCCTCCCTTGTAAGTACTTTTTCCCTAACTAAGTGTGATCTTTCCAGCCAAGTGCTGCATTTTGTCTTTTTTACTATGTTTCACAAACTTTAATTTTCTGACAAAGGTATTTTTGTATTACATCTTGCTGTTCTTCAGTGAGTTCTCCAGATGGTCCACATGACAGAACAAGGAGGAGATGCAGAGCAAGGATCATGTTACCTCTTATTTTTGGAAGTAAATTAGTGATGGGAAAAGTATGAAGATATACCAGATATGGCAGAATATATATGTACACCAAAGATGCACCAGAATATGTAAAAGATGTGCTGTGTGAGAAATGTACATAATTCAATAGGAAAAGCTACAGCAGAAAGGATATACAGATATTGCCCTTAGTTGTAGTGATAGCGCCAAAGGTTAAGACTGATTAATAGTTTCCTTGCACTAGGCTAAGGCAGCTAGGATTGGTAGGTTTGTCCTTGCCTGCAATCTCTTGAAATGCTGGACTCTAGAAACAGGATAAAAACTCTACAGAGTGATGCCTACTAGTCCCTGTTGTTTTGCATTTCACAATTTATCATTTAAACTCGGGCTTTTTTTTTCTGAATGTTTTGTAGTTCAGTCATAGTCTTGTCTGAGACAACTGTAGGGAACTGCACAGTGGATCTCCTCCTTGCGTGTCTTCCACGATGTCTGCTCAGATTGGGAGAATGTTGCCCTCACTTTAGTCTCTTAACTTTTCATCAGCAGTATATTCTGGAGAAAAAAAATGGCTCACCAAACTATAAGCTGTACAGTCTTTTTCTGTGGTAGCAAAATCTCCGTTTAATTGAGTGTTTGCAAATATAATTTGGTTGCGGAGAAGAATTCAGATTCATTGTAGGGCAGATTTGGTCCATCTCCTACAAACTTCAGCTGAGAGGCCAGACTCTCAGGTGGTGCAAAGCAAAGCGCTTCACTGAATTCCACAGGAACTGTTCCATGAACTCCAGTATGATCTACCTCCTGTCTCAGTTATTACAGCCAAAGTATTAAAGAAAAATTCTGAAGATGTTCCCTCCCCCCCCCCAAATTTTCCACTTGCCGCAAAAGAAAAAAATCCAAGTTTTTTTTTTTTTAAGCAGGGACATCTAGGTTCCTCAATATAAAGCAATAAGTCATTTCCATGTGTATTTTAATATAACTAGTGACAGAATTTTTCCTAAATCATCTAGCTCCGCTCTACTTGTAGAGAGATGGGAATACAGTCTGATAACCATGGAGATTTGAGAGAATTTTTGCTTCAAGTAGATGAAGAAATTAACTAAAAGCCTGCTCAAATGCTCCATTGTTTTGATTATCTTTGTGCTTTGGTGGTGGATAATGCCAGAAGTCTAATAGTACAGTTGAAACTCTGCAGTAGGCAATTTTGTTCATGACATTTAAAATATATGGAAATTCTCCCTTCTGTTTTTCAAGTTATTTTTAACCGGTCTCTGTGGAGTCTTCTGCAGAGGTAGAAAAATGTGGGCTGTTTATTCAAGTTTTCAGTTAGGTAGGTCTATGCTGCAGTCATTACCCAAGTTTGCTTTATATGTGCTAATCTGGCTAGTCAGGTATATAGAACTTTAACTGTTCTAATTTACCTGTTTTCTTGACAACATGAATTAACAAGTAAGAACGAGCAAGCGTCTCTCTTGCGCAGGTAGATAAGTGTTTTGCCTTCACAGCATGAACTAGCTGGACTGTCTAGATATTACTCTGTGGGCTGTAGTGTAAAGCTCAGTACTTCTGAGAGAATGAAAATAGATGTTCTTACAACTGCTATTGGCAATATATGCTAATGCAGCTTCTTTTGCCCTTTTCTATGGAAGTTATTTTTGGATGTTTTTCTTTCACCGCACTAGAAAGAACGTAGATAGGAAAATTTCAGCTGAGATGTCTAAATGCTGAATTCTATTCGTATTGGAAGATATAGCTAAATTAAACAGTGAATAGATGGAAGTTTTCTTTAGAAATGAAATTTTCTATAGGTTCTTTAGACACAAGATATGAGTATATTTTGAAGCTAAAAAATTTGTGATCTGAATTGCAACTATGACATGCAGAATTGTATTTTGGTTGATGATTCTTGAGAGAAGGGTGTGTTGAATGCAGTAAAGTTTACTCTTTTCTGTTGTGTCTGCAGTAGAAAAGTTCCTCCAAGCACTGCTGTTTTCCCTGACTCTCAAGACTGTTAAAAGGCAGAAGGTCCTAAGACACTAGAATGGTATCTTAATGACTGTTCAGAGGTTACTCTGTGTGTATTTATAGGCATATATGCACTTTTTTCTCAACAAGTGCTTGTATTGAATTTTCAATATGCTGGTATCAGAGTAAATGCTGTCCTCGTCATCTGTGCTTGTCCTACCTCCATGTCTCTTATACTGTGATTCACCCTATCCTGGACATTTCTCATTACTGCAATAAATGGTTGGAGTGGTAGACCAGTGAGACCAAATGCCAGCTGTGCTCTGTTTTAGCTGCCCTTTGTTTCCATTTGCAATTCAATGTATTGTGTATTTCCTTAGGTCAGCTATGATACTGATATCCCCAAGTCTCCTTTTATTTTTTTATCAGCTATAATTGCAGTACTAATTGACTAAGGGAAATTCTATAAGCGGTTCATGGATTGTAATTACTGAAAATAAAGGAAAGGGTGTTGTGTGTTTATCATTTTTCCCCTTGGGTTTTATTGTACCCAGGATCATTCCTCCTGGATAGATCATAGAAAAAGGATGAATAGTCTGACTTCATAACAGGACGTAGGGCTTGCATTCATCCTGGTGTATTATAGGTAATATTGTTTATAAAAATACTCAGTGTTAATTTTAGAATTGCCAGTGACAGAAAATCAACCATGTGTTTAGGAAATTATCCAAAAGTCTTTGTTGTTAAATGCCTGGATCACTGAGTCTAGTGATATATTTTTTTCTGTTGTGTTGTAAGAGCTGTTGTGTTGGCAAAGTTTTGCTCCCCTTCTTATTTAGCTGTTCCTTAACTTTCTTTTCAGTTGTTGTCCTGGCATCTTATGGAAGGTATATTTTCTGATACTGGAATTGTTCCTTGAGCATCATTTCTGAACCCTTTCTAATTTATGAATATTTCTTTGACACTATAAGATATATTATTCTAGTACTGGTCACACTGTCAAAGTTACCTCACCACTCCTCCTCCTGTTCTACTCCTCCCTTGATTCCTTTGATTACATGTGCAAAGACTGCAGTAATCCTGTTATGGTGCAAAGCATTCCCTGGTCAGTTGTTTTTCAATCGTCTGATGGAAGATGTTGGTATCTCCTTCACAACTGATCTGCTTTGGCTATATTTTTAAGGAGTTAAGTATTTAGCTATAACCATGTGATTACTAAAGTTAGCACAGTCTTTCATGTGCTTAAATGTCTGCAAGATCTGGACCTTAGCTCTGCTCTCCTCTTCTCTGAAGAGCATGGCTTTGTAGTATTTGAAATACCATACTTTTTCACCCTTTAAGTGCTAGTTTTTTTTCTAGTTCTGTTCTCTTCCACTTTAAATCATAAATCCCCTTTCCAAGATTCTCCTTGACCCTCAGCATTTTTCATTTATTGACTTTCTAGTTTCTCCTTGACTAATCATCTTGTATTTTTTTAATAGCCTGAAGAACTTTAGCCAAAATGCCAATTTTAATCTCTTTTTCTGTTTCCAGCATGCATTTTACTAATCCTCTTTTCTTATACTACTTGCAATTAATGTATCCCATTAGTGTCCCAGACTATCAGTGTTTCATTTGCTCAAAGCATTAATGTTGAAAATGTATTAGCACTAATACATAGTAAATGAGAGGGATTCCACTTATGCCTTTGACATCAGCATGCTCAGTGGAAACAAGGACACTTGTTTCACTGGGACTCCTAAATAGAATAAGTAAAAAATATAAACTAAGACTCTTCCTAATAGGTGGCTTCTCAAACATTTTTAAAACTTTTTTCCAGTAGTAGGCAATATTCTTTTTCAATCCACTGAGAATCCTCTCATCATTGTGCATTGCTTTATGGCAGTAGTCTTTGCAAAACCAGTCAGCAGAAGGAAGAGTTAACTATAATTGACCCATTATGTTGAATCATCTTTATTGCTATAGTTTTGAAATGAAAGAGTATAAAAATAGGTTTCTGCTGCCTTTGGATCTCTGGGGTTCTGGCCAGCGCCTGGCAGGGTTAGGACAAGCCTTCAGAAGGCTTAGGCTGTGTTGCCTCCCAAGAACTCTGCCAAGGAGAAATCAGGTACCAGGAGCGCATCCTACTCCGGCCATTCTTGATGGTGTAGCTGCTGCTTGAGTCAGTTCTGTACCTTGCTGTGAACTCTGTTCCAACATGATGTCAGAGTAATTTCTGTTTCCTGGTCTGTATTGAAAATATATACAGTGTACACTATGACACTGTCATATGTCTTCAGTTAAGCAGATATTTTGGATGGCAATTGAGAACAGTGTAAGTCAGCTTCATCTGTGCTTGGAGTGTCTCATCTGTGGCCTTTACTTTTCTCCCAACCTACAGAGACAACACACTATTGAATGTTCAAGAAGTAATTACTATTTATTTGCTGGGCTAACCAAAGACTGAAGAGTAAGGCTTCTTACTTCTCATTATTTTATACTTACTTTGCAGGAATCTGTCAAAATTGATATGTTCTTTATTATGCTTTGGTGCTGACAATTTCTTTTTTAAATAATAAAATCAGGCCCTACTCTCAATATTGGCTTGAGCTTTCCCAGAATTTAAATGCCATTTCTGTCACAGCTGTTTCTTGGACCCTATTGATTAATATGCCAGGGTAATTCCAGTTGCATAAAGTGTTGAGATTATAATTGACTGTAAATAAGATTAATTTGAACTGCATGAATTATGCTAAAAATCTTCTGGGTTTTGTGCTTGTAGATTTCTGAAAGATAAGCTTCCTGATTAAAATACAGACTTTATTTGTAAAATATTTGTTTCATTCTTGTATACCATATATGTATGGGAAAGGAGGAGGATCCAAGGAACTACAGGCCAGTCAGCTTCGCCTCACTCCCTGGGAAGATGATGGCTCGGAGGTTCTTATCAATGGGTATAAATACCTGACAGGAGGCATTAAAGAAGGCAGAGTCAGACTCTTCTCTGTGGTGCCCAGTGGAAGGACAAGAGGCAATGGGCACAAACTGAAATACAGGGAATTCCATTTAAACATAAGAAAAAACTTTTTTCCTGTGACATTAGTTGAACAGTGGAACAGGTTGCCCAGAGGGGTTGTCAAGTTTCTATCCTTGGAGATATTAAAAACTGGGCAGTCTACTCTAGTTAATCCTGCTCTGAGCCAGGGGCATTGGACTAGATGATCTTCAGAAGTCCCTTCCAGCCTCAATGGTTCTGTAATTGTTCCTAGGATGTAATCAAGACATTTGAGTTGGATTTATAACTGATGAATCTTTAATATGAATAAGTAGATTAGCAAGCAATGTTGGGAAACAAGGTCTTGGTTCAGTATTAACTGAGTTCATTCTGTGATGGATGAGTGTTGCAACACGATGATTATGTGAGTCATTTGTGGTGCCTGCATGGTCTGGTTTAGATAGAAAGTGGGAATTAGATACTTCTTTTTGTCATATGCCTCTTTCTGTAAGACTTTTAACATCAGTTCTCTCAAAAAGAAACCTAATCCAAACCAGAGTATTCCAGGATCTTGTGTTTCAGTGATCGTAAATGGTCTGTATAATGTCTTTAAAAGAATAAGCTGCTTACAGTTAAAGATATGATCACTGTCAGGCTGTGGATACCCTTAGCATTTTGAAGATGTTTGGAACTGTGTCCAAAAGAGACCAGTCAGGATCTGAATGGTGTTTTGGTGCTGGAAATTTATTCTTGTCCTTGAGGATTCAAAGTGACCAGCTTGTCAGTTTCAACCAGAAGGCCCAGGCAGGAGATGCTGTCATTACATGAGGTAGCTGGATAGAAAATAAAAATATTAAAATTTGCAAACTTTCACTTTTCATTAAAAATACCAACTTACCCAAGTCAACCAGCTGCCTTGGTAATAGATAGGGAAAGCAACTTTGATTTTTAAAATTGTTATTCATGTTATTAATTAATAGCTCAATCTTTTTCCAGCATTGTTGAGAAAAATGTGCTCCTCTGTTATGCAGAGAAAGAAAAATGTATCACTACCATCACTAAGATTTTTTTTTAAAGAGTGCACCTAGAGGAAGGAAGAATTCAGATAAAGATTCAAAGGTCCTTATTCTCCTGAAGTTTATCATTATATCTTATCATGTAACCTTTATGTGCTATCAAAGCGCATCTTATCTTTGTGCTATCAAGATGTTCATTGACTTCAGTGATGAAGTCACAGAGCATAATTAGGCATCTGCATCAGTGCTGGATTCTCTAAGTTTGAGACTAAAGTCATGCCTCCATTCAACCTTTAGCTGAACTGATAAGACGTGTCACAGCGCTATTATTTCTCTTCTTTCAGTTACCAATGCCTGGTGCTTTGCCTTGTTCACAGATATTTACTGCAAATTTGTTTCTAAAACTCAAGAGCTTTACTCTTCAGTGAATGCCAGAATAGTTAATTTTGGGGACCAGGTTCTCAGCAAGTTTTAGCGTCTGGCTGGATTTCATAGGACAAGTTCCATTTTCAATATGTTGAGAATTTGGACTTTTGTTACTATTCCACACCCTATTCAGATGATTTCCAAGCCCTTCCATCCACAGATATCAAAATTGGCTTGGGTGTGCAAATGTGGCATTTGCAGAGTTCCTCTTCAGAACTAGAACATCACATAGTGCTGAAATACACAGTGTTCTAGATTATGTTGTTAATATTCATGTAGATGAGTCTTTTGTTCTGTCAATCTTTCAGCTAGTTACATTATATAAAAAATGTTTAGTAAGCCTATGTCCATCTCTTATCTTGTAAAATGAATTGCTGTATGAATGTATGCTCATTACCTAAATTTAATAGGAAATAATTCTAAGCCAACCTTAATATGCATGTCGTTATATACCTCACAGTTGCCACTAATTATCTGATAAAAAGACTGCTAAATTTATGGTTGTAGATGCAAGCTGTTAACTGGGTGTTACAGCAATGTCATTTCATATAGCTCAATTAGTGGTTTGTTGACATTAGGAAATAATTGAAACAATTTAGAGGTCACTTTTAATGGTCAGTTATCGTGTCTTGTCTTAGCTTATTCCTTGAATACAATTTGACATCATGTTCTGAAAAAATACAGTATCATTAAATCACCATGATTATTGTTCTTATTATTGTCCAATTAGCATTTGAATTTTTTCCTTAGATTTGTTAAATACACAGTTTTAAGACTTTTGCAGCTTTCATCACTCCTGCTTCTGTTTTTCACTCCTCTCTGTTATACCTTCTCTTGTAAAATCTGTTTTGAATGTAACACTTTGAATTACTTTATGAGGCCTAAATTCAGCATAATCCCATTGGCATTCAGAAGACTATACCTTTGATTTTTTGCCTGTTGTATTCTTCCCACAAAGTCATGAAACAGTTGCACGTACATCATTACATTATGCGTTTACTGACATGTACTGATGTGTCAGCTCATTTACTGAGCTGTCACATACAGACTTTTTCTGAACACCAGGGTCTGATCTTTTTCTCAAAGAATCCTGCAGAAGAAACTAAGGTTTGGGACATCCAATTGAAGTTCTTCTCAGAATTTCCTTCCAATTAATTGTTTTGTGGAAATTGCAAGCCAGTACATCTTACCACATAAATTAAACTGCAAAACTGTTTCAACAGTCTTGCAGGACTTAAAAGTTCCTGGGATCATCTTTATGCTCCAGTGCCAGACTGGAGTTCTTACTGACATCTTTTGAAATGTCTCTGGCAGTACAACTCTACTGAGTCTTCAGTCAGGGGCTTCCCTTTGAACAGCATTTTTTGATGATTAATTTGAAGACTTCAGGGAAAAGAGAAAGAATAGGAATCATGTCTGTTTTTCCTGAGTGCCAGATACAAAAAAAAAAAAAAAAAAAGTGGGATGGCATTTACGAAGAATTTGGTGAAATGTAGGTACCTAACTCCAGAAGTGTGATACTGGAAACCCTAAGCTCAGCTGTTGGCTGTCCGTGGAAGCACAAAATCACAGTAGGAGCTTCATGGCTTCATGTGATAGCCTCAGTTCTTTCTGATTTGTGAGAACATTATAACCTACATCTTTCACTTTTTAATGCAAATCTAATCTTCAGGCAGATCTCAACGTCTTTGCTTGTGTGTCTGTGCTTCAAATCTTCATTGTGTATTGGCCACTTGTTCTTGACCCCTTGTAACTTTATTTGCTCATTTCTTAATCATGTTCTCAGATTTATTGAATAAATGAACAGGCACAAGTTGTGACAATGTAGCTGCAAAATTAAAGCAAAAGAAAAATGAGTTAATGAAAAATAAATACTTAACATCTCATCTTTCATTACCTTATTTCACATTTTGGCAGACAAAAGCAATCCCACTGCTGTATATTGCATCTACGTAAAGTTTCTGCAGGCTTTTTCACCTCAATGATTTAGTGACTAAATGAGATGTTTGTTGGTAAAATGAAGATTTGAGCTTAGGAAGGTTCCTGAGGCATAAGACACTTTCATCCTTCCTTCTAATTGGTATTTTTCTGTAGAGAACAGAATTCACAGTTCTTCRAACTAGAGATAGGTTAAGACCAGAAAGTCAATGGATTCCAGTTCTGGGTTCCAGCATGTGATTCAAGGACCATTTCAGTGTTTTATCCAAAGGTTATATAAGGGAAATTCCAGGATGATGAGTGTCATTTGTTTTTTAATATAATCCTCTGGGAATGTAGTGAGTAACCATGCTTCCCATTTGTACTGTATTTTTGAATGAAAGGATTTTGAGTTATTTTTTGTATAGTGGAAGAGCTTTAATGCATATGTAAGTTGTCTTTCCCCCAGTTCTCACAGTTCCAGAATAGCTTCCAACCTAGCAGGTAGTGCAGTCTGCGGGGAAGTGTTGTATGGCTTTTAATCGCTTAAACAAAGACTTGATCTAGTCTAGTATAGAAATGGAAGGAGTTATCCTTAGTTCTTAACAGGATTATAAGATCTCTTGCTTAATCCCTGAATGACCAAGTGTAGGAGATGGACTTCAAGAAAAAAGTTCTAGGTTGTGGACTTGTAAGTGAAGGAAAGAACTGGCTGGTAGGCAAGAAATAATGCACTAAACCAGGAGAAGTAAGGGACTGAAGGTACCTCTACTTTTTTTAGTTTCTGCTCTTTGAACTGTCTGTTGAGATCCCATTTTAGGATGCCTGTTTCTGTATACTATAGAGAGAACCTGAATGCCCCAAATGGAGTTTCGGTGTATTTAACACTTAAATATCAGTGTTGCAAAAATTCGCTTTGTGGTGACTAAATTGTTTTTCGGACCTTGACACAAAGGGATGTATAATAAAAACATTCCTTTCCCTGAAATGCTCTCTTTTTAAAATTGAGATCAGAATATGAAATGTTTCCAGGAAGTGGGACAATGTAAGCCTGAATTAAATTTGTCATTATTCCTAGTCTTATGTTAAAAGCTTGTATTGACCTACTCTACAAGGATTGATATTTAAAGGGAAAACTAAACAGTTAATGGCATTACTAAATTACCTAATGTAGAGGGATAATGGTTTGTGTTATCTGCAGTCTTGGTTACAGGAAAAGAAAATTAGTTCTATCGTTTTGTATCTACTTAAGATTAGACTCAAATTCCATTTTTTTTCTCCTTTTTCATTTTTTTGTCTGAAACTTTTATGTAGTCTTTTCTTTTTCCTGTCAATGTTGCTGAGAATTATTTTGTGGTAACCCTTATATCAGCAGTTCCAAATGAGGTCAGGATCCTTCTGTGTTTCTTCTGTCTACGTACTGTGGCAGAGAGAAAGTATCTGATAAAGAATGTAGATTGTTCTATTGTGCATAGAAAGCAAATTT
The DNA here is from genome assembly GCF_003343035.1 of Apteryx rowi. Taxonomy (NCBI): domain Eukaryota; kingdom Metazoa; phylum Chordata; class Aves; order Apterygiformes; family Apterygidae; genus Apteryx; species Apteryx rowi. The sequence goes on along the minus strand of NW_020450680.1, from coordinate 181,334 downwards.
TTTAATTGTATTTTCAGCTATTAATCTAAACCAGAGAATTTGTTCACTGTTGCCCAGTAAATTTGCGTCAGAATCACTGCTGAACTCAGGTGTCCTGAGTCTACTTTTGCCACAATATTGTCTTCCTCTGTTACTTGAATACAGAAGCATAATAATGCGTGTGCATACATGCGTAGGCTTTCATTTGAAAAACAATACAAATTCCCAAACTCAGACAAGTCCCAAGACATTTGTTCATACAGACAAAAAATTAGTTCTACTGGTTTATAGGTTTTGGATAACATGGAGTAAACTGACATAGCAGAACCTGGTGGCTCAGGCTTATTCTTTGTAGCTATCCCATGACTGTTATGAAAAGATTGCAAACCTGCTGAACTTGGTATGTTCTAGCTATACAAAGCATAGCCATTGGTTTGTGTTTTGGAGAACTTTTTCTGAATTATGAAATGGAAGAGATTCAGAAAACAAATCAACCTTGAGTTCACAGTTCAAATGTTACTTCTATTGCAATCGGCTGTTTTAGACAAAAACTTCTATACAAAAATTACATTTTTCTGTTGATTTGAAACAATTTACTTTCAAAGTGTTTGTAATTTACCTTGAAAAGCTGTCCACCTACCTGTCCTAGTTAAAATGTTCCACTATAAATAGTTTATTTTTTTTGTTAGTCATAAACAAACCTATTCATGAACTCTTTTTATACCAGAATCATCTATAAAAAGCACATTTATTTCCTGTACACACTGAACTTATTTCTTATGTTAGTTATGACAGTTTCATGTGAGAGAAATCAATGAACAATACATTAAAACATTTGTAGGATTAGAGATAATGCTCATAGAATATAATAATATGCTGCTTGCATTCCTGTAAAGGTAAGATTAAAATGAAGCTTTTTAACAAAAGTTTTTCTTGATACCCAGGCTATTGGTAGATATAAATTCTTGACAAAGTTCTTGACAAAGGAGGTTTGATATTTATGATGAATGTAGTGTAAATAATTGTCTAGAGGGAGATCTAGAAGTTCTCGCGTGCTGATGTATCATCACCATGGACAGAACCTTCTATGTTATCTGTCATACTGGATACTGTGGGGAAACTCTCATACACTTTAATACCTTTCCAAAGCCATATTTCATCAGATTCTTGTATCCTTCAGCCCATTTATTATTTAGCCAACCTACAGGATAGTGTTTTCTCCATGAATTTCTTTTAATTGTTTGTCTAACAGTCAGATCAAAAGCTGATTGTTTTTGTTAATGGGTCCTCCTAAAGGGTTTACAGAGCTGGATGAGCAATAGCAACCATTCTACTAGATGTAAAAAAAAGTGAACCAGATACGAACCTTCCCTCTTTATTTCCATTTTAAGTTGGTGGAAGCGTGTGTGATATGTAGCTTTTGTTCTGAAACCTACATGGACTTCATGCTCCTAACTCTAGCAACCGCTACTAGTCTAACATGGCTTGATGTGAACTGAGAGTGCAGAAGAGGAAGAGATGCTAGGAAGTTGCAAGCAATATCATTCTCCTCTTCCAGGAAAAACCAAAAGCACCACAACCCAACAATTCCTAGCATTCCAAAATAATCCTGGCCCCCTTTTATAAAAGTTTCTGAAGTCCTTAGAGGCCTGAATTTTGTACATTGTCCTAAACTATTACAGATGTAATCAGAGATTGGTGTTAATATTTCAGATGTCTATGAACAATAATTTGGGGCAAAAGAAAAGAAAGCACACATCCTTGATTATACTGTTTGAATGCATTTGAATAAAGATAGTCTAACCTTGCTGTCTAGTTATAGTACAAAACCCTAAATATCTGTACAGCAATAAAAATGCTATTTTTCAAATATTAAAGTAAAGCTTGAGGCCAAAAGACCTCTTGCTTATTTTCCAATTTACTCCCATATGCTTTCCTGATTCTTAAAATAAGAATCACTGCATTCTTCCATTCCTGTGGCTCTGTTGTAATTTATTTACCTGGGGAAGATGTGCTTTCAGATGCAGCATTGGGTTTTCAATGATTTCCTGCTCTTAGGCAGCTGGATTGACTGAACCAGAAGGAGGTTAAGTCTATTGCCTGAGGTCACACATTGCATGCCTGAGCTCGGATTTCATGTTAGAGCTGGAGTATTCCCTCTTGATTCTTTGCCACTTACAATAAATGCTTATTTTAAAATGTCAGGCGTATTTGGGGTAATCAATCTGTATTGTACGCCAGCAGAAAATTCTAATGTTTAGCTTGATACTTACCAAGTACAGACATGGTTCTTGCAAGTTGTTTCTGTCTTACCAAAGCAGCTTGTAAGCAGGAAAAGGGTAGAGTGTTTTACAGTAACAAAAAGTAAAAATACTTAAAGGAATAAAAATTACTCTAAATTGGTGAACAGGAAACTTTTTAAATCTGATAACTGTTTTCTTTAATGGTAAATTCAGGACAAGGCCATTTTCTTAATGGTAATCAGACAAGAAGAAAATGTCTTTTTCATTCCTGTTCTCAATGATACATTGAGACACACCATGTGTGTCTTTGTATGAATCTGAATTATAGGACCTTGGACCTCTACATAGCATTTTGCTGTTATTCTGCTCGTATAGTTCTTCCTTTTTTTATTATTATTATTTTTTATGTCAGAAGTCAGCTGTGTATCAGGAATTGGAGAAATTCAGTATTTAGATAACTGCATTGCAAAGCTTTACTCATGTGGTTAAGGGCCTGCTGGAAAACTGAACTTATCTCTGTAGTTCAATAATATGAAAATGCTTGTCATAGATGAAAGATAATTTGCAGAGTTGGCTTTTTTTGTCTTCTGTGAGCAGAAAAAAAAAAGTGTGCCCACAGAGGTGCTTTATTCAGTTTAGAGAAAAACTGTTGATATCTGTCAACCGGACTTTTTATGCTTAAATTCAAGCAAACTCTAAAATACTGTTTTAAAATAAAAACTGAAATGTGTCTAACCATTTTGAATTTTTTCAGCTGAAAAAAGTACTGCCATAATTTTGTAAAATTATAACTGCAGTTTCTGGAAGAAAATTGTTCATCTGAAAAATTTCTCCCTATTCTGGCTACTGTGAAGTTTGGTCATGAAGCATCTGGGAGAGTATTTGAAATGACAATCCAGTCTTAATGGCTTAAGAATAATTATGCTCCCAAGCGTTCTTGAAATGTACCTCATTTGGTCAGTAATAGTAGTTATTCATAACAGTAGTTTAAATGGCTCCTGGGAATGTTAACAAGTCCTCTCCTGCCATGCTGATGCTGAAGGAAGAAAGAAGCTGGGTCAGTAAGGCAGGCAGAAACTCTTTTCAACCAAAATAGCAGAAAACCTCCGCAGGAATTGTATTGACCTATGACTTTTTGTTGATGCCCTTTACTTTCTGATCTTATTTCTGTAGCTAGGGAAAGGGACCCTTAAAGGGCATCCGTAGAAGTTTTCTCTCCCTTTCTTGGCTGCTGCGATGCTATGCCAGTTTAGGACACAGCAGCAAAGGCTGGAATGATCTGCAGAAGACTGCCTGTTTGTGGAAACATGAGGGTTTTTTTGAAGACCCCCCCCCCCCCGGAGGTTTGGCAGGAAAAAAAAACTGGCTTTCCTTGTTTTCTCCATGAAATATCACCAGGAAGGATAAGAGAGTTCTCCTTTACTGTGTCCCAAGAGTGTGCGACTAGAGAACAGGGAACGAGATTATGACAGGAGGGCAAGGTACTGAGGAGAAGAGGCAGCAAAAAGCAGAGGGAGGTGTCCAGAGCTGATGAAAAGGGGATTTCTGCAGCCTGTAAGGCTGAATTAGGCTGTTTTTCTGAGCAAGTAGGTGTTGATTTCGGAGATTTCTCCTCCTGTAGTATTACATCTGCAGACTGTTCAGACCCTTTTTTTTATCATGTGAAGTACATGGAGGAGCTTTTAAGCTTTTTCTGCTGCAGTTAATCTGACCATGGGCTCTCTTTGGCAGTGAACATTTTCAGCACAGTGGTTCTGAAAGACCATGGCATGAAACAAGCCACTTCAACTGGCAGCTAATTTCCTTGGATGTCTTGAAAATGCAAAGACAGTGAAACTGTTAGGTGACCAAGTTATTGATGGAACAGCTAGGCTGGTTACAAAAAGACTTTTAAAAACTATATTTAACCAGAGGGAAGTTTTTTTTCTTTTTAATATCAGTAGTGTTTGGAAGAAATAGGTTTTTTTTAACTCATCATTAATTTATAAAGTATTTTAGAAATACTTCAGGTAGACTTCTTTGTTATCACTTTACTGAAAATGCTTGAATTTATAGGAAGCATTTGGTAAATGAGAGCTAGCACTGTGCCTACAGAAGAAAGCACCTACAGAAGAAAGTAGTCAGCTTGGCAAAGTACTAGTAGATTGTTAAGAAGAGCAATACAAGTTTTCCCTATATCTTCATTTTGATGAAAGCTGGAAATATCTGTATCCTCTTTGCATCATCATTCGCGTTTCTACTCTGCTATCCAGCAAAAACAGGGAATATTTAGTTCTATTTCTCATATCGGTAAAGCTGAAAGTGAGATAGGTGTAAAAATATATATATATATAAATAAAAATAAAATAAAAGGAGCAGAACAAATAAGTCATTGCCATTTGTTAAAGAATGACAGTCAAGTTACAAAAAATGCATTATTCAAATACTTAAAAACAGGACAACAGGAATGTTGTGCTGTTTTGAAATTACAGTAAACAGCCTATTGCAAAACACCCTCTGTCTATAAACTGCCACACCCAGCATATAACCTTTAAAATAGTACTGACTTCAAGTATGAGTGGACTTGGACCTTTTAAAAATGAAGCTTTTGATAAATGCAGTATATAGATTCAGATACTGTGGTCCTGTTATGTTTATTGGCATTTTTTGCAAAACTCTCCTTATTACAAGGGCATATTTGTAATTGCTGCTTTTTAAGGTTGCTGCAAATTTTAACTTCATGCACCAAGCTTTCTATACAAAGTATACTTAAAAAAACCCAAACTCCTCTTGCTAGTTCAAATGCAGGAAGATCATATGCTGTGTATATGCTTTGGAGGAAGGCCAGGAGAAGTTCRATATGCCTGCCTGTAGTGAAAGCCTGCGTTAGGACTGAAGATCACATAGGAGTACCGAATTCTTGCAGGGTCCTGATGTACTGCTCAAATGAAGTACAGTGGAGATCAGTACGGGCTGCAAAATCTGCTTGAAAAATGGGAAATGGTTAGCTAGCACTCTGTCATCATGACTGCAATGATAGCAGGTATAAAGTTAGCTTGGTTATGTCGGCAAAAACTGCTCTCATAACTTTGAGCATAACAAAGCCTTAATGAACTCTACCAGACCTGTTCTTTTTTAAAGGTATAATCTGCCATCAAGTAGTCATAGCTCAACTGAAAATCTTTTGTGATGTTTGCAACAAAGTGTAAGCAGTACTAGAAGTGTTTAATCCTGCTGCTAGGCTGAAAGAGTTAGAAAGCTATGGCTGTTTTCCTGCAGTGCAGTGTCACTTTGGTAGATTTCCATCTATTTGGTTATCAGCAGATTGTAACAGCTGACACATGCATGTGGTTAGGAAATGCACTGTTGTGAATAACGACTTTGGACCAGAGGAGTACAAATGTTTCATGGTGATGCATAATATCAGTAAACAGAAGGATTGTATCTTTCCTTTCACTGTCTGTTTTTTAAATGTTGTTCTTATCAAGGCCCTCTATCTTCCTTTTCTAGCGTGTAGTTAAACTTCTAAGGCATTGTGAAATAGGACATACTACATTTTGTTGCCTTTAAAATTCTTTGCTCTTTCAACACAGTAAGAGGGTGTATTTCTGAGAGCTGCTTTTGTTGGCATTTTTTGCACCACACTCAGTATTGTAATGATGTGCTTTGAACAGTCAAAAGTTACTGTTTCTTCAAAGCTCTTAAAAGGCTAAATTTGTACACCAAACTTTCTATGCATATCTGGCTTGAAGGAAGCTGGTTGTTTTATGCAATAATTTCTCTCCATCAGTTATTGTTTATGGGACTGCAGCAGGGAGATTAGTGACTCATTGTTCTTTTTGTATAGAAAGAAACAAAATAAAGTAAGTCTGTGCTTCACAGAGCTTAAAATTTAGGATCACCAGTGCTTTCTTGACATCTACATACAAGGTGTGGGTTCTCAGCCTAGCTTCTGATTCTGTTAAGTTTTTGCATCCTTTTTCTTGCTTGAGGAAAAAAAAGGCATTGTTTATTAAACAAGTCCCCTATACACAGGTTAGCAGTATCTGGAAGAGTAAGATTTGTATTGTGATTTTTTTTTTTTTTTTTAGTTCCTTGAAACCACTTATTTAAACTTGCATCAATTCAAAATTTCCTTTCCCTTGAGCACACTTTTTCCATTTTTTTTCCTCAAAGTACTATTAATACTTTCTGATTTTTCAGCAGAAAACTAAAAATTTCTCTTGAGCCACTCAACTTGATTTAATTGGTTTTGGTATGTGGCAAGCTAAATTCAGATTTCCATTTATCAAACTCCAAGTCTCTCCTCCCCTTTAAAACTGAGCAGTGCTCAGGTGAAAAAAAATCACTAAGTAAAAACTCTGTTTGGGACTGTGCATAAAAAGATTTTGTAATATTCACAAGGTCACTGCAGTGCAAGAATTAAAGGAAGGTTGGTTGTTTGCATTCTCCCCTGTCTCTGACTCCAGAGCTTCTCTGAGGCCTTAGAAGGTTACTACTGCCAGCTTTCCAGCTTCCTCTAAATTGGTCTGAAGTCATATTTTTGTTTCTTGTTTCTCCATTTTTGGCTTACTCTCACACCAGGAAAAAGGAAGGGGAAGAACATAAGAATACAAAATACTCTTTTCTTGTCTATCAGAGACAAGCAGCATATTCAAAAGGTCAAAGTTCCTTTCTTTCCTGAAGAATTTCATTTCCTAGGCCCCTTGAGGTGTGTGCAGCTGAGTAAGTATGAACTCAATTTTGACTTTGTTTTCTGTTGAAATTTGACGTGCTTTCCAACAGTAAAGAAAGCTAAGTTGTGCTTGCTAGGCTCTGCTTACTGTAGACTTGTCAAACTTCCAGTCAGTATGTAAACTGGAACTTGAAAATAAATGGCAAGACACCTGGAAGAAATTAATTCATTCAACTTTAAAAGTTAGTTACATGTTTAAATAAAACATCTGATGTGCATGTTTGTCCTGATCTTAGCTAAATATCAATTCTGTAATAGTTCAGTTTCAAGACTGGAATATTGTTTCAACTCTATGCTGTTAGCACCAAATGTCCTGATGGATATCCTGTTTCATTCTTCTAAAGGTACATACAGGAGGGAATGGGTCCTCAGCTGAACTGCTGCTGCTTCATTTTTTCCTAACTTGGCAGCTAATGCAAGCACCTTATGGCAGAATTAGGAGTAACAGGTATTTTCCTTTATCTTGCATAAAAAGAGGAGCTGGAGAACCAGTTACAACTAACCTTACGATATGTGGTAATCCTTGGCTGTAATGCCTGAATACATGCTTAAATGGGAAGAAGGGACAGGAACACAGCACTCTCCTTCCCTGGTGAATACTGTAATTCCTACTGGAAATTATATTTTCTGTTGTACTGAAAATCTTGACTTCTGTTCTGTACAGTGGTCTAAGATTAGGGAGAAGAATTAACCACCTTGTACAGCTTAGAGCCTGGTAGGCCACTCTTCATGGTAGGTGTAGGCCAAAGACAGCAAAACAGTCCAGTTTATAGGGAAGCAAGGGGGATCTATGCATATACAGATTATCTTTTTGTGTAGGGCTCTGCGTATTTTTGTTCTTTGTCTGTAAGCCAAATGCATCTGGTTTACTTGTTCTTATGTAAAGCCTAAGTGTCCCTTGAATTTATTGACAATTTGTCCTCAAGGAACTAAACTGTAAAACAGTATACCCATAAGCTATACAATAAGGGTGTAAAAGCTCCTGCAGTTTTAAATGTATATGTATGTACATATATGTGTGTGTGTGTGTATAGTTGTGTGTGTGTGTGTGTGTGTGTGTATGAAAATAATTTTTTTTGAAAGTCTGGGAGAGGTTGGCCTTGCATCCCTAAGAGGCTACCACGCTGGAGCACTGTGATTAGCTAACGTTTAATTAGGAGCACTGGCAAACTGCGTTCTAGCAAGATCTGCGCCCATGCCACAAGGGCTAATAATACGACTCCTCTGCAATCCACTCAGTTGTGTTACCACATAGGTCACTGTTAAATCAGCTCAGAAGAGGAGGAAAGCTTGGGTAAGAGCTTTAGACATACACAGTCATTTAAAGCCTAGAATCATCTGTTAAGGATCCTGATAACTGCCAGCAAAAATAAACATTTAGAATTTTTAACAGTATGAATTTTTTGGGTGCAGTGACTAAGGTTATAATCAGAAAGTATGCAATTTATTTTGGAAGGTTTTTTTATTATTTGTAAGATGTAAAGTATTTTGTTGAAAGTTTCTAAGGCCAAAAATGCTGATATGGATAATGGAAAAGTAGGATCAATTGCTATCAGGCTGAGTCTAGAAGGAAGAAATAAATGGGAAATGATCTCTCTGGCAAGAACTCCTGGGCAGAACCCCTGGAAGGCACTGGGGGAATATTTCTATTTTACACTTACAACATACTGTTTATTTATAAATGGGATTGTGCTGTATATTTCCATCTAAAAGTTTCAGGGCATGTTGTTAAATGTACGGTGGACAGAGTTTTGAGGGAGGAAGAGACGCATGGGCAACACTGCTACATATTCAAGCAATCTGACTTTTGAACAACATTTAGTTATGGCAGAGTGAAAATACATCAGAATAAGAAGTCTTTGCACTTTGTATGTACGATAAGGGGGAGGTAGAACACCTTTGTATGGCGGTTGCATGAAGGGGGTGAAAAACATCTGAAGTCAAGTGGTTAACGTCAAATGGCTAATGGCTTTGCCAAGTGACTTTAAGACTATAGAGTAAACTTGGACTGAAATATTTCCTGGTGTAATTACAGAGGCTGCATTGAAATTGAACAAAAGATGAATCTGACCCCGGGCTTGAAGATCAATGCTATACTCAGATTACTGAGAGACAGTGGAAAATAACTGAAATAATTACAGGAGCAATATATGGATTTGTAAAGATAAATCTTAAGAGCTTCAGTTGGTTAAGCTCATTTGTAGTAAGACTATGATGTAGAACCAGTGTCTTCAACAGGGCTACACAAAGCATAGATTTGTTCCAGTAATTGGTGATTTTGCCAAGTAAGTGGGTTGGAGTTGACTGGAACTGACTGGAACTTAATCCTACTTGCTCATTGCACTTGGTCCATATGCCTGGATTGGGTCTGTTTTAGGGCTGAAATAAGGCAATTTTTGCTTCCTAGCTGTGTGTGTCATGCCCTTGAGAGTGGAGTAGGTGCATCCCCCTATAGTTAAATGCCACTGAAGTGCTGAGGGAATGTCCTGGTGGTGGCAAAAGGAGGAGGTGGTTCCACGCTTATAATTTCTAGTTATGATCCCTGTGCCTAGTGTGAGCAATGTTTAGGCTAACATGGGAATGCTGATAGGAAGTAATAGCTGTACCAAGGTGTGTTTAGTCAGCAGCTTTGAAAATTGCAGCAACAGCTAAATTATGCCTACCTGCCTTTTTAGACACTTAAGCATAGCATGGAAAACTGTCAAATAACAGGTCCATTGTAGAAGCAATCCTGGGTATTCCTACATAGATCAGAGACTTTCTCTAACCCTGTATCTAATAGAGAAAGCCACTATAAGTCATTTGAAAATCTCTCAATTTGAAGATCCTCAGCAATAATGGGGAGGAGAATGGGTTCAGTAAAATGAAACTTTAAGTCATCAAGCTATTACTTACAGTTCATAATTCCTCAGATACTAAAAGAACAAAACAGAGAACAACATTTAGGTCAATGAATAGACTTTCTCTGATTCATATTAGAGTAGCAAGTTTAATTAACTGGGTGTTTTATGTCATCAGGAAACATTATCATATAGGCTCTGCTCAATTGTGCATCTGTTTTGTCAGTGCCAAGGGAATACCCAGGGTTCAGTTGATATCCACTTCCATCTCACTGAAGTGCTGCTATACAATAATCTTCTATGTTGTTTTAATTAATAATAAAGACAATCATTACAGATTTCTTACATCTTAAATTCTTTGATTTGCAGGCTAAGACATTCTGACTAGCAGCTGCCCTCTGCCCGGCTGCTCTGAAGTGGCTGCTTCCTTTCTGTGCTGGGGCAGGGAGGAAGAGTGATGGGAAAAGACACTTCATGGTGGCTGGAACATAGCTAACTGGAGAGGCAGGATTCAGAGGTCCTGTTCTCAGCTCTGTTGCTGACTCCCAATTTTGAGTACTTGATCTCCAAAGGAGTTCTAGGCCATATACAGCCACATTTGGCTATATAAATTAATACCATAAAAATACTGATATGCCTTTAAGAAAGTGCATTTATATAGGCAAAAACAGTCCTCAGTGCCTAGAGGCTGGATATCAACTTTAAATACAGCCCCAAGCAAGTGAAATGCTATACTGTTCATAAGTAGCCTGGGGAAAAGCTGATTCCAGGACGCTCCTCAACACACTTCTCTGCTTTACTTTTTACCCTGGGGACCAATAACTCAATATTGGCCTATATCAGCAATAAATTACTACTTTCAATTGCTTTGGTTTCAGCTACTCTAACTCTGAAAAGTGTGAGTCAAGGTGACATCTGCCCCTGCCACTCACTTGTACTTTATGAAATGGAGGAGTACCTGCAATGTTGTTTTGTGGGTGTGCTATTTTGTTATTGCTTATGCACAAAAGCTGTGCGCAGGTACAGTGCCAGAGTTAGGAGTTTACAGCAAAATTCTTTATAAAATGAGTATTGAAGACCCAGGAAGAGCTGGGTTTGTTAAAAATAGCTCAAGGAAGCTTGTCCTTTCACAAAAACCAAACAAACAAGCAAACAAACCTGCTTTGTCATTGTCTAACTTAATGGCTTTCACTGATACTGAATTATCAGTATTAATTTTCCTACTGCAGACAAGGTCATAGTGATCAAGTGACTTAAATGGTCTTATCCTGGGTACACAAACTCCTCAGGCTTACATTTTATTCTAGACATTTTCATCATGACGTCAAATACTCATGAAAAAATCAAAAGTGAAACTCTCATTGTAGCCGACTAGAGACTTTCAGGAATATAGATGAATCTGTTTAGTGTATTTTAAGAACTCAGTTTCCCTGAGGATACTAACAAAACGGCTGCAAGAAGAGTGGGCCTTAGTTCTGCAGTGTTGTATGCTGTGGTACTTGCTAAAAAGCCAAGTTCCTGGCACAGCCGCCCTCCTCCCCCAGTCCTCGCATCAGCTGTGGAAGTAGCCGTGGTTGAGGCTCACGCTTCAGTTGCAGGGCCTATTAAAAGTTTTAAAGAGTGAAAGTACCAGTACAAAAAGTGGGAAATACCCACAACTGCATGGCTGTATCGGACCTTCTCTTTAATGTCTGGCAACGTGAAATGAAGATGTCTGTTACTACTGTGGCTCGCTGCACTTGCATGAGCCTGCCGTGCCACCAGTTGCTTACTTATTTGGCAGATTGGTTGTTGAGATTGCCTAGCAAAGGGGCTTCTGTAGCACAAGAAGGCTCATGTGTGGTGCCTTTCACAACCTTGTTTCTTAGGTAGAGACTTGATTAGACCTTATTCTACTGATTAAATATGACTTAAATATTTAAATCCTTCTTCTCTTGCAAATACCAAACAATCCAGATAGTTCATGTTACAGATGTGTTTTTGCATATAATTTTATTACAAGCAGAAATTTATGATCTAAAAGGTTAGAAAGGGATACAGTATCTCCTGAAACTTCCAGTTCATTTCCACATAAAGTGATACAAAAGTTATTATTGAGGGGTTGGGCACGTTTGCAAGTTTTCACATGCCAAACAGGGATGCGAATTTGTTTCAGATGCTGCRTACACATAGTTGTTTCTGGTTTGTCAGTGTTGCGTGGTAAAATTATAGCCTAATTTACCTTGTTTTAGCTGTTTTTTCTGTCCATACTTAGAGTATTTTATAGGACTAAGCTTCTCTTAAACACCTCAGATATTTGAGAAAGCAAGATGGCTGGCTAACAAGCTTATCTGAATAAGCAGTGAGCAAGGCAAGGAAGGAAGTGCATGAAAATCAGTGTGAATGAATGCCTGTAACAGGAGCCTGGTCCATTCATTGCATTGATTTTCATAGGATTCCCACCTCAGTCTGTATTTATGAACTCTACTGATTATCGCCTACAGAAAAAGCAAAAGAAAATGATGCAGGAAAGTGTTAAAACACTGTTTCAGCTGTGCTGTTATCAATTTAGCGATGTTGTTTTATATGGTGAGCTTGTAAGCACCATGGTAAAAGCATGAAAATGGCTTGCAAAGACAAAACTGTTGCATAAAAATTGTGGACCAAATGGGCAAGTAAGGAAATGAGACTGCTAAATCAAGTGTTTTGGCAGAGTGGGCTTTGCAATGGGAGAGAGCAGGTATACAGAATTATTAGGAAGAGCCTTGGAAATGAAAACAAGTTTTGAATTTGTACCTGGATAAAGCGAGCAATTGTGTGAATCCAAATAGGGTAACACCTAGAATAGAGGAAAGAAAAGTGTTTCAAGTATGGCCAGACTGTGTTTAGACTGATAGTGAGGCCCCAACAAGATGGTGTTTGAGAGACAGTTGAAATGGGGAGTAACGGTCTGGGAAAAGTGATTCTTCAAGTGATCACCATAAAACAGCATAAGCAGATAAGTAGGAGGAGCCTTCAAGTATCGCTCTGTGGTGCTGTTTGAAGTCGTACATCACTTGGTGGGTAGATACTAACTCTTTCTGTTTCACCTCTATCTGAGAGTCAAAATCTTCTTATGATTGTGCTCACTGCCATCTCATCATGGTTAAAGCTAGTCACTGGAGTAAATATGCATGAAGGAATGCAAATTGCTGGTAGACCTTATGAGTGTATAAACTACAGTTCCAAAAATAAAAGATAAATGGGGAAAACAACCTCAGTGTGTGTATGTATATATATATAAAACAAGGCCCAGACACTGTTCACACAAGTCATAGGGCATAGCCTTCAAAGAAGGAGGTGCTTTGATAGAATCATTATCAAGATTTTGTGGCATGACTCTTGCTGAAATGAGAAGTTTAATGCAAAATGAGATTGTAGTGCTGTGAGATATGCTATTGTGATTTGTTTGAATGAAGATGGTGGCATTTATTTCCTGGTACTATATATTTTGCTTGCAATCTTTAAAATTCATTAATTTGTCACAGATTATACCATATACTGCAATATCTGCTGCCAGCACTTATAAAATGCATTTCTGATATACTTGTTTGGTTGGTTTTCTAATTGGTGGTGACTAGGGAAATTAAATGAGTTAACTCATTCAACTGTAGCTAGGTCACTGTACTTCAAAAAGAGTGGCAGAGAACTAGCCCTAGTCAATTGGTTGGGCTGGGCAAGTATGCAGCTGTTAAATTTGTCAAGAGACGACTCAAGCTAAATTAGCAAAGTTTGCTTTCAGATTTCTTTTTCTTAATGCTAGTATTTACAGTATCCAAGACTCCAGGATTTTATCTAGCTTTAAGGAGGTGGCATGAAATCTTTCCTACTAACAAAGCTCTAACAGTCAGCTATGCCTGTAACTGTAAGTCTGCTGATGGTCATTGCAGGTTGTTTCATGAAGTGTAGCCCAAAAATGTACACTAATGAGTCCATCCTAATTGAGACTTGTTGCTTTGAGCCTGGGAAAAAATTTTGAATGCACCATACTGTTTAGATCTTATTTATAATCTTTTAAGCTCTTTGCAGATGATCAGAATTGAAGTGTTGTTGCAATGTTTTTACTACAGCTACTGTAAATGAATCTATTCACCTGTCTTGGCTTTGATTTCACCTTAAAAAAAGAAGGCTGTTCTCAGAAATCCTGCAGCACTTGCTCTTTATGTATCTTTCATAACTTTCTGTAGAAGGAAAGCACTTGTCCTGGCAAGCCAGATTTTTAAAAATAGTATCTTAGAGCTTTTCTGATGATCTTGCCTGGAGTGGGAGCAGACATGACAAGCACCCAAGGGCCAAATATATCTCTAAAACAAATTATTTGTGGAATATCTGGTATAAAGTATACATGAACTAGCTAATTTTTTTTTAAAACTTCAAGAAAAGTTGAAAAAAATGCCAAGCAAAACTGTAATGACACTTCTCCTAAGCATGAACAAAGAACCGACCAGTTAATATCTACAGCATAATCTTTCTTCCTAAATTCTGACCTTCTTCCTAAAGTGCAGTGTAAAGTATTGATAGGTTAAAAATTGACCTGTATCCTAAACAGAAAGTGGGATGGAAGAGTACAGTAACAAAGGGGAAGCTTAATGCCCCAGGTGTTATGAAGAACAAACAACTCCTGACAGTAGGGCTGAGAACCAAAAAAATTCTTTGAAACAGTGGAAGAACAAGAAAGGAGATGTGAAAAAGGAGAACAAAACAGGTAGAGACTGTTAGTTTGTGCACAAGGTATAAATGAAACAAGTTTTGATTGAAATGGATACTTTTTTGATACCTACTTTTTTCTGACAAAAATAAGACAGTGGAAGTCAGGTGCTTGGGTTTTTTTGTTAAAAGAAAAGGTATATCAAATGCTGATTAAAATCTTCACTTGTCTTAAGCATTATTTTCATTGTTATCTTCCAAAGGATTTCTATCAGCTTTCCTGTGTTTTAAGCATCTTCACAATATGATTTGAGCGGTGCTTTAATTTGAAAAATTTGGGATGAAGGGAGCTAAATGTATAATAAAAACTAGTTTACAAGTTATGGTCCGAGGACTCTGCCCTGTTTTGTACCTGCAAGTTGCTATACAAGAACAAACTTTTAAAGCATCATCCAGTTATTTTAATTATCTCTTAAGTTATCCTGAGGGACAAAATAATTTCACCGTTATGGAGGAAAAAAATCTCACCAGAAGTCTTAACTTAGTGTTTCTATATTTGTATGGGGTCTCTTCAGATTTATCAGAGATAGGGGCATGAGAAAGAAGAAAGAGAACTCTTCATTGTAAGCACCCTGTTGCCATCAATTGTTGTGTTAACTGGTCAAGTTTGGTCTCTTTGAATATTGTGGAAAACCTGAAGACATTTGATTAATAAGTTTTTTGTGTAGTAAATGTTTCCTATGATTTTTAAGTTTTCTTAAAGCTGTTATGGTAATCCAAAAAAACAACAAAACAAAACCCCAAATCATCACTAAGTAGCACTGGATAAGCACTGAATCTTTGCTTTAGACAAGAAAGAGAAAATTTTCTGAAAGTAAACTTTCTAAGAAGCAAAGAAAAGATGAGGCAATTATATTCTAGAGCCTACATACTAAAACCAAACTTTGTGTCAGACAAGGCTAAGAAGGATGAGTCAAGGTAGTATGGACTCAGGCTTAGATCTATATGTCATAAAATGGTGTCTTGCTTATTTCTTTTAATTGCTTCTGTAGCATGTGAATCCAGGGTATAATTAGATACAGGCACATCATTTTTTTTTCATTGTTATTAAAAGGATGTATGTGAATTTATTGAGTAATTCTGTAGTGTTTAATATCCAGATTTCTTACTGTCATGGGTAACCTCATGGTTTTGCTTCATAACCATGCGGTGTATGTTTTCAATGAAATCTTATTTAAGAAAGTACTACACATTCCTCCTTGATATTTAGGCAAATTCGCATTGCAGAATGATTAATTGCATTCAGCCTTTTCATCCACATCTAATTTTTCATGGGACATAATTGGATGCAAATTGGGCAGTGTTAATCATTAGATACCACTAATTAAAAACAGAAGCTGTAGGTAATGGTATGATTATTGGTAGAAATAAATGAAGCAGATCAGGTAATGCTTTTCTTCAGGGACTCATGACTTGACTCATGTGCCTGAGCCTCATTAAATTTTAACATGTGAAGGTGCCCTGCTGGTAGAGGCTGCAGGAGACATATATTTATAAATAACTTAAAAGTAATATAGGAAGACAGTGTCTGAAAAAGGAGGTGGGGAGAACGTTTGTATGGCTCAAGGAGTCTGCAATTTAATAAAGTAGGAACTTTAAAAAAAGAAATTTAATTAGGTGGAAATTGGTTTTGCATAACGAAAAGCAGGTTCAAAGAGAAGCTAAGGACATTGCTTTTCTGACCCTAGTTCTGAAGCATCCCGAAATGCCATGTTCTGAAAATTCAGTGAGTAATTTTTGAACCCAAACAACTAATTTCATGCTTTGTCTTTTACAAATGACTGTGATGTTAGGTGCCCTGTATGCTAAGTAAGATGGAAGTCACTTGGAAGAATTGTGATCATGTAATCAGGCTGATCATAAGGTTTTGTGCATACATCCAGATGAGCAAATTTCTTTAGGCAGGATCTTCTGACTTGGTTTTTAAACTGTTTTTAAAACTTACTAACAGCCCATGAAACTTTCCAGTCCAGTGATTTCTCCATGTTGCTTATTGCTACATCTAATCTGGAAACATCGACAGAGTTTCAAAATGAGTGTCCAAGGCATCAAAACTTGCTTGAGTTATTTTGCTTCCAACTGAGGTGTGAAGTCATGAAGTCTAACTGAGGCAACTTAGTTTTACTCAACTGTATGGCTATATGCCTTTTTTTTTTTTTTTTACTCTGGCCTGGCATATGGGCAAAAGCTGAAGAAGCATGAATTTGAAGCCTAGTGAATACATCATAGAGGTATTTTTGAGTGACAATACAGCCCTTCTCTGAAATAATCTGCAGAGCAAGAGAGTCGGTTTGAAAATTTTACATTTGAACTGAGAAATTGTTGATCAGAAATCTGAACATCCTTCTAAAATAAGATGTCTCTGAAAGGAAAAAAAATGTGCTCAGTGTAGCATTAAAGGAAAAATTGAAAAGCATATGTGTATTGGGGAATGAGTTAGGGAGAAGATACTTGCCTACTGCAATATTAGAGTAAGTACTCTTATTTCAAATTACACCTTCCATCTGAATCTATTTCATGGAAGACTGAAGAAATACAGTATCGTATAATGGAAGCTGTCTTGAAAATGGCCTGGGAGTTGTAATGAATCACAAGGTGAACATGAACCAACAGTATTATGCAAAGCATCTTTTGGGGGCTGTATGTAGGTATGGTTTTGACTGGGGTTTTATCCTGTTTTGGCCTGAGCTCTATGAAAGAGATGGCCTGATTAGGGGGAGCTGAGAGGAGAGCAATAAAAATGATCAGAAGTCAGGACAACATCCCTGGCCTGGAAAGACTAAATGCATTGGGATGGGGTTCACTCTAGTGAAAAGAAGGGGGAACAGGTGGAGGCCTTAAGTCTTGGTGCTTATGGGGTTGTGGCAAAGAAACAGGAGATAAGTGTGTTCTCTAATTCACGGTCTGTATAAAAAGTAGTGGATTTGCAGTTCACAAGGAAGATTAGACAATAACAGAACGCTTTTTCAAGCGAAGAACTAAAACAGACTGTTGATCTGCAGCACTGGAGATCTTTAGGAGGGGATTAGATTTTTAGGGTTGACATAGATATCACTGAATCTTTGTTTGGGTAAGGGGCTAACGTAGGTCAGCTGGTGCCACCTTGGCCACTGATAACTTTATGGCATCAGAAAGTGGTCTGGAAAAAGGACTGTACAACACCTTAAAAAAAACAGATGCACAAACATTTCTATGTAAGCAAGGAAATAAAAAAAATTGGTGGAAGCAAAATGCTGTGAGCCTTCAGAATTTAACCTAATTTTATTTCAGTTGTAACAGGAAGCAACAGTGGCAACCTGCAAAAAAAACCCCCAAAAAACAAAAAAACCCCACCCAACTAGATGAATGTTATTTCTAATTTATTAAAAGTTGATCTAACACTTCTAAAAAAACCCCCTTTCTTTATAAATGTATATTCTTATAAAACTATATTTTTTATATATTTATAAAGTACATGTTAAAATTCCAAGCTCTACACAGGTGACCAGTGCTGTAGTGAAAAATATGATCCTGCTTTTTTTGCTTGAAGTTTCCAAGCTTCTCTCTCCCCCTCGTTTTTGAGTCGGTGGAGTCCTGTCGGCAGATAGCGCAAGAAGGCCTTTCTCAAGGCGCATCTCCTTTTGGCCTCCCTGAGCTTGTCCTTTCCATGAAATGGAGTGGTGTGGATCTGGCCACCACATCCTGGGCTGGGGCAGGTTTTCCCTTCATGGTGTGCCAGCTGTGCAAATCTGCTCCATGACACCCATATGCAGCAGCTGGGAGCTGGGTTGGGCTGGGCCCCAGAGGGTGCTGGGTGCTTCGGGCCCCAGGGAAGGAGGAGGCAAAGAACCTGATGCTGTTGAGGTAGCTTTGGGGCTATGCTAAGGCTGTAATTAGGGGGCAGTATGGGGACTGTGAATGGACCTGTGGTTGCATCAATGGTTTCTGTGAGATGGTGCCAATAAAAGCTGGTTCTGCTACCTGCGCTTGCTGCTTCCAAGGCTGTGGGAAAGATGAGTCTTGGTGTGGCTGGGATACACAGTGCCATGTGAGAAAGGGGCAGCGTGGTGGTGGTGTGCCCTCTGCCTTGGGGAGAAGCTGGTCAGACTGTGTGTGCAGCTGTGTATGGATGTCTGCCAGAGTTATCCTTTTAGGAATATGTGTATGCTGTGTTTGATATGTTTTTGCTGAAGTAGGGGTGGCACCTTGCTGGCTGATATTGCTGTGTTTTTATGCAGAAATACCCTTGGCAGCTTCTGCTTTGTGTACTACAGTTGTCATTAGATACTGTCAGTTGAAGAGCTGACAAATATTCCTCCTCTCTCCAGACTGCCTGCTGCCTTGCGTCAAAAAACATCTGACCCAGACACAACCATGATTTCCTT
The DNA here is from genome assembly GCF_003343035.1 of Apteryx rowi. Classification (NCBI taxonomy): domain Eukaryota; kingdom Metazoa; phylum Chordata; class Aves; order Apterygiformes; family Apterygidae; genus Apteryx; species Apteryx rowi. The sequence goes on along the minus strand of NW_020450680.1, from coordinate 162,469 downwards.
CCCCTGACTGCAAGGGTAGAAAGAAAATTGACTGCAGCTTTGCTCTAAGACAAATTCCAGCAATCATGACTGAGGCAGTAGCCCGGAAGATGGGTCTCCTGGCTACCTTGGCTTCTTCCAGTTGCATCATGGCAGACTCCAGTGAGGGGAGGGATGCGGGGCCCTCATTCCAGTGTTATCTACCACAATCCTGTCATCCAGTGCAGCTCAGCATTAAGGACAGCTATGCCAAGCTACACTGGAGCAGCAGTTTCTATTCTGGGCAATAATGTCCACCTCTTCCAAATTGTTCAATTGTTCTTCTTCCAGCATAGAGAGAGTGCTCATGCTGGTGCTGTGGAAATAGTGACTGATTTGATGTTTCTTTGCAATAGTTTCCACCCAAGCATCCTGCATCCATACTGCTCTTGGTTCTACTTTGCTGTGCAAATGAGCAAATTAAAGGTCTGTCACCCAGCTCTGGGGAACGGACATTTTATAGCGGTGTCAAAGGTGCATATAGTGTGGTCTGACCATGAGGTCTGCTGGTGTAATGCTAGAGGACTGAGTCACAGGGAGAGAACCGACGTAGTGAGGCCTTGTTAAAACAAAGCAAAAGCAGAAAACTGTCGTCTTTGTTCCTCACAGGAAAAGCCTTTCAATCAAGGCGATCCATAGGCAGCTCTGTCTATGTAGAAAATGAATTTTCACTTCAATTTTCTTCATTCCAGGGAAAGAATAGTAAGTAAGTAAACATTCACTGTTCAAATGATACTAATCAGGTGTTCAACATGCAAACTGAATGCTGTCAAAATGATACAATATTTCTGGTTTAAACAGCACTGATATCTTGTTCTATATCTACACGATCAATGTAACAATTGTCACTTTGCACGTGTCTAAAGCTAAACATGTTAATGATTGAATCCATCATCATTAGAAATCAATGTAAAGGCTTCCACTGGCTTAGTGAATAGCCTCATATACTGTCATTGTAGCAGACTTTCTTGACTTGTGCATTCAGAGAAGCAAAATTATATAGTGCACTGGTAGCAATCCTTTAAATACATCTGGACTGAGTGGAACAGGTCCTATTCCACTACAGACTCAATAGGTGGCAAATGAGGATGCCAGCTGCCTTATCTGCAGTGGTGCCAGTCCCCATGTCCCAAGCGGGGACATGGTTTTTCTTACTTTTTTTTCCTAATGACTTGTACTTTCTTAGACAACTTTATTTCTCTGGACTATAGTGTTTAGTGCTCAGTCTTTACAGAAATTTTTAAAAAATGCAATTAGTTACTTCATATATTTGACATTGATAAGCAACAAACATTTCAAGCTCCTTAGCATGAGAGATTATCARAAAAGTGGATAAATTCATGCGTTTGGTGTTCTAAGCAGGAATGTGGGTAAATTCTATAGTGACTAAATAATCATACATTATTATTAATATGAATGTAAAAGTGTTGATGGCGTTAAACCTGGAAGTCTATAGAAAAAGAGGAGAAAGGTAGTAGGACTAAATGGGATGAGAGTCAAAATACATCTTTAAGAAAATGAGCCTAGCATTTCAATATTAAGTCTGCCACATGACTTGCACTGACTCAAAATGAGAGATWGCTAATGATTAAGCCAAAATTATATTAAGTTTGGAGGCTTGGATCTTTTGATGTATTTTTTTCTGCAAATGATAATCTCAATATTACACACTCTATAGCCCTTTCTAATTTTGTGAAAATGCCATGCTTTGGAAGTGCAAACGGAAGTGATTGCTTTGCTTTATCCACAGTAGTTAAAGGGCTGCTTTGCCCTGCTCTGTGTACATCCTCAATTTTATCTTTGCAGCAAATCTGTTTTACTGGAATAGCCTTGTAATTGGGAGTCTGTGCTTATCTACCCCACGCCCTTCTTTCTTCTTTTTTGAAAACTGAAGTACTTAATGTGCGAGGTTGTGTCAGTACATTGAAATGTGTAAATATGGATAAGCATGAGTCTAGATTTTCTAGCTTAAAAAAAAATCTAGCTTTTTGGACTGCAATAAACAGTCATAACACTAAATTTACATCATTATTAAATACTCAGTATGTGCAGTCTTAATCAGCAGAGAGAGGGGGTACCCCAGGTGTCCTATTCTGATTTCCAGTCAGTTGCTGTTTAAGCTCCTGTAGATTTCATACTTTAGAAAGATGTGATAGCAAGTGAATTATTTTTTAGGAGAATTTATTTTTTTCTTTTATTTATTTATTTTTAACAAAGCTCACTTTCTCTCAGATGTCAACAAAATTAAGTTAGCTGCTTCTAATTTCAGGCATAAGCCAGCATGGCCTATTTTTCATACAAATTTAATCCAGTGTAGTGAGCATTATCCATGACTCAGAATAGCATAACAAAAAAGCCATCAAAGGTTTCCATTATGAATAAAATAACTGCTAGATAAGATAAATATTCAAGACGGATGATAGCAGAAATTAAAATATTATAATTGGGCTTATACAATTAAATTCTAAATCGACAAGAGTTTCCCCCAGTTCCATCTATCCTTCATAAATATCATTTGTTACATCTTTGTATAACTTGAAGAGGGGAAAATGCATTAAATGGATTGGTTTTTTTAAGGGGTTATTATGATGCAAATTGCAGTCTGTAATATGCAGTGCACATTACTGCTAAGAAACAAAGAAAGTCCATTACAGGATGAGTGGACAGCTCAGTGGGCTGCGGACGGGAGGAGTCTTTCACTTGTGTGTCATTTTTGGAGTGGGATCTGATAATAGTGCAAGGCTCTTTGTAATCTGGCTATTTGAGTTGGTGATCTCATTTTCAAGTGTGGCCAAAAATAACCATCACTGCTATAGGGATCTTTTTTCCCCTGGAAAAATGACCAGCACTTAGGATCTGTGGAGCGCTCTCCTTTCCCTTCACCCACCTTGTTAGTGATGGCAAACTCTTGGACTCCTCTCTTGAAGGGAATGTAGAGGAAATAGTAATGACAAAGAAGTGTAACATGACATATCCAGCATAGTCAGAAAAGTCCTTTACTGCTTGAATGTTTTAAAACAGAAACAAGAGCTTCCCAGTTTGGCTAAGGTTCAAAGAGAAATGGCAGAGATTAAATGAATCATAAAGTCACGAAGCTGGGTTTTGGTTAGCAGGCTGTTTGGTTTTGTGTTTTTTCAGGCTCATTCTCTTTCCCTCCTCTGATGTCCTGTGTGCACAAAGCACAGATTATGGGTTCTGATGGTCTTCTGGAGTCCTGCCCTTTGCCATGGCAAAATCCTTGGGGGAAACGTAAACAGAGAAATGATTGGTACTGAAAGCAGTATTTTGAGATGCATTTCTCAGATTTGGACTGGAGACAGTCTTTAGACAAAGGAGGACGTGAAGAGCAGGAACACGAACACTGGAAAGAAATCCAGGGAACTGGGGGTGGGGAGCATATAAGGGCAAGGATGGGGCTCCCTTTATGAGATTCCTATTCAGATCTAGTAGATCTAGTAGAAAATGATACTAGAAAACAAGTCCGTTTCTAAAGGGTTTACAATCTAAACAGACAAGGTGATGCAGGAGGTAACTTTGTACTGTGGATGAGAAATGCAAACTTAAGTACCTGATCCAGCACCACAGCCATGAGACCCTCTTGCTAAAAGCCTTACCTTTTTAGTTGTACATAAAAGCCTTTCTATCTCCACCTCATCTGTTACCTTCCTCTCTGTCTCAGGTGTGCACAAGCTTGAAATGTGATCAAAAAGCACTGAGCATAGAAAAAAGTTAACTAGTTTAATGGAGTGAAATCAGACAGTAAATAGTGAATAAATCAAGAATCATGGTCACTGTAGCTGGGGGGGACACTCTAAAGGAATTGCCTGAATTGCTGCATCTCTTTGCATACTGTTTTGGCTAAATTTGCCTGAGAATAGGGATGCTTCAATGCAAAGATAAGTGAAAACAGAGATCCTTAAGCTCTAACAGGCAAGGGGATCTCATCATACAGGCATTAATGACTATAGCGTAACTTCTTCTAAGACTGATTGCAGTTGTGATATGTTTTTTTTTTCTTGGCAGCAAGTTATTGTTCTTAATTTTGCATATATAGTTAGAGATAGGAGACACTATTTTAAAATAATGAAATACTTTCCCTGTGTCTGTCTGTCTGTTTTTTTCTTCTTTTTTGATTTCAGAGAGCAGCTGCACTTCTTAGTACTACTACTACAAAAAAAATCAAAATAAGACTTTGCATCCACTTATCGCATTGTACCCATTTGTATACTGGAAAATCTATACGTCAATACTGATTAGAGTCTTCCTTACTCATAGGCTAAATGGCAAGGCACAATTTAATTTTCATCATAATGATGCCGTTTAGTTTGTGCTGTCATAAAGGAAATCTCCTAATGAAATGTGATCAGCACAGAGGGCTGGTTTGCCGTGTCTCTGAGCAGTGGTCAGAGCCTCATAGTCTGCTGCCCCCCAGAGTAGTGAGGAATTCCCTCTGCGGCTGGGACTCCTTTCAGCCCCGCTGTCGCCCTGCTGGCTCACGTATGCCTGCCCTCTGCTGCTGCAGTTACATTTCTGACTGCATTCGAGACATGCTTTTGCTCTATATGTGGTTCACTAGAAGGTCTTTTGCAAGGACATTCAAATAGCAGAAGATTTTTTTGAGCTGGTTTTACAGCCCCTATGCCTGATTTAGTTTTTAGTTTATATTAGATAAACTTTCCTTGGGATCACTTTTAGGCTAATGTAAATACAAAATTAGTTGAGAAGCAGAGATCTTCTCAGACTTTCAGTTCTCCTCACCAAGAAATATATTTAGAAGTGATGTCTCTGTTATGAAAATGTAGTGAACTTTTTTTTTTTAATGTAGCAAAGTGTACTCTCCTAACTGAGTGCTCCTTCTGAAAGATCCTGTTTTGAAAGTACATATAAAATTCATGCATTTAAAAGTATTCAAAGTATACATGTATGAGTACCCATTTCAAAAAAAGCTTTCTGTCAATTTATCAGTCTGCTCTCTTAAAGACGTTTGAAGTATTTTATTTTATTTATTTTTTGACACATATAGAAAGAAATCATCCTTGGTACTAGAATCGTCATGGAAACTGTCGGCTTGATAATGAGTGTTCTGGAAAGATTTTGGAGGTATTGAAGAAAAAGAGTTTTATCATGGAAGCCATTTTGTGCTAGCAACTGTAGCAGCACAATTTTAAGTATGTAGAGTTTCTTTCTCTCTGAGGAACAATTTACTGGGGTATTTTTTGTTTGTTGTTTTTTAAATATACCTACTCTCTCTTTTTGTTGCTGGTGCAGTCTTACTAGTAGTGGCTATGGGAAGAGTAAAGATCTCAGGAAAAATAACTTTTAGACATTGCCATTGTCAGAAAAAATGGAGAAGCTGATTATACTGTGACATGGAGAAAGAAACTTATTAATTAAAAGGTTCTTTATTTCTTGTCTAATTTCAAAGTTGAGTGAAAGAGTAATAAAATACAAGAGCTTAACTGTGTATTATCTTGAATACAGCCATCAAGGCTCATTGTCAGAAACTGAGAAGTACTATCCAGGGGGTGCCTTGGCTGGAGAAATCCGCAGATCTATACTTCAGTGAACCCAGGAGTCCAAGGAATTAAATTTGTGAACCAGGTGCATTAACAATGACAGGCCATTAAAGAGCAACACAGTATAATGTGTCAGTCATGGACTATCAAAATATGTTGCTGGAAGTTAAGATTGCAGTGAGGTCTGGGCTCATGCTGTGAATACAGAAGTCATAAATAAGTCTCTCCTGACTGTGGTTGTCTAATATGTCACAAGGGCGAGCAACTGCCCCAGAGGAGGGGAGCAGGGAGCTMGCGGAGCTGCGGGAGCTCTCGCTTTGTCAGATGGGCAGCACTGCGTTAGAAGCTCACCTTGCGAGGACTCTTCTGTGGGTCTTGTAGCTCACTGGGTTGAGTGCATTTGTCTGCAAGAAGGAAGAGGCACAGAAACTTAGAAACTCTTTAGGGTTTTGCATATTATTTCATCTAATTTGCAACAAAATGTGGGTCAAGTTAGGATGGTATGAAGGGATGCTGGTGGAGAGTGTCTGGCTAAAATCACTAGTTATTATTTCTGTCAGGCTATTCATCCATGCTCATTTCTAAAATTAATAAGCAAAAATTACTCCGCATTCTTACTTTTTTGAGTGATGACTGCATTGTGGCTATTTTGAGGCTTCTAAGCTAGTGAGAACGAACCTTCTAATGTGTCTGTAAGTGGTTAAATTCTATTACGTGTAACTTGCAAATGACCTTCAAAATGCAAGTGAGAATAACTGTATCATACTGTTTTTTAGCTAATTACTACCTTTTATTCTTCCCCAAGATAACCTTTCACAATTAGATCAGTCCCCAGTTAAAATACTGACAAAACATTTCCATATTCTTAAAGCTCAGAATGGCTGATACGTATRACAGCATTCATTTAATCATTTAACTAAATAATTAAATTAAATCTCAGTGATTTAATTAAATAAACGCATTTGGTATTTGCATACACAGGTTGTATTATTTATAATTAACTTCCCAAATCATTTATTTTGCAGCTTTTTAATTCCCTCTGTATTCTTCTGCCTCATTGACAAATTCAGTCACATTTGACAGCCCCAATCTGGCATTTAAATGTGACAAAAGTAGACACTGCAATCATTCTTTAAACAACTTATCCTGAGTGACATATTAAGAAATCTTAAACTCTGTGCCAACAGCCACTTTTGCCTATGGCACTCATAGATCAGGCGTTTCAAGGCCGAACACTCCATTTTATTATGTTTATAGAGCTTTCTGTGTTCTGATTAATTTTATTCATGGTTTAAAAGTACTAAACTATCTGGCTGCCTTCTCATAGAAAGTATATAGAGGCCACGAAACACTACAGATAACGGGAAGGCTATATGTCTTTCTAATGGTAACAGTGATAATCAGCAAAGGATTAAAAAAAACCCCAACCAAATAAACTTAGAACACAGAGTATATATATTCTTCGTTCTTATCTTCAGTCCTTCTCACTACCCAAATTCTTCTCTGCCTTCAGCTTAGCTGCTGGTATTTTCTTCTGGCTTTTCCCCGGGAAGTACAAGGAGTTTTTACTACAGGCCTTCTCTACTYTTAGCGTGGCAGTTCATTCAGCCTTTCCCCCAGTGTGGAGAGTGATTCATGCTGCTTCTTTGTATCTAGATTTCAGTCCAACCCCTATAAAAGTTGCTGGAAAGATGATTATGGTTGAAGTGAGAGTTGAATTGTTCCTTATCAAATGGCCCTGATCCTGTTTCATCCAGGTGTGTCCATTTAATTATTCCTACTGTCTACTTCATGATGTGACCTAATTCTCTGCTGTCAATCCGCTTCCAGTAAGGAAGGATGGAGGAAAGGGAATTGCACATAAAAAAGAAATGAGAGGGGCACAACGCAAAATGGAAGAGGAAGGTAGTGTAGGATGAACTAGTTTCTCCTTTCTACTCATATTCCAAACTTGGTAGCTAAATTGCTTAAATAAACAAATATATTTTTATTAGGCTAATGTTTCTTTTCACCTGAGTCGCCTTATAGTTCCAAAAGTTCAAGACTTAAAGTTTATGAAATGTTCATGTGAAATGTTGAGAATCAGTAGCTTCCTGAAGTAAGCACAGAAGGCAGAGGAGAACTAGTTAAACATTGCCTTTATTATCTGTACTCAAGGCACATATTCTCCATCAAAGAGTTACTGATGATTTCAAACAGAAATACATTTCTAAATTCAGAACCAGCAATGCATCTCTTGCATGGCTAAATCAAAGAATAACCAAGTATATTGATTAGTATTGATGCCCGAATATTACACGTTTGTCAATAACTGTTGTCTGAAAAACTTGGGCGAATTTTTATCATGGTTCTTATTCTCCAGATGTATCCTTCTGCCGGGGCCTGGTTGCTGTGATTGGTACATCCCCTATTGTCTGGTTTTGCTGTTTTTGCTTCTTCATGGTTTTAGGTGCAACAGTGCTATTGTTATCTTGATGATGTTTTTAAGTGCTCTCTGGGGATTGATTCTTAGAGCGGTTATTATACATCATTATATTAAAGATAGTATTTACACAGTTCCATTCGCTGGGAAATCTAACCTTTTTTTTGGAACTGAAAATATTTTTAACTTGTTATCGTACTATTTTTCTATTCTGCATTTCTGTCTATATATAAACTCATTTTCTCTAGGTCAAGAACTGTCTGATAGTGTTATTAAAGACTAATCAAACATGGGGTAAGTGTGGTGCTGTCTTAAATATGAGTCCCTTGGGTATACTAACATTAAAAAGAAGAAAGAAAGTTACGCTTTTTGCACTGGCTAATGAAAAAAATCTATTCACGCTTAGTGGCTGTAGAGCAACCTTCCATAAATAAATAAATAATTTACCTAACTGGAGGGGGAAAAATACTTAGGATTTAAAAGTTCTGTAGCTTTACCAACATACCATAAGTCTTTCGGAAGTGATGGAGTAATCTAGTGCGACTTAAATCTGACACACCTCTATTTGGATATTTATTATGTGAAATACTCTTCTTGGCTGAATCTTGATGGGTTCTATCACTTTTAGATAGAATGTTGCTGTCAGCAACTGTGGTTTCTGACTGTCAGGTGAAAATGTGACATTTATGCAAACTGACATTTTAAAGCAACATCTGCTGTTTCCTTTTTTGGGCCATATTCCCACAAAAGTCTCTGCAAGGCTATGTGAAAAGGTTAATTTAAGATTAAGCTCATCCCTTTTAATGTAGCCTCAGGAAAATATTTGAGCTTTTCCTAAAGGAAAGAAATTCTTCTGTATTTTCAGAAAAGTTAGAGTAGACTTAATGTCTGACCTGATACAGATTAAGATGTTTGATGTGGCAAAATAAACTTGGTCATGTTAAGCATACACTGTTATAAATCTTTCAATCAATTTTCTACCTAAGCTTTTCAGATTTTTTTAAAGTTGATTCAGCCTTTTCTCTGTGTTGAAATTGCTCCCATTTCTAGACAAACACACTAGAAACAGGATCACTTAGTGGACAAGTATTTGGAGCTTGTTTAGTATTCTGCAAGCATATTACAGTGAACTTGCAAAAATTACTTGCCATTTCCATATACAGTTGATGACTACAGATACAATGAACAACAAGTTCAGTTTTCAGTCACTGTAATTCCTCTTAGTCTGTCAGACTACAAAGGAAATTTTGCATATTAAAAAAAAAAAAAGGCAAAGAATGAAGAGTATGATCCAGATCCCAGTGAAGTCAATGAGGATCTTTATTGAAGGAGGCAATCTTCAATTATTTTGGGCCATGAATGAAAAATAGATATAAAAGTTGAATGGGGATGAGTACTTTCAGGCATCAATATCTTGTTCTCACTATATAGAGCATCAATGAACTCTAATGTTAGCACAGAGTTCTTAAGTACTTGCATGATTAGCTCTTTTACCTTAGTTTATCACTCTGGTGTTACTATCCCACAAGTTTTCCATGTGAAGATAACTATGATCATGAAAAATAATTTCTCGTGTGTGAATAACTGCAACATACAGTCATACTAAAACAGTCCTGTTAAGTTAAATCAAACTTACAGATATGTTATCGTACATCAGCTATGCCTTTGTATTAACTATGAATCCAGCTATATAATTGAATATACTCTACTTTTTAATGATGATGGCAGTAATAAAAGGCATTCAAAACTATATGAAGTTCTGGTTTCAAGCCTGCAGACTTGTGGTCAGTATACTGACCTGCTGCTTTCTAGAAATTAAGAGTATGGTAAATCCGTAAAGTGTTTCACCTCCACCATTTCCTGTGACAGTCTTTCACAGAATTCCTATTGGTTAATTGTGAGGCTGAGTATGCTTGAACTGAGTCGTTAATTTTGTCTAAAAAGGCATAATTCCGGAGCACTTTCTCCAGCAAGATGGTATTGCCTGCATTATTAAATACTTGCCTGTCACCTGTACAACCCTCTCCCCCCCCAAGCAAAGATCCCTTCTACTTTCCTGCTGCTCAGGGATAGAGACTGTAAACTAGGATGAATTTTTGTACTTTAGGTGTCTGGTGATGCAACAGCTGTCTTTCTGAATCTAAAATAGCAATGAATGATGACCTCTAAAGTATTTTGAAGCTTTTTCAAATGTTGGAAGTAAAATTTCTCCTACTTAACTTTTTGTATGCTGTTTTTTGTGTAATTTAACCAGAGTCCCTTCTCCCTGGAAAAAATTCAGAGGCCTGTTAACTATGGCCTTACAATGATGAACTGAGTTAGAATAATACAGAGGTATTGAAGAGAAGGGTAGTTAAAATGTAATTCTTTTTGCTATAAAAAGTCATAGCATGTTAGACACTTTTGGCAAACTGTTTATTTTCATTTAATTTAAAGTATAGTATAAATAAAGGTTTCATTTTATTGGCATAAACTACCTCAATTTATCTAGGGTGATTTTACATGAACATAATAAATTGCTGCAGCTTCGTTTATGGACATTTAAGTTAAACGAATATAAATTCTTAGCATCAATAAAAGAAATAAGGATCCTGAGCCTTATTTATTTAGGGAGTGTTCCCAGCACATTTGTTTGCCTGAAAGGAAAAATGTTCTTTATTGGACGATGTAAACCAACATCAGATATAGTCTTGGCCTATTACTCCACACTACACTACAAGTACAGAGTATTTGACTTAACCCCCTGCATATGAATGTAAGTATGGTCACACACAGATTTTCACTTAGCCAATATAAGCTCATAATGAAAATTAGCACAAGTTTACATAGAACTTGTCTTCTGACCACAGTCATTGAAATTGATTGGGATTTAAGTGCTCAGCTGCTGCACCTTCAAAGAAGTCCTTCCAAACCCGATTCGGCAAAGGATTTAAAAATTTGCTAACGTTTGAATAAGACAGTATTTGTGTTCTTATCCTCCTGTCCAGAGAAGTAGTTATATCTATCCTTGCAGTCCATTCAAGGAAAGAAAACAGATATTATGATTGTATACAAATTGAGTATGTTGTATTTTCTCAATCTGTGTTGCATAAACACTAGTCAATTTGCAGGATAATGTAGAATTGTTCCTAAAATGTTCTGATAATTCATGCTGGGGGATGATGATAACAACTTGCAGTTAAGTGAGGAAATGGAGGTTGGGCAGGTTAGTGCATGGGGCAAGGTGATGGAAGTAAAAGCACCCTCAGGAAGGATAAGACAGGTTGAAAGGGGGCTCACCTCAGGTGCTTGTACATGAAAGCAGATAGCTGGGAAATGGACAGAAGGAGTTAGAGCTCCTTGTGCAGACACAGCTATAGCCCCATTGGAATAACTGGGTTAGAGTGGGATGGCTTGTGTGACTGGAGTGCTGTGATGCATGGATACAGGCTCTTTAGGAGAGACGACAGGGAAGATGAGGAGAGAGGGTCGCCCTTTACATGAAGAAACAGCTTGAATGTATGGAGCTCTTCTCTGGAATGGTAAACAGGATTTTGGGGAACACGATCGGGGAGAGACAATTAAGGGTGAAATGGTTGAGAGACCACCAGATCAAGATAAGGAAGTGAATGAAGTCTTCTTGAGTCTAAGCTATGCAAGGAAGGCTCCAGATCTCAGACCCTGGTTCTTATGGGAGACTGTAACCTCCCTGACATCCCCTGAAAGGGCAACACAGTGGGATGGATTCCAAGAGGTTTCTGGAGGGCTTTGGAAACAATTTATTAACACAGATGCAGATACAGGCCAAAGTGCCATGTGCGCTTTCTTGGATCTGCTATTCACTAACAAAGAAGAACTGGTCAAGGAGAGGTGATAATCAATGGCAGCCTTGTCTGTAGTGATCATGACATAGTTGAATTCAAGATCCTGAGGGAAGTGAGGAAGGCAAGTAGCTGAGTACAGTTTCTAAAAACAAATGAGGTTCTAGTTTCTACTCTATGTGCTTTCACAGTTTGAAAAAAAAAGAGGGGGGAGGAGGAAATACAAGATAGTGTACTTTTCAGAGGTGAATGTCTCTTTTATAACAAACACAAATCCGTGGAACACACATTTGAATTAAGACCTCACCTTCAGTTTTCTCAAGGGGAAACTTCATTTTAATCATGAGTACATCTATGGAAATCAGGCATGAATTAATTGAATGTCTGTGAGGTAACCCTTTGCCATTAGAGTTTCAAATTATTTTGTGCAATTTTTACATTGCTGTCAATAACAGTTGAAAAATATTACTTATTTGGCATTCTTCAAAGAAATCATGGATTGCCCAGATTTGATTGAAAGTATAAATTGGTCTGCAATACCCAGAGTTGTGATGGCTGAGTAGGCAAGAATCCAGCCTGGCTTTTAAATTCTAGATTGTTTGCAGTGTTGGCATTTGGTCATGTCCCTTCCTCTGCTTTGTTACGTTTATAAATGGCATACATTGAATACTGGTGTTACTGGCAAAATTAGGAACAAGAACCCTCATGATGACAGCTCTGTGGGCTTCCTTCAGAGCAGAACCAGACCTTAACAGCATTTTAAACTGGTGCCATGAATGTAATAATCATTTAAATGTGTTGATGGATCATCAAAAATAGCCAGTAACATATTCATCAAAACTGCCTGGGAAATACTGAGGAATATCTTACATAAAACTCCATTTTTATAAAAAGTAAGGGGCATCACATGAGGCTAGCAGGAGATGGGTTCAAAACAAAAAGGTGTGGGTTGAGGGGGGATTAGTAGATAGTCAAGCTGTAGAGCTCCTTGCCACAGGATGCTGTGGGCTAGAAGTTTACATGGAGTTAAAGAGAGCTTATTTTTCCCTTGAGATTACTAAATACAAATTAACTGTATTTGTCTTAGTAAGTCCATGAAATACAAATGGTCAAGAAACTGTAAGGTTGCTTGGGAAAAGTATCGTGTATACTTGTCTTGTTCTGCTGCTACTTCTCAAGCATTTGTTTTCGGCCACTGTTGACTAGGATGTTGGGCTACATGGACTTCTGGTGTGAGCTTGTGGCTCCTATGTGCTTAACTGATTCACACATAATTCTGTGAGAGAAAAAGAAGTTAAATTCTATGGGTTAGTCATAGTGAAAAATGTAAGAAGATCCATCTGTTTTTAATTATACTGTATTTAGAAGGATTTTTTTTTAGAAAGGCTAAGACAGAGCGCTAGAGTTTAACAAGCTGTTTGCTGTAACCACATGCATGTTATATGGCCATATAATCATACACAGTATTTCTCAACCTATAAACTTGATAGTTTACAGAATACAGTTAGAAAACTATAGCTGAATTTGTGATAGTTGTGATGCTACTGTTAGCTGTTAAAACACATGAAACTACTTCATCCTTCAATATATATATTTGTTTTGTAAAGGAAATAAAGATCAGAAAAGAAAAGAAGGGGTGCCATGGTGGAAAGTTTGTAACGTGGGCAGTTACAAGACAGCTGACAATGGCAGAGCACTCTTTAAAATGTTATGTCAGTTTTTCTCTGGTGACAGATCTTGATTTACAAGCACAGGCACAAAAGGTGGGGTGATTAAGGATTTTATTCTCACTCGTTGAACCCTGCAGGCAAATGTCTTCAATATTTAACCAAGAGATCAATGAAAGCAAACTGTTCACTGACAACCAGCTAGTTATCTTCCCTTTAGGTGAATTACTGCTCCATGTACTCTGCAGTTATGAGGACAGTTCTCTCTCTTATTTCCTTTATTTCCTACATTCATTTTCCTCCCTATCTTTATTAGCTTTTTTCAAGAGCCTCTTTACAAGATAAAACTGGAATTACTCAGAAATGTGAAATAGTTGCTATTGTGTCATATATCAATCAAGCTCCATTAAGGAGCTGCATGTTTCAATTTCATATATTTTGATAACTGTCATTTCAAAATAAAATACAGAGCTCAAGAGTATAAAAAAGTATTTTAGTATGATCTGCACACAGTCTTCCCCAGCTGGGCAACACCATTTTACTCTTAACACCAACCATTTTGTCCTTCAGAAGGTTAAGAATATATGAAGTATCAGTACTAGCCAGTACTGCAGAGAGCCCCTGCTCTGTCAAAAAGACGTCTGCATTTCCAAGGAGGTAAAAAGAGGATATTTTTTGTTCAAAGCTGTAAGGATAAGTCTGATGTTCTGTATGATTTTTCATAGGATGTGGGTGACAATAAGAGAAATGCCTCTCTTGTCATATCCTCTCCTATGGAAAGCATGACAGTAGTTGTGAAATTCTTTAAATAGCTACCAAGCTGGGACACAGTACGTTTTGATGATCACTGTATACCTTAGAAACTAACCATCTTTCCATCCTTTTTGCCTGTGTGGCTAGGAAAATGGGAATATATTGTCATTTTATAGAATTCTGCATGAGATCCTAACTTCTGAGCACTTATTTTTTTCCTGCAGTACTATAGATAATGAGTTTTTGATAGTTCTCAGTCAAATTTCTTAAAGGTTAAATTTTACACCTGTAAAGCTGAAGAAGCTGACCCATACAGTAGAATATCAGCTTACAACATCACAACAACTTTTAGAACAGTTGCAGTCTTTTCTCTTTCTAGCGGTCCACATACAGCTTCTGTTGGTTCTGTCAAGAGATGGCCTTGTTTGCACAGCTCTAGTCTGCCACTAATTGTTATTAGATCTTGACGAATCATCCTTCTCAAGGTTAAACCAGTATTTTCCATGTGCATCTTCAGGAGTTAGTCCCAGGTGCAAACAAGAAAGCATCCAAGAAAGAATTTCAAATTCAGAAAATATTGTAGAGACTTAAAAAAACCTCTAATAAAATATATGCTTAACTATGAATATATACTTAACTATGAATTATACTATTCTCTATTCACATCCTGTCATGGCCTAAAAGCTTTTATCTATAGTCTAGGATCCTATTGTGCTTAGTGCTCTACAAAATCAAAATAAAAAGATGTCTCGTGCAAGTCTTTTTCTTATCCTATACCATTGTACATTCTCAAAATCACTTTACAAAAGAGTTTAACAAAGTCAATAAG
Organism: Apteryx rowi; assembly: GCF_003343035.1. NCBI lineage: Eukaryota > Metazoa > Chordata > Aves > Apterygiformes > Apterygidae > Apteryx > Apteryx rowi. Next base: position 147,464 of record NW_020450680.1, on the reverse strand, counting down.
CATCCTTTGTCCTAATGTGCTCCTTGCCCAATTAAGGGACCTATGAATACTCTCTTGAATTTCTCAGTTTCTATTGAGGATGTTTTGGGAAAGTTCATTACTTCCACACAATTTTTGTGCTTTTAAGAAATATGATTCTGAAGAAAACTTTGTTACCAAAACTGGTAGCATTAATGCAGAAGAAAGAAGCAATAGTGGGGAAAAAAATATGGTGTAGCTAAAAAGTTACCAAAACCACTTGGATATAATTGTAAATATGGAAAAGCACTAGAAAAGTAGGTTTTCTAGTTACAAATTTAATGTCAGACTTCATGATACAATGGAAAAATACTTTTTTCCCCCCCTAAAGTTGTAGGTTACACTTCTGTTGATTTTAATAGCACTGTCACAGTAGCATGGTAAAACAGACTTGGTCAAACAGATCTGTAGGGCAAAAACTTAGGTTGATCTAAATCATCATAGCAATTTTGATAGCAAGGTAATTACAGCACTTCATATACTTTGGGGATTTTTGCCCATGTCCTAGGCCTGTTAGATAATTCTCAATATTTCTTTGATGGATATTTTTAAGAACCAGAGACACTGTCTGGAATGATTATACCTACTTAGAAGAACCTGAGAATGGTGGCCCTGCGTCACATCAGGTTTTCATCTAGTCTGGCATCTTGTGTTTGTAACAAATGGTGAGGGAAAGAGAGCAACAGTGATACTTTCCCTGGCATGTTCTTCCAAGTTCTGTTTTCAGTAACTTAAGGACTTCCTGAGCTAGAGTCTATATTCATCTCTTAGTATTCTACAATTTGTGATATGCTATTAAATTATCTATATTATTTCTTACCTCAGTTGGATGTCTACCTGCAATTTTATGATTTCTCACATATAGCAAGAACATTATATAAAATAGAAAGGTAAAAGTCTGTCTGGAGATGAGAATGTGTGGTCCAGTCATTTCAGTGGGACCACCATAAATATTCCAAAAGGATATGGGCAGTCTTTACACATCACATCAATGGGCAAATAGATCATATGCTTCAGCACTTCTGCATGCAGCACCCTGCTTCCCCTTTTTACTCATTCTGCTTGTGTGGCCAAGAGAATACAGATGTATTTTGCACAGTTTTCATGGTTTCCAAAATTATCTCTGTGCATGCAACCTTTTATGGATTTCTCTAAGTCCAAAACTGGAGAGGAGAACAAACAAACACACACGGAAATAATTTAAGAACTAAGTACCATGTAAAGAATTTCACAAAATGCAATAAAGAAATGTGGAGAAAAATGTAATAGGAAAAAAACGGTTAACTCTTGGACAAATTCAGACAGAGAAGTTACTTTTCTTATTATGTACCTTATTATTAGAAATAGGCATGACATCAAGGTATTTTTTGTGCCTGTGATTGTGTTAATGGACTGCCTTGATTAATCACAGCTCCATAAAGCTGATATACCTCCTTCAATTAGTTCACAGCAGCAGAAACTGCCAAGCAACAGACTGAAAAAAGTATTTACAAATACAAAGAGAAAAGAAGTTGCAATCATAATCTCCTTGGGCAAAAGGACATTTTGTGTCCCATCTCTTTTTTTCTGTAAAAGAGTGGGTTAAGCATACTCCTTTTCTAAATTCACAGAATCACGGAATGGTTGAGGTTGGAAGGGACCTCTGGAGATCATCTAGTCCAACCCCCCTGCTCAAGCAGGGTCACCTAGAGCACACTGCACAGGATCACGTCCAGGCAGGTTTTGAATATCTCCAGAGAAGGAGACTCCACAACCTCTCTGGGCAACCTCTTCCAGTGCTCTGTCACCCTCACAGTGAAGAAGTTTTTCCTTATGTTCAGATGGAACTGTCTGTGTTTCAGTTTGTGCCCGTTGCCTCGCGTCCTGTTTCTGGGCACCACTGAAAAGAGTCTGGTCCCATCCTCTCGACACCCTCCCTTCAGATACTTGTACACATTAATAAGATCTCCTCTCAGCCTTCTCTTCTCCAAGCTAAACAGGCCCAGCTCTCTCAGTCTTTCCTCATAAGAGAGATGCTCCAGTCCCCTAATCATCTTTGTAGCCCTTTGCTGGACTTGCTCCAGTAGTGCCACATCCCTCTTGTACTGGGGAGCCCAGAACTGGACACAGTACTCCAGATGGGGCCTCCCCAGGGCTGAGTAGAGGGGGAGGATCACCTCCCTCGACCTGCTGGCAACACTCTTCCTGATGCACCCCAGGATACCATTGGCCTTCTTGGCCACAAGGGCACATTGCTGCCTCATGCTTAACTTGGTGTCCACCAGCACTCCCAGGTCCTTCTCCGCAGAGCTGCTTTCCAGCAGGTCAACCCCCAACCTGTACTGGTGCCTGGGGTTATTCCTCCCCAGGTGCAGGACCCTGCACTTGCCTTGGTTGAACTTCATGAGGTTCCTCTCTGCCCACCTCTCCAGCCTGTCCAGGTCTCTCTGAATGGCAACACAGCCTTCTGTGCACAGACTTTAGCTTTTCCAATTTGCATTCATTTTCCTTTTATTCCTATATGTGTGGTGTTGACATGGCATAATTCCAGACAGCTATATTCAGGTTATTAATTTGGACACTAGACAGACAATTTATATTTGACTAGGTTGGTAATCCATAATTTGTTGACCAATAGACATAGGGCATTAGGGGACTGTTAATGAAGTGCTGTTGTAACTATAATTATAGTCACACTCAGCAGCATTGCCAGAGTTGAGTAGGACTGAAGTTTATTTTAAAGGCTATTTTCAATGGTTTGTATAATTCAGCTGTGGTAATTTGTAGTTGAATGCAACTTGACATGAAAACTGTCAGCTTAAATGCAGATTTCTTTCTAAAAATGATTCAAACAAGAGTCTAGTCCATAGCAATCATTACAGAGAGGAAGTTCATCTGACCAGATATGGTTAAGTAATAAATCAAGCGTAAACATTTGCAGTTTCCAAGCATTTAATTTTGACTGATTTGCTGCTTTGTGTTTAAAATGCTTATCAGTAAAAAGGTATTTTTGCTTACTATTTTATGAAGCTAGCTGTCAAACAGAAGTAACTCCATATAAATCAATGAGATTACAGTGGTACAAAATGGTTTCAGTGAGACCACAACCTGAAGGATAGTTTAACTTTGGGATTAGTTCTTGGGCATCATACGAGTAGCTCTAAATGGCGACTGTTAATAGTATTATTCATTCTTTTAGATGACATTGAAGCTTGGTCTCCTAAAGGATCATGATAGGCGAAAGCAAAAGAAAATTAGCAGGACCTCTAAAAATTCAAATGGATATTAAATGAAGTTTTCAGCAGTGATGTGGCTATATTTCTGGGAATGTCAGAGCACTTTATCATTATGGACCTTCAGTCACTTCTTTGAGACTTTTGTCTGTTTTTCAAATGAAGAGGTCACTAGCCAATCAACACAGCAAATTGACTGTAATTACTCCAGTCCCCAAAGGTAATAACATTTTGCTCCGAGTGACAGGTCTGTATAGCCTTGTGGTAACCCAGGTCATCTGAACAGTTTAAATCCTGTGTAAATATCGCACCACGCGAAAGGAAACTCTGCTTTAGGAAGACCTTTTTCTTGAGTAAAACCTCTGGAGTTAACTGTATTTACTACAATCCCCTAGTGCAACTAGTTTGTTACGTGCACTAAAGCAACAGTAAGTCCTTGCTAAGTTCAGATTCCGCTTCAGTGTATTTAACTTCTACTAGAGTATGCCTATGCTTACTATTATTTATTATTCTTAGAAAAAGAAAAAAATAGATCAGGTAATTTGCATTGAAGGCTAGTGATATTTTTATGAGACATAATGCAGTGTCATCTTCTGAATTAAACTTTTTCTTTTCAAGTCCCATTAGCTGCTATTTGTGCTGTTAATTTTACAAATACATTATTGAATTTGTAGGAACAAACTTAATGTTCTACTTTAATAGTGAACCATGCTTAAGCCAAGTAGTTTGTTAACTTACAATCATTTCTGTTTTGGCACAGATGTCTCTAGTTGTGATCTCAAGGTTCCTGTATTGCTGGCCTTCACTGTGATAGGATTTGCTTTTCAGAGGTTGTAACATGAAATAGAAAGTATTATTATTATCATTTGTTGTCCTGATGAAGCACAATATTCAGGCTTGTTTAAATTATAAGGAGAAATTGAACGTACTTCATTGATGCCACTTCATTTATTTATAGAATCTGTTTTCCTGAATACAGGAAAAATTAAATATGAGCATTTTGTTCTCATAACCTCAAGACTTTTTCCAGTAGCTCCTGACCCAGAAGCCTCTCAGTATTGTTTCATTTTGGTTGCATTAATTTTATTTGGCACTTTATGGGAATTTAGGGTGGATTGGCCATGGCCTATTCAGCCCCCAGTTTATTGCTGCATGAAAAAAGTTTTAATTAGATAGAAGAGCTTGAATTCTGCAAATGAAACAACTGTCCTTCTGACACATTTTATTAATAACTTTTGTTGGTCTGCTATACCAAAAAGAGCAGAGTTATGATCTAACAAACGAGAGAGATGTAGCAAAAAAATGACCAGCATCTGTGTTACTTAAATAACCTATTGTGGAGAGATATAAAATGGGTACAGCTGGGTGGTAATAAAACTCCTTCCAGCAGAAGACTCCAAAAATCAGGAATCATCTTATATTCAGACTTTCCTTGAATATATACTAAATGTACAGAATATAGAAACACTTGCATAAAATATATAAATATTTTTCATTTTACTCTTAAATTACTCCCATAAAATTGTTCGGTTTTTTTCTTCAAACAGTATAGAATGACAAACTTCAGTCTATGAAGTCTAGATCATACACTCAGAACTTTTACCAAGTTTATATTTATGTAATCTTGGCCTATAACAGGTCAAAACTGTATTTACTACAACCTCCTAGCGCAACTAGTTTATTACGTTCACTAAAGCAAATACTGTGGTAAAACTAAGTACCCCACTGTGAACCAAAGTTCTCTCCATGCATTAATACTGACTAAGCCCAAATAACATCTCATGCTGAAGGTCTACAAAAATAATAGAGCATATTTGGCAGTCCCTTCCCTGTCTCTCCTACTCTCCACTCCCTCTCTCCCAGTATATTTCTGCTTGCTTTGCTCTCTCTTTCAATTTCACACGTGTATATTCTCGTTTAAATACAAAATAATATATGTGGTAGCTTGGATTTTTTGATGGGAATTGTATGCACTTTTTATTTTTAATCAGGAGGAAACGAGAAGGAGTGCTGCTCAGAAGTTATTTGTGCTCATTTTTTCCCTGAAGTTAATTTTAAGTTAAGAATAGGTGGGTAATGTTACTGCCAAACTTCTACCATCTTCTCTGTTAGACTGGACAGGGGGAAAAAAGTGGGGTATCTCTGAGTACCTTTCAGCACTTATGGCCCGTGTTTCTCTCTGACTGCCTTGCAGAAACCTCTTACCCAGCATGTTCATGGCACAGCTAATGGGACTGCAGGTTCTCCTTTCCAAAGCAGGGAAATAAAGGACAACTAGTCTGACTGTAGAAAGATACTAACTCTGAAGAGATTTACAACTGCTATATCTTCACCTTCAACATTATTGATAAATGTTATGAGCCATATTAAGTGTCTTATTGTTCAGATTAAAAAAGTGAATGATGTAACCTTGACCAGATTTGCTTGAATGAAATGTAAATCCTTGAATTTGGTTGTGGTTTCTTTTCAAATTCCCAATTGGCATTTATATGACAGTTGATACTGTCATTTACTTTGATTCAGTTAATTGCGTATATTCCAAGAAGTTTAGCAGATGTCTCTTGGCTATGTTGCTGTGAGATTTCACTTTTGCTACATGTACTGTATGAAGTGCTTTGCGAATTACAATATATTTACCTTCTATGTGCTACCTTCCCAGGTGGACACCTTCCAGACTCTGTCTTCTGAATCAAAGTTGTGTTCAAACTATAAAGTTGAAGAGGAATTATCAAAAGTCTTCATTAACCCACTGTTTTACTTGGGATTATGACTCCCTAGGCTACATGAGCTAGAATTATGCAAATGAACATACTGTTACAAGCTACTGGCCTGTTAAGTTAATAAAATACATATTACTGGTCTTGTTTGGGTGGGGAGGAGACGAAACAACTCCCCTAACCCCTCCAAAACTTGAAAAAATCTCTCAGTTCTTTATCTGCACAGAATGTCTCTTTGCTGGTGATGGTGGCTGTTCGGATTCCAGCACTCAATTTCATGGCTGTTTAATCCAAATCAGGATTTAAGCATACCCTGTGGAAAAATAGGGCTTGCCTACAAAGGGGAATGACTGCAAGTAAAAGTAAGCTGTATATTCATCTATGTAATTTTTACTGCCTGCTCTGTTTAGACAAAATGCCTGCATAGGCACTTCTGGGCAGGTGTGCTCAGTACAATAGTGGATGGTGCAGAGGCACCCATGCTAGCTTCAGAAATGGCAGCAGTGTGGTAAGGTCAGAGCTTCACTGCACTGAAGTTCATAAAGCTATACTCCTTTTAGATCACAGATTAATAGCTCTTCGTAATGTCACATGGACGTACCAGCTTTGTCAGAGGTAGCTGCAGCCTGTCTGTGCAGTGTACTGCTAAGTGGTGTAGATACGCTTTTACCATATTTTTCAATAAAAGAGTATGTAACTTCATGCTCAGATGAAACTAGGGTTGTTCACAGTTGGGAATTCTCACAAAGTATCTAGTACACTGTATATTTCCCAGTTTAGTGTGCAATATAGCTTTTCCATGTAGACAAACTGGGAGTTTTCAAGATAGAGACTGTGTCCCATATTGCCTCACCAGATTACCTGAAAGCACTTCTGAGATCAGGGACTATAAGATTGTTAGACTCAGGTTCCTAGCATTTCCCACTAAAGCACTGCAGCTGTTGAAACAAACAGTTAGAAAACATTTGTATAATGGCAGGAGAGTATTTTATTTCCCTGTTTGTCTATGATCTGTGCAAATAATCATTCTTTGTGTTTGGTGTACATTAAGGACACTGTACAAACTATACTTCATGATACACTTGGGTACAATAACTTAGTTGGATGGCTGAATGTATTTTAAATATGGAAAGAGAATAGCTGGACTAAAAGATCCTCAAGGACCAACTGATACCTTTATTTATAATTGTATGATACTGTTTATATTTGTGAAGCTTCATAAGTGTTTGTTACACACAAAGCTGATGATAAACTTGAAATCCATTGTTGAAGTGTAGCCTTTTAAGTTTACAGGGACCTCAGTATTTTCTCTATCCACATATTTTGCTCTGGTTTATGCTAGTTTTTGGCATCAGTAACCAACCACCAACTCAAATGCCCCTGAGAATGGGCATTCCCCACTTAGATGCACCTTATTTACAAAGTAAAAATAAAAACCTAAGCACATTTAGAGAGGAAAGGAGCAAGGTGGTGTGGGGAACAGGAGTATTTTCTATCCAAGGCAAAAATATCCAAGGAAAAGTTAATATGTTTACCCTGAGAACTTTGAGTAGTTTGCTAATTTGGTCCAAGCTCCAGGGGGGACTGTCTAACAACTTCTCCGTGGCATCTTCCCACTCCCCATCTGCTAAACTCTGCTTGTCAGGAGCGCAGAGTTAGGACAAGCTCCATAGGCTGGTCGGTGAGGAAGTGGAGGCAGGTCCTCTTCTGGGGCTCCATTCCCTTACACAGGGTAAAGGTTCAGGTAATTTCTTCAGACCTTGCTACTACTAGTAGTATTGCAGCTTTTCATCAACAGCCAACTTCTGTGCTGGTTCTCCTTGTGAAATTCTCCTCTGTGGTACCTCGGTTTCTGAGACTCGTCTATTGATGCTGAGCTTAACCTGAAGAACAGAATTTTCAGTGGAAGAAAACCAATATTGTTTAGGAGTGTTAAGCAGAGTTGTGGCCTCTGTGTGGTGGGAAAACTTCTACCTTCAGATCAATTTTACTTAGCCAGTTCTATGCTTTAGTAATTTGGGGGACTCATAAAAAGTCACCCAAATAATTTTGGATAAATAACATACGCAGATGGATCTCTTCCTAATCTGACATAAGGTATTTACCTAGAATACCAGCTGCACAGAAGTATGAAGGACTCTGTGGAAAGCTCCTTATTTCCTAGAGATTAACTGCTATGTTGTAGGTAAAGTGTGGCCATCTATTTCTGAAAATATGTACAGCCTGGAACACCTAGAACATCCACTTTCTGTCAAATGGCAACAGAACCAATCGTGTGTGTTGTGACCCCAAGAGATACCTGCTACCCCAGTGAATTTTGATTCAGTCCAAGTTTTATTTATATACAGCCTTACAAGAATTCTTTCTCTTTTGATCTCACCCTAGATACTTTCACAGTCTTTCCAATTCATATGCAATAGGAGATATTTTTCTGGTACTCTCAATCACTTTAAGCAATATGATAGTCAGCTGCTAGTTAAAAAATGGACTTGTACATAATTACATCTCTTTCATCTGCAATCTGCTGATCTTGTTTCTAATTCATTTTACTGCTCTGCAGTCTGCTTTTATTCATTACAGAAAATTTAAATACCCTATTTTGTCTGAGTATAATGTTCATTTCCTTCATATTTGTTAAAAGCAGTCATCTCAAAGAAGTCATTAGGTTTAATGTTAACCTTTAATGTGATCTGGGAATATGATGAACTGTTGAGTTGTTGAGTTGATGAGTTGTCTGAAGTTTGTATATGACATTTGTACATTGCTGAACCTGTCATTGTTTGATTAGCAGTGTAGCAGTGCATTTACAATTTAAGGGGAGCGTCTCAGTTTTTTGAGGTTTTGTTGTTGTTTCTGTGAAGGGTACTTAATCTTGCAGTGCTGATTTTCTTGCTCTAGATTTTTTTTTAACTAATATCATATGCAACAGGACTCCAGCTTGAAATTTCTATCCTATCGCTGAGTAATATTGCTAAACTTAACCTTCAAGTGCCTTAATATTTTTTCCTGGAAGAGCCAGAGGTATTTGACCTTTATCGCTTACTTTGCAGTACCTTATCCTTCCCGCTCTCACTGGGTACTTTGCAATGAGTCAGCATAATGAATTGAAGCAAGAACAGCTGTAATTTAGTAGACAACCAGCTTAATAAATGTTTATTGATTTAAATTATAGATTATACACTTGTGTGAGATACTGAAATAATTTAAATCAGAGCTGGTCATGCATCTGTCTGTACTTGGCTATATCTCCAAAGTAATTATGACAATATTTAAAGCAAGGCAAAAGGGTTAACAGGTTGAGAAAGCAGCTGGTGAGTTGCTGGGTTCCTTTCTGAAGGTGTTAACCAGCTACAGCACCCCTAGGAGGAGCTTTCTGAAAATAGCCCCTAAGACTGACCGTGCCAGCTTTTGAAATGCTTGCTTTCTGTATATTTTCAAGGATCTTCACTTTGTGGGAAAAAAAATACAAGCCACAGTTGGTGCAAATAGAGGTAACTGCACTTATCACATAACCCAGCAGTAAGTTTGGCTTTATGCGTCTGTGCTTTGTGACATATTTCCATGGCCACATTGTTGAATGAAAAATTAATTTTTCTCTTCCTCAATAAGCTGTTGAATGACATGTATTGCTTCTTGATTACTTTTATCTGGTTTCATCTAATTTGATGAACTATTAGAGATACAGTGCATGTAGCTACCATAACAGTTTTCTTATATGTTTTGTGCACAGTTCTAATTTCCCTGATCATTGTTCCTGACCTTCATTCTTTTTCTCTCCCCAAGCTTCTAATTTAGGTATTTGTCATAGATAGATGACAATTTTATGTTCATATCAAAAGCACATCTGAAAGCTCAGATTTTAAATCACTTTTTAAATCACTGCCTTTCAGCTATGATTTCTGGACACTATTTCAAAAAAGTGCACTTCTGTGTGACTATTTTAAATATTTGAAATAATACAGAAATAACTCAGATACAGTTTACCTGTGTACTATACAGTCTCAGATCAACTATTTCAAAAGCTCTGTTCCTAAGCTGAGCTGTATTTATTGCATAGCAGTGTAGCCAGATAGCAGTATTATATTGTAGGAATTTTACAAAGTATCCAAAATGATGTATTTTGCTGGTGGACTGTATACTGCAATATAGCCCAGTGGACCAGGCTTATGGTTATGTTAATACATGGAAATAAGTTTGTAGTTTCATTTCTATGATACTTTTCAACAGCAGCCTGGCCTCAGAGTTCACTAGATCAGTCTTTAGGATCCAGACTGTCAGACCTTTGACGCAGTCCTGCTTAATCGGGTTGCCCACTGCCCCACCTGTATTGTACGGGTGATAGCGTTGGTAAGCTTGGGTAGTGAGCTGGGCAAAATGAGCAGCTCCATCTGAAAAACAACCGTGCCAGCTGCCATCCCCTCTCTTTTATGTTTAGAAAATACAAAGTTTTATATTTCAGAAAAAAAAAAGTTTTTCAGCTGCATCAATTCCCCTGTCTGGTTTATGAGGCACTGGCACAGGTTGATGGTGGGGAGGGTGGAAGAGGTGGCCAAAGGGTGTGAAGGTGAGGGAAGGAGGAAGGGCAATAGTTGGCTTAAGCTACTTGTCAGACTGTGTCTTCTCAGTGTTTTCATAGAGTTGCTTAGCTGTCCTGGTGCTCCATCTGATTTCTCTTTTTACACATGTGAGAATCTCATTAACTCCTCATAATTATTTTACATTTGGGTTTACTTGAATTCGTTTTGTCATACAGACTTGTGCTATCTGCAGTCTAGAGAGTGTTCTCCTGAATCCTCATAAATATTTTGCTCCTTCTGTATTTTAGATCTAAATCTCTTGCTTGTGGCTGTATTGACTTAACTTACTGAAAGCTTATATTCCATTTAGTTTGTGTTAGCAAAAAATGGAAATTTAATGTTCCCTATTTAGTTAGAGAACTAGGATATCTGTTAGTAATTATGCCACTGGCTAACTGCTTAGTTTTGGAAATATCAGCTGCCTTCCCTGAGTCTTTTGTACCATTTATAGAAGCAAACACTAATAGCACTTAATTCAGAAGGGTGTTGCATGACTAAATTAATGTTTGTAAATTATTCTGAAATTCTAAGATGCCAAATAGTAGGTGCAATAATTAATGTTGCTCGTGGTAAGTATCATCGAACTTCCATATTACATATTCATGTCCTTTAACAAGGGAAAGGAAGCAGAATGCAAAGCTCATTGATGCCTTTAAGTCCTTTTATTACAGCTAATGTCTTATTAATAATTTGGAAAAGCTTCTTTGCTAATATCAGCTTTAGTTCTTTTTCTGCTACTTCTGAAGTCTGAAGACTGGATAAAGCAGATGTTACTACTTCGTAAACAGTTTTTCGGGTGGATTTGCAGATTTACTCATGTCTCATCTTAGGCTAGTCCAGACATACTATTTCATGAATAGAGGATGTTTGCTATATTTTTTTATGTTGTTAGATTCATGGAAAATCATGTAGCTTACTCAGAAGAAAGTGGCCTGCTTTGGAATACTCTCTATATAACATCAGCTTGGTTTTTGGCAACTCAGACTTTATTATTGATATGAAGTGAATCTGTAATGCAGTATTACTACACTCTGAAAGCATTAAATAGAATTTGTAATTCCTCTGTTCTTCTTTATAATGTGCAGTGGATATATATATATTTTTATTTTTGAACTAGCTGTTGTGCATGTTGTGAATTTTACCTGAAAGCAAATTTACCTCTATGATTTATGACTTTGCTTGCAATGCCACAGACATTTTGAATCAGCTCCATCCCTCCTTCTGGATAAACACCTATGTTGTTATTTTGTCCTTTTTACTAATAGTCCTTTAGAACTATGAATGCACAGTTTTGACAATTTATGATCTTTCTTACACCGTTGCTTCAGTTCTCATGATCATATTATACTGATCTATATTTTAGTTTCTCTCTCACTGTCATTTTCTCACTGAAGATTCTCTAATGTGGTTGGAAATAGAATTATCAGGCAAAAGCTTTTTTGGTTTGAAATTAGCTGTAGTCTAGGAAAAGGATGAAAATCTTGTAGCAGAATAAAAGTGGAATTTAGAAGAACTTACATAAGACTGCAGGAAATTTGGTAGTATATTGAGAGGGAGGGATGTCTACATGAAATAAATAGTTCAAAGTAAGTTACTGAGTTCAGTGGGCAGGTATATCATTAATAAACTTGAAAGGGAAAAAGAACATAAACTTGCACAGAGTTCAACTGACAGATGTACCATTACAACTGAAAAGAAAATTGAAACCATGTATAGTAGCTATTGAAAATATCAGTGATTATGAAAATAAAAATGATCTCTACAATTTATTCAATAAACTACTGTAGAGCAGACCAAATATGCTACATAATAATGAGGACATTACACAAATAGCATTTAGAATAAGCAGAAAGTGTAACATAGTTTTGGTGTGAAGAAAACACAGTGATAGAAGAATCTGGAGTTATGCTACAAAGATTATTTGCCTCCATGCTTATTTGGCTGGCTTAGTTGCCAGATAGATTCCTAAATATGGATTCTGGGAAAAGTAAATGAGAAGGACTGAGGTATTTTGAAAAGTGCTTAAAAGAGATTGATTCTGGGAAAAGTAAACGAGAAGGACTGAGGTATTTTGAAAAGTGCTTAAAAGTGATTGATTGTAGCTTGAATATGTGGAAAAATTAAAGTAGTTGACAGGTGATAATGTTTACAAAAAGCATCAAGAAGAGAGCAATACTTACAAGAATCATTATGGATTAAATACAAAACTCTTCTAACACCATTAAAGTACAAAATAACATGATATCAAAAATAGGAAGACTGAAGGCTAGAAGTTGTTACAATTTTTTTAATAGAAATTGCTTCATAAAACAGACTACTTGGGATACTAATCTGGAATTAAGAGTGGAATGAAAATTTCTACAGGCACTGCACTTTAAAAAGCAAATAAAAATAGAATGTAATGGAAGATATAGAAGTGGGAAAAGTGTCAGATGTAGACTATAAAAAGAGAAAAATACTGACTTTAATAATTGCAGAACTCAGATGTCTTATATGATGCTGCTTTTTTTAAAATAAAACTCAAGCTATGGGTAACTAACCTCCATTTCCTCTCCCTGTGAAAGTATAATTGTATTGGGTGATTTCCTATGATTTTTACTACCAGCATTTGTAGGTGTGGTTATAATGGGACAAATTGAAAGCAGGTGTTTCAAGCTAGAAAAGAATCCTATGCTATTGATTCTCAGTGTAAAAGGAAAGGTTGGGATTGTAAGCTTGCATAGTGAACTGTGCGCTCACATTGCAAACTGAATCATTTCTGAGTGGCCCAATGAGTCCAGAAGTGAAACTTGTGAGGTGTGCAAGCTGGTCACCTGCCTTCTCTGCAGTCTTCTGAGGTAAGAACGAAGGGCTAGAAATGTCTATGCAATCTAGTCCCCTGCTATCACAGGTAAATGCATCATATAATTCCTTTCATTGCTGTTTCTTAATCATTTCCTATTGCTGTCCCACTTTTTTGCTCCTGGTATTAAATTCTTCTTTCAAGAACAAGAGTGTGTGTCTAAATTGGGTATTGTTTTAATGGTAGGAAATGATGTTCAGGATACACACATGTGCACTGCAGTTTCCTTCAGAACATGGAAGGGAATTTGGGATCATGGGCTTCTGCACCTGATCCTCAAGTCATGCAAAACAAAATCAGTCAGGAAGTCTAAGCTGCTGTAGATAATGTTAGTTGCTCAGTATAGTTACATTAATACTTCTTCCTGTTATACAGAATCACTCCTTCTTTTTGAGACATATTTTTCATTTCACCATTAAGGCTTCTCTTCTATATTCCATTTCTCATTTTCCCCTGAATTAATTATTCATAACCTTTATATTTCTATGATTAGCACGGGCTACAACATTGTCTTTCTTTTTATCTAGCTCATTTTTATTCCAAAATGTGCTGGTCCTTTTTCATTGGGCACTGAAATCCACACTGATTAAACTGGAGCAAATTCTTTAGCCTGCAGTAGCTTATTTAGACTTTAATGTAGACATTATCTTTTTACAATTCACTTATTCACTCTTGTATAATGTATAGATGCAGATCATTTATACTCTGTGCCTCCACTTTATTTATACACCTTGTACCTCTTCCAAAATCAGACATATTTTTCAAATAATCCACCAACAACTTTATAGTATGGTAAGGTTCTTTCTCTTAGTACTGTAGTCGCTTATCTTAATTGCTTTTGTTCTTATTGTCCTCTCAACTTTGTCTTTACTTCACTACTTCAGTTTCACTTTTTCCCATCCATTAACTGCTACTAGAATTCATGAATTTGTCTACTTAGAGCCAGTGATTTTTACTATTTTCTCCTCCTCTTTCACATTCCTCACCATGACCATTTGGTAGAGCAAAATTAACTTCAACACTGAAGTGTAAGTATATATTATATCAAAAGCAAAACCACTGGTTGGCATTGAAATTCCAAGGTAACTTCTGTGTAATGGTAGGGTAAAATATAAAACCTACATATAACAAGTGCTACACATAGAAATGTCGGATTGTCATGGTAAAATGCTGAGAAGCCTCATAATAACAAATGAGATAAAGGGCATTAGAAATAGTAAAAATGATTTATTTACTTTAACACAACTATGCTTAGCACTGAGCCTGCCAAGAACACCCATTGATTCAACTTTTTCCTCAAGCAGATGCTTCTTATTGCCAAATCTGACAGGTTCTGATGAGAATATCTGACTCACTAGACTGTTGTGTTATGAACTTAGCTAAATGAATGTCCAAAGTATTTCAATGTGTGTATCTGTGTAGTTTTCACCCAAGTTCACAGATAATTTATAAATATTCTCCTTCCACCCCCAGACAGGAAGGAAAGAAATCTAGATTTGTATTCCCCAAGGATAGACCTGTATTATTTGCAGGAACTTTTCAGGTTGCTGTTCTTGGAGCCTGATGTCTAGCGGCAGTATATTAGAAAGTAAACCATTTTCATACAGATAATCCATCTTTTTATAACAGCACTGTTACTGAGGGAATTAAGGGTTTTTGAAGATGATTTTCAACACAAGAAAAAACCTCTGTATGGCTGTCTCTTCCCAAAACAGCCATGGTTTCTGGTTAATTCTGGAGACTTGGGGTGAAGATTTTCATGCTCTTGGAGGAGAAAGTGATGTGCTATAGTGAAAAGCAAAAGGTGTGGGAAGCAGAGAAAGAAAACAGGCTATTCTGGTTCAAAGGTGGGGTGCTCTCAGTACTCTTTTATTGCTTGTCCTTGCTTTAATGATCACTGCTGGTAAATCATTTTGCTTTTGGAGGTTGTTTTCTTGGTGTTTTTTTTTTTTTTTTTAACAGATAATATGCAATGTATATAGGTGAAAATGCTGGAACATGAACTGTTGATGGGCTTCTGTCCTGCCTAATCATTCCTTTGGCTTGATAAATCTTTGTCATCTGCCCTCAAATGGGGACTTGAGTCTGAGCTGGTGGGGAGGGAAAGCCATACAGCAGCTAAACCTCTCCTTAATAAGAGAAAGATTTGCATACACACACACACCTCTTCCTTGATTGGAGGGAATTTACTTGCAATTAATTTATCCAAAAATCTCCTGAGGAAAAACTTAAAGAATTGATATAGACATCCTAGATAGTGATATGGGCTAGGTAGACTGCCTGAATTATTTTGTCAGAGGCTCTGGAAGAGCTGGAGCCAGTCTCCAGGCCACACCAGCTTCTTTTTTCCCTCTTCTTCCTTCCTCCCTGCTTGGTCACTTCCATCACTGTCACTGAGCAAAGCTAGATCTGGCGATAAGAAATGTGAAACCTTCCACCCTATGACAGCAAGCATAAAAGCAGCATCTCTTAGATGCTCCTGTGTCTCGCTTCGCTAGCATGCCTTGACGGTGTGGACCACAGTGTGACCACTCAAGCATATCCTGGGCAGTGGAAACAGTAAAAGAAAGAATAGGAAAGGGGAGGAAAAAGAAGGGGTTCAGAAAAAACTGCTCGTGGGAAATGACATAGAGCAGTCACTCCGGTGCTTCATGAGCCCCTCTAGAAGCAAACTGTGGCAGATGGTCAGAGCAGGGAGAACCCAGTTCCAGCATTTTGGTTCAGTCTGCAATATATTGGATTTTTCTTAAAAATGAGGATTGGGGAGACAAGGCTGGCATTTATAACAGAGCATGTTAAAATCTCAGAGCAGTTTTAATTTTACTTAATTTTTTAGAACAGGGTATTGTTTGAGGGTGGTATACTTGAAAACCATCATATTTATTTACAAGACCTATTCTTGCAGAACAAAGTAACCAACTAGAGTATTGTTAGATCAAATGCCTATTATTCCTGCATAGCATTAGAAATCTAAATATCAGATATGGCTGTTACAGTTTTCTCTAAAGAGAAAAATATTTTCCTTTCTATTAGGAATCCTTTGGAAATTATTCAGATTTTGTTTGCCTTGCATTTTACTAACCTCTATGTCTGCCTTATACTGTTTTCTGGAAAACAGTGTAAGGAAATGCATGTATGGCCCAGGTGCTTCCATTTTTCTTCTCACAGAACACCCACTGATGTCAATAATTTGCTGAAAAGTGATTTTTAAAGAAAGGAGATAATGCTGTAAATATAGAACTGTATTATAGAGTAAAGCAGGACTTTGTGAAGTGTGCTGAGGAGTATTTTTACTGGGGGAGGAAATTATGCAGGTATATGCCAGGTATATGAATCATTTCTCACTGTAGAAAAATGATTTTTATAATTTTGTGTTAAATGAAGGTAGCGTCTAAATAGCACAAATTCAAAGTACTTACTACTTCAAATATCAGCATACTATAATATGTCTGCCTGAACAGTAGTTTACTAGAACTTTTGCTGTCTTCCAACCAAATGAAAAACATTTCCAGAAATTAAAAAGCTAAATATTTCAAGAAGATAATATTTACAATTATTTTATAAAATAAATTTGGTAAGATATTTTTGTGATCTACTGATGTAACTTTCTTTAGAAAAATACTGAACTCAATAAAATCAGAAATTTACCTAACATATCCATATACGGATATTGGATTTACCTAAAATAGAAATGTTTCCTTCTTCCAGTCAGCAAAGCGAGGTTATCTTCACTGAAAGAAAAGTCTCACAGCAATTTTATAGAAAAATGTTCTAGAAATAAATCACTAGAACTAGATTCCGATTTATCACCATACTGATCTTTATGGTCCAAAGAGAATGATGATGAAAGTGGTGCTCTAGCCTGGTAGAGAGCATATTCATCTGAGAGACGTTGGTCCCAGGCTTGGCTTTAATGAATGCTGAAGTGTTTTGTACAAAATGTAACGGCCAGAATGGACTGAGAGAGACTCGAAAGCTTTAAATGATTTTTCATACATTTGTCTCCTCTTAAAGTATATGTTCAGTCATGGATTACAAGAAAAAAAAAATCTTCCTTTCGTATTTTTGGTACTGCCATATCAATGAGCAACGCTAGTAATGAGCCAGGAATCCACTGTGTGAAGCTCTGTACGAGAGGTTAACTCCTGCCTCAGAAAGCCGACCTAGACTTCTGCATTGTGCAGTAGGTTTAAAGAAAAATCCAGTTTTGCAAAACCAAACAATACTGTATTGTAAAGAAGATCACCTAACCCTGGGAATGACTGTGCAGTCTCAGAGAAGCTGATGGAAGAGCCTGGGAATGCAGGTGACCTCAAGTGGAAGCACTCTGGCCTGTGCACATGGATTGCTGCAGTTAGTCTGGAACCTTCCAGGCTTCTCTTGGCCTGACTTCTAGAACAAAGGTGGGATAACCTCATTCATTCAGCCTTATCTTTCTGGCTGTGTGCTTAGTGCTTGTTACTTGTTCCAGTCTTGGCGATACCTCTCTTTGCCTATCATACCTCTTATCATAATGCTGCTTATAAAACTACCAAAACCTTTCAAAAATCACAACTGTTCTATTATTATTATTTTAATCTAGCATCTCCATAGCTGATCAAAACCACAAGATTATTGACAGGAAGATTTTGTTAAAATGTTCTTCTTTTTTGGTATTAAAAATACTGTACACTTAGGTTTGAATGAAATACAAATTATCAAACATCTATTTCCTTCTCTTTCTTCCTTTGTTTATTCAAAATTGTTCTTGAACCCGCCCTTATAATTGAATGTCATTTAAGTAGTAGCTAAAGTTTGAACAATTTTCCTGTGCAAGGAGAATATTCAGTGAATTGCCTTCTGAATAACTGAAAAGCTATATTAGCAGACAATAAGATAAATGTAGTGTAGTTTTCCTACTTAATTTTTCAGAGGATAATATCTTGTATGGGTGAAATGTATGGGTAATTCAGTAATATGATGAATTCTTTTCATGGCAAACATTTATGACACTGTGAGGATGATGCCTACAGAATTCAGAGGGGCAGATTCTCTTCTAAAATATGAACATTTCAGTGTGAAGGATTTCTCCTGTGGAATTAGTGAGAAAAATCTTGCCTTCTCCTGCTGCTGCACCTGAACACTTAATTATGAACCTTTTGTCTATATTTTCAACCAGATGTTATTCAGACATCAGTTCCTTGTTGCTGAAGCAGTGTGAATTTTTCCAGTAACAGAAGGAGGGCTTTGAGTTTCTAAGACRACTTTCAGTATTATGTAGAGGTGCCATCCATATAAAGAGACAATAAAAATTCAGCTTTACATGCATATAATATTCCTGTTATTCTATGCCATTTAATTTTTGAAATGTAAACAAGATACACATATAGGATTAGGTCAACACAAAACTGTAAGATATGTCAAGTTATGAAAACAGTTTCATTCATTAAAAATGAAATTAAAATGTAATTTTAAATGTCAAGTGAAGCTCCCATTGTGAGTCAGTCATTCTAAATAAAACGTATTAGTTTGGGATAATTTAAAACCAAACAGGTTGAAAATGTGTCTGGGTTTTGCATAATGATTTGCAGAATATCGTTAACATCTGAATTATTTTCATTCTTATGTACTGATGGGTTTTTGACCATTTAACTTGGGAAAGAGAATTGAATCTTATGGCTGCACGTGACATAACAGCTGATAATTGGCTACCCTATAAAGCTTACGCAGGACCTGATCTTGCTGCCRTTACAAGTGATGCCTGTTAGATATCTGCAGGGAGCTTTACCTGGCAGAGGGTTTTGGTGTCAGGCTCAACCTCAAATAGCAAATGAAAAGGCTGCTGCAGCATCTCTCTCCCTCTTTCTAGTGCCTGGAAACAGAATACGTGAGAAACACACCACAGGAGTGTTACCACAGGAGCATCAGCAAGCATCTGCAAGCAGATACAAAGAGGTTTTACAGTTTATTTAACAAATATGCCATTTCTGAAAGGATAGTAAACTGGTGGTTGAGGTGCACGCTTTATATTACAGAAAACTTGCACGATATTTTGATATTGGTCTTGCGATCAAAATCACGTGGTTAGTAGGCACTTGCAAAACACAAAAATCTTTTGATTGGTATATAACTTTTCCCTCCATCTGTCCATTCTTGCTTAGTTGCATATTAAAACCCTGCATTGTAATTAATGCCAGTGTATCTAGGTAAAAAGTGGTGGTTACTGCTGCGTAAAAAAGTAAGATTTTTTTTTTTTTTTTTTAAATCGTGTGAATTTGCACTTTAGCATCAACCTTATGCATGGTAATACCCTTTTGCAACAATAGTGCTGATAAGATTCTACCTTTTTGTCATATACAAACTTTACTGTTATTTCTAAACACACTCATCTTTTTGATTGGTGCATGGGAAGTAGAGAATACAAATAATTTAGAAGGTTATAGGGGCCCGTTAAAGCACTAGATATGAGATGGCTGTCACATTTCTCTTTCACTACTTCAGGTATAATTATTGCTGCTTAATGGTTGACAGGCTAGAGTCAATTTTTACAGTCTAAATGTTAAGAGTGGATGATGGCTGCAATAAGTACCTGTCAGCAACAGCTTTCAAATACTTAAAAATAAGTAAATTAAAAAAAAAACCCTTGTATCTGGCCAGAGTGATAAAAGCACATGAAAGTTCACAAATTGACTGACTTTAAAAGGATTTGTCAGGTCATAAATGCTGGATTTTCAGAATTTATTTATCCTTTTGGAATGGGGTTTGTAGTTACAGATTTGTGACTATTGTTATAGAAAATCAAGTCAGAGATGAGGAGAAGGCCAAGTATGAGTTTTTTATCTGCATTTTATCAGACTGCCTGTATTTTGGAATAGCATAAGCAGAACTTGGTAGCAAAGCACTTCATCTTGTGCTGACTGGGCAAGAAACATTGTTCAGCTTTGGGCTATAAGCCTAGCTGTTGTCATCTGCAAACAGGTTTATTGTACTAAATTTGAAGTACTTAAACTCCAATTTTATTGCTTTAGGGTATGTTTCTTCTGGCTTCTCTTGAGTTGTCTTTCATGTTCAGTAGTAGACATGTGAAAGGGGTAGTTTCAGACTTCTCGATTAATGCTTAGGTAATGCACAAAAAAAACCCTCCAGATCCCCAAACAGATTATAAGGGGGTGCTGTTTTGCTTTTTTTGCTATTTGTCTTTACTTCATGAAGGAAAAAGGAGACGGAAGGCGTTCCATGACCAGAGATAAATGAAAGCTAATCTGCTGGCAATACATTTAAAGTGGCAGTGAGATTTGCACTGGAACTGGGATCTGAACCATCTGAACACAGTTTCAAGGGCAAGAGAATTAAATTTGAGTAGAACTTGATTTTCAACAGTTATTTTGTGTTGAAAGGGAAGATGTATTTTAAAGAAATGTCTCTCAGCAATTCCTCCGATTCTCATCTGGCAAAATAGTTGAATCCTCTAAAGAACCCTGGTTCTTAGGAGCGCCAAACCTCACACACATTTATTTCCTGTGAGATCTCAAGCACCTGTATCTGTTTAAAGTTAACTGATTTAATAGAAGTGTAATTGGGTTAATTAATAAAATCCAATGCAATGCTCTTATGAGGAATTTTTGATCTGTGGTATTGTCAGGCTGCCACTCAAAGTCACCAGATCTTTTCAGTATTGAACTGAGGCTTTTGATGCAACATGATGTGGCCAAAGCAAAAGCCTCTTTAAATTAAATTGCATTAATCAGGATATGTTTGCTATTAACTTATCTTTAACCCAAATATACTAAAATAACAGGAGTATATAAGTATTTTTGTAACTGTGATGATAAAGTCAGACAACAGCTTATAAGCGTTTAACATAAGTATTTACACAGTGATCTCTAATTCCATTACTGGTTTGTACATATATATGTATAGATACCTATATATGTATATTCAGTTTCAACAATGAAGAGCATAATAGGGAGCAGAAGAAAAAGCAGGACATGGATGGGGAGGCACTGGCTCCGTCTGTGTAATGAATGTAAGATGGCAGAAAACCAAGTATGTTTCTGTGTCAAAAAGTATTGCAGTTTTCAGTTCACTCACAGGTGCTATTGCTTTGCCCTAGAGGAAATGAGTCCTCAGTGTTTTGAAGCGAAGTTCTCACTCTCTCCTGGGGAGATCTCAGGGCTTCTGCATAGCATATAATGGCTTGAGGAAGAAACTGAAACCAGATCTCCCACTGCTTGAGTAAGTGTTTTAATCACTTAACAGGATAGTTAAGATTTCCTGAAGGGAAGAAGTAAGGTTAAAATCTCTATATTTTTGGTTTAGTGCTCTAAAACAACTAAAATATTATGTAAATGTAGGGTTTGTCTTTCCCTTCTTAAATTATGGTACTGCTGACTTTAGGATTCTTCTATGTGTATCTCATAAGTTTTCCAGGGTTTTTCCATTTGCGTATAAGCTGGATATGATACTCCTTGATCTCTTCTCATGTGTGTTTCCTTGAAGTTAGACCAGGTTGGTTTTAAGAGTGATTAGCTGCTGTGATGCTGACTTTTTCTCGAGTGATTTCCAGCTACATTATTGTTGTGTTCAGAGTATTTTTTGAGCATTTCAGTTACTTAAGGCTTATTTTCTCTTGATGCATAGCTTGAATTAAGGTTAGGAATGGATTTAAATAATTATCCAAAATAACTGTGTTTACGAGCCACAGAATTGCCACAATGTCTTTTCTTAAACCATTTTCAAAATGGATCATGTTAAACCAGACGTGGCACTTTTGTCTGGAAACAAAAGTATTTACAGATGAATTATTCAGGGACTGCTGTTGTGGAAAAACTATTCTTGAATAATATTCCTAAGAAACTCACATGTAGAAAAGCTTTTCTGATGACACTCTTCATAATTCACTCATCATTCACAACATTTAGTGTAACAGCAGTCTGGAAGCAGAGGTGAGAAGAGCTGTGAATTCACTTGATTGTGCCATGTGGGTTGTTTTTCCTGCACGTAGCTTAGATGTTCCTTTATACCCATTAAAAGGGTATTAAAATGCATGAGACACATCCATCATAAACCAGACCCCCCCCCCAATCCATTAATATTACATTTCAAATGAGTGTTAGATCCCTCACCCCAATACCCGACACTAAAACAAGCACATTTAAATTTAGAAAGGACAGGAAAATATTTTTTTAACTTTAACTGTGCTAACTGAATAACTGATTAAACCATTAAAATGAGGATCAATAATAAGAGCTTCTGCCTGGAAATCCAGCAGTTCCAAGTGGTGCTGGCTTAGCTCAGTGATGTTGTGGTGCAGCAGGCATTTCTGAACCTTCCATACCGTGAAGGCAAAGTGCCCCAGTGCAACGGCTGTGGGAAGAGTGGGAAGAACCCATAACTATTCCAAGGGTGCTGACAACAAGGCAGGAGAAGACTCCTTTAGGATTCAGCACACAGTGGCACAACCAGCGTGAATAGGAAGAAATTAAGGAAAAGAAGAAATGTAGGTAGACTGTAATGAGTAGACTTCCTGTTTGTAAATGTTCCAATTTTAGACTACAAAATAATTTCCCAGGAGAAGTGGGGGAAACACTCTTACCTGGATAATTTCATGCTGGCCTATGCACTGGTAGATCCACATGCAAGAATATAGGGTTGGCAGAAAGAAGTAGTAGATTATTTGTATAGTGCTGTATGTTTGCCTATTTTACCTATGAGGTCTGTTTGCTTCAGTTATATATGGGGAAAGTGATATAGGGAGTTTCTGAAATGTATAGAATATAAAGAAGTGAACAAGTCCAAGATTTCCTTAAGTAGTATTTATTCCTCACTGCAGCTCTAAAGATATTACTATATTCTTTGTAGTAAGATCTAGCTGTGTTTTAGCTTTTGAGCTCCCTAGCAGACTTTTTCTACAGGATCCTCTCAAAATCAGGTCTTTCTTTTCCAGGCTGTGTACAATGTTAGTACATCTGTAGAATTCTTGCAGAGCAGCTCAGCAGGCTTCTGCCAAGCAGCAGCTTTCAACATAACTCCACATTGGTCTCTCCTGGAAGCAACTGATTTGTAGGTTACTTTTAAACAAAATATTTTTCCAAAATATTTTCTCCTTAAATAAGCTTTTCATAGCTTGTAAGCATTTTCACTCTTCTGGTAATTATAGGACATATATTTTGGGAGGAAACTCACTCTCTCTCCAGTACTAGGAAGTTAATATGTGCTGATCTCAGCCAGCAGAGCCAAAGGTGTCTATGAAATCTGCCAGGTGCATTAGCTGCTTTGCTGTTAAAGATGAATCATCACTTGTTTGCATTTATTTCACTTCTCTCTTAAAGTTGTAACACTGGAAGATTAAGAAGGCAGAAATAAATTTGGATTAAAAAATCATTCTCCTCCTTTGTGAGAACTTTTGAAATTATACTGCAAAACTTAATCCTACCTTACAGAAATAGCTCAATTTTCTCCGTACCTCCAGTATTGCAGTGCATTATTTTAGATGGACTTCGCCAGGCTGTGAATGATATTCTGAGCGTACACATTATTCTGCTTGAGTTTCCTTGCAAGGTCAGGAAATGCGTACAACTTTGTCCACTGAAACAGCACAAAAATTTAACATGAACCATATTATTAATAACCAAAAATCCCCTCTATCTTTGACAATGCTATAGTTTCTTCCACATATGATATAGGCAAGTGAACACTGCAAACAAGTGCAGAATCACTTGATATTACATGTACAGTGAATTGAACATGTATGGGGTGCATCACATCAACTCTGCTTACAAGTAAGGTCCCAATCACTTTTTTCCAATGTTTTAAATACATTTCAGTGTATGTCAGCCAGGAGGAAGAGATGAAATAGCTGATGTACAAATATTTGTGACATTTTTTCATGCTACTGTTATGTGAGTAGTTACATATTGCAATAGCCAGTTTATTAAATAGTACTGTTTGGTTTTGAATCAAATATTTTAGTACTGAAGAAAAAGTCTAATTGCATATAAACCGTTGTATATTTTCTATTTTCAAATTTAAGAAATGTACTGAATATATTGCAGCAGCAGATTTATGGTATTTACTTATTTTTATTTGCAGCATTGAGTTATTGCAGAAAGGGGAAGGAACTACAGATGATCATCATCTGTGAAAAATTTTGAACTGTCTTTTTTTAAGTCTGGTTTAGATTGCAAACTCTGTTATGATTGTAATATCTATATTAATTAAGCTAAAGATTAGACATCTTTTTGATAAAGATTAAAGTCCTTCAGCTGCAACTTTAAAATGCTCAGTTTGAACTTCTAATAGCTTAGATGGAAAGGGAACACAGAGTTTGGGGCATATAGCTAAGGAGTAGACATCATAGAAATCGCTTGCTCTGGAAATCTAGCACAGGCATACACACATCAATTCTGCCTCTCTTATAATCCATGATTTGGCATAGAGCACAAAAGAGACTGAAAATGGGCTTCCTAAGGTGTTTCAATTCACATATACTGTTGCCACTTGCAGATATAAATCTGCTTAGTATTAATGTGTGTCTGAATTGTTGAATTATACAAGCAGAAAGCTTTCTCTTTACTCTGATTTAAAACTCTTCTACTAGTTCTGTCCAGAATAATATATAAACTTCAAATGTTATCACAGTTTTCCATGGGAATTAGTAAAGATTAGTGGCAAGTGGTCATCTCCAAATTTATATGCGTTTAATTGGAGTTGTTCTTACTGATAGTTGCAAAGAAATTTTTCAACTCTACCCCTTAGTACTTTTACATAGATATTGCCAAAATCTGTCTTCTGAAAATACATGCTTAACTGCAGAGAGCTTTGCAAATGTCAATAACTTTTTTTAGTCTTGTTTATTTACTCCAGGTTTTCAAATTTTCCTGCCAAGTTGTAAATTATTTTGTGAAAACCTTCATTAATACAATAAATTCTTGTGTTTTTCTCTCTAGACAGTGTTTTGAACTTGCTTGCTGTAAAAGTCTGAAGTATTGTAAATACAATATTTCATACATGGATACATTTACTTCGGACTTTTGAAATCAACTCTCACTTATGTATCCTGACAAAAAAAAATTAAATTGAATTTTAAAACAAGACAGTGAATGTTAAAGGGCATTTAACATTGGTTCAGCTATAGCCAAAGGTTAAATTTCTATGGCTTTAAATGTGAACAGAGTGAGTTTGGCACTGAATAGTTTTGAAAATCTATGCTATGTACCTAATTTCCATTGATTTTCTATAGGAGTTACTAACTTATGTTTTGCATGTGTTTTAAAAATAGATTTAGATACATTCTTTAAATTATCTTGAAGTGCCATTGATTCACAAGGATGTGGCAGCAAGCTTTAGAAATGAACACATCAGTCATTTAGAGCCTGTGGCATGGATTTAAGGTTTAGAGAAATGTAGACACCTACATTTTTAGAGTTTGGGGTTACTTGATAGAATAAGTCATTAAAATATAATAAAATTTAGGATAAACTGGAGACTGGTAACCTGTAACACTTTCCCCCTTTATCTGTTTTTATATCATGGTTTTACTGTCTCTGGAGTTTGAACATACAAAGCCAAATAGTTTTGCATCCATATAAAATCTGAAATCAAACTTTCCTACAGCATTCTGGTTTGATGACAACTATTAATTTCCTAGTATCATTAATTGTATTCACTCTTTTGACAATTCCATGTAAGAAATATCACTGATAATCCAAAAAGTTTGCTTTAGAATTATTGTCATGGAACCCTGAGACGTAGGTTGACCTATATGTAGGTTGAAGAAGTCCTATAAATTGGTATATCAAAGAACGTACAGAATATATTAGAAATGTGATGATTCAAAGAAAAAAAAGTGGTATGTTAATCAGTGGAAATGTTATTTTCTGCAAATTAATAGTTTTCAAAAATCAGGAAAGTGCACAGGTACTTTTTTATCAAAAATGTCAAACTTTTAATGCAGTAAAAAAGACAATTTTTACATCAGGATATTTCAAAACTATGAAATATTTGTCTAGCTCTTGTGTATCGGTGAAAGGGAATAGTGGAATAAAAAGGAACGCCACTGAAATATGAACACCCCTGCAATAGCCAGAATGGCCTCTAGGGTTTGCTGCAGCAAATGCAGCTTGGCAGAACACTCAAGCAGCTCTAAATTAATAGCTGTGAAGGACCCATTACTGGGCTTCAGCAGCAATGAGGAAATTTAAAAAAAAAAAAAAAAAGGGGGGGGGGAATTTTTTTTGCAATCCTTTTCAGATATGCTCATCTTCATGTTAGGAATATAAAGGAGCTTTATACAAGAGTATAAATCTGATCCTGAGTACGTGGGCCAAATAGTTTCCCTAGAATAACATTTCTGTGGCACCTGAAATTATCTTTATGAAAGTGTCAGAAGGAGAAGGGGAGGAAGAAGAGCAAGTGACAGTCAGATATTTTAAAGAAATGAGAGAGATTTTATTTTATTTTTTTTAACCTGTGCAAAATGTTTGATCCAAAAAAATCTGTCAGCACAAACCATCCTTCCCCAGCTGGTAAAGGCAATCCATCAGTTAATTCTTATAATACAGATGAGGTGGAGTTGTAATGCAATACATAACATAATTTTGTTCCTTTGTATACTTCATGAGTAAAGTATGGGCTCATTAACTCAGGACACACTGTGATACTGTGAAACTGATTTCCAGTGAATTCTTAGTTCCAAGGCTTTCTTTTGGCCTATCCCTGTTTTATTTGCTGTGAGTCACTAGTAGTCAGCTCCTCATAATGAGTTTGTCATGCCAAGGCTGCAGGTTTATTCCATAGTACTCCCCCAGAGATATGGAGTAAAGCTGCTTTGATTAGCTTTATGGTGCTGAAAGGGTCAAAAATTGCCCTGATAAAAAGAAGAAGCTGAAGCAAATACCTTTTGTTGCTGCCGTGTCAGCATGTTTTTTTCTAATGTTGTTTGCTCTGTTCTATTTTAGTAGTTACAGTTGTGACTTGGTTACCAGTCATGTCTAGAACTTTAGCTGGGCAGTGCAATACAATTTGATGAAGTACCAACTTCAGACATAAAGTCCACCTATGATCAGTTTATCCTAAATCTTGCAGAGTTATGAGAACAGAAGTTGAAGCCTAGCACCTCGTCATTCCTTAGCAGTTGCCATCAGGAAAATATTTTACTCTGGAGGCTGTGTAAAATATCATACTGTCTTTAAAACAGTACCTTCTAATCCAAAGGGAAAGAAGTTAGGGATAAGACTTGCTATAGGAATCGTTTGGTACGTGTCTGTTTTGGGATCAGTCAGGCCTGTACTATGATAGAAACTTCTTCCCCCTGCCCCCCCCCCAAAAAAAAAAAGAATCCCAACCTATACCACAGTATTTATGAATTGTTGAAGCTTGTTCTTTATAAATAAACTATCCAGTACAAGTAAATCTTTTTTAGTCTTGCAGCTGTCCTCAAACTAGTTTTGATATCTATAATGTTGTTGTTCACGAATATCCTTTAAAAAAATGAATGCAAACAAACTTCTAAAAAATGTGCTGTCATTCTGCTGGACCATTTCCTGTTGGTTTGCTTAGGTTGCCAGCATGACAGTGTGCTTAAAGTCCAGTTTCCTGCATGTTTCCTGAGACTATGTAATAAACAACAATAAAAGAAATCTCAGCTTCCAATTGCCAGTCTTGCATTGTTCTCATAGCTCTAGCTGCTGAAATTGGATGTTTCCATGAGAATATCCGCTTTCGTTAAATAATGTAAGTTATTTTCAGGTGGAAAATATGACCTTAGTGCAATGATGGAAAACTAAAATGATACCCAAACTGGTTATCTCCATGCTAATCATATATATTATATTTGGTTTAAAGAGGTGGGAAAGAGAAGAGAGTTCTGAGTTGCAGTCTTGAATGCATAGTTGGCAGTGTTCAATAACTCAACATGATAAATGAACTACTGTTAGTAGTCTTCCCTATTTCTATATGTATTTTGCAAACAAATTTTTGCAGTGGAATATATTTCCACTGCAAATTGTTGATTTGCTGGAAATGAATGTTGGGGTTAGGATTGTGCTTGCTCAGATTAAATGGCAGTTTACACTTTAGAGTATATGAGACAATTTTAAGCTGTGTCTGTGATATATAAGACGGTTGCTTTCTTATTTCAACCTCACTCAGTAACCTCACTCAGCCCTCATACATTAAAGAGGAGATAAGTAATGAATATCTCAATTAAAAGTGAAGTTTTATGCTTCATCTGTTTGAATGTGAATTGACTAGATTCATGAATTAAGCATGGACTGGATCTACCACAAAGCAGATCTAGAAAAATACAGTTTTCTTGCCACTTAGTGACCTAGACTCCATTAAATAATCTTGCCAAATGAACAGCAATTTTCTGTCTCCCTCTGCACCTCTAAACAGTATGCAGTGCTCAAAGTATGAAATTCCAACTCTGCAATATTGATCTTAAAGTCGTAACTGAAGTATTTCACTGAAATTAGGACAAGAAATCACTCAAAGGCACACTAGATTGGAAAGGGAAACAAAGGAGGGGACAATGGCAGAGAACAGCGACTTGCAGATGTGTCTGTATCTTTGCTTGACACTTTTTTCCAAATTGCAACTCTCAGCTTCGTGTCTTTTCATTTTCTTCTTATGCATCTCCTCCTTTAAACTTTGAATCTGCAGTTCACGTTTATCCATTGAGGAAGTGGAAAATATAATAGACATGTTACTGATCCTCTCCAAACCACTTGCTGGGTGTATGGGGTCTCTTATGGACCTGTTGATCCAATTATGCTGCCCCTGTGCCTTGAAACTTCATAAAACAGTCTTTCCCCTGTTGAGAACATTGATAGTGATTACTACAGCCTTATCTTCGGAGGAATAGGCCACTTGGGAGGAATATAGGAACGTTGTCAGAGTATGCAGGGATGTGACAAGGAAGGCTAAGGCCCATTTGGAATTAAATCTGGCAAGAGATGTCAAGGACAACAAGAAGGGCTTCTTCAAATACATTAGTAGCAAAAGGAAGACTAGGGAAAATGTGGGGCCTTTGAATGGGGTGGGTGCCCTGGTGACGAAGGATACAGAGAAGGCAGAGTTACTGAATGCCTTCTTTGCTTCAGTCTTTTCTGCTCAGGCCAGCCCTTAGGAACCCCAGAGCCTGGAGGCAAGAGAGAAAGTCTGGAGAAAGGAAGACTTTCCCTTGGTGGAGGAGGATTGGGTTAGAGATCATTTAAGCAAACTTGACACCCACAAATCCATGGGCCCTGATGGGACGCACCCACAAGTGCTGAGGGAGCTGGCGGACACTATTGCTAAGCCACTCTCCATCATCTTTGAAAGGTCATGGAGGACAGGAGAGGTGCCTGAGGACTGGAAGAAAGCCAATGTCACCGCAGTCTTCAAAAAGAGCAAGAAGGAGGACCCAGGGAACTACAGGCCAGTCAGCCTCACCTCCATCCCTGGAAAGGTGATGGAGCAGCTCATCCTGGAGGCCATCTCCAAGCATGTGGAGGACAAGAAGGTGATCAGGAGTAGTCAGCATGGCTTCACCAAGGGGAAATCATGCCTAACCAATCTGATAGCCTTCTATGATGGAATGACTGGCTGGGTAGATGAGGGGAGAGCGGTGGGTGTTGTCTACCTAGACTTCAGCAAGGCTTTTGACACTGTCTCCCATAGCATCCTCATAGACAAGCTCAGGAAGTGTGGGTTAGATGAGTGGACAGTGAGGTGGATTGAGAACTGGCTGAATGGCAGAGCTCAGAGTTGTGATCAGTGGCACAGAGTCTATCTGGAGGCCTGTAGCTAGCGGTGTCCCCCAGGGGTCAGTACTGGGTCCAGTCTTGTTCAACTTCTTCATCAATGACCTGGATGAAGGCACAGAGTGCACCCTCAGCAAGTTTGCTGACGATACAAAACTGGGAGGAGTGGCTGATACACCAGAGGGCTGTGCTGCCATTCAGAGGGACCTGGACAGGCTGGAGAGCTGAGCAGAGAGGAACCTCATGAAGTTCAACAAAGGCAAGTGCAGGGTCCTGCACCTGGGGAGGAATAACCCCAGGCACCAGTACAGGTTGGGGGTTGACCTGCTGGAAAGCAGCTCTGTGGAGAAGGACCTGGGAGTGCTGGTGGACACCCAGTTAAGCATGAGGCAGCAGTGTGCCCTTGTGGCCAAGAAGGCCAATGGTATCCTGGGGTGCATCAGGAAGAGTGTTGCCAGCAGGTCGAGGGAGGTGATCCTCCCCCTCTACTCAGCCCTGGGGAGGCCACATCTGGAGTACTGCGTCCAGTTCTGGGCTCCCCAGTACAAGAGGGATGTGGCACTACTGGAGCAAGTCCAGCGAAGGGCCACAAAGATGATTAGGGGACTGGAGCATCTCTCTTATGAGGAAAGGCTGAGAGAGCTTGGCCTGTTTAGCCTGGAGAAGAGAAGGCTGAGAGGAGATCTTATTAACGTGTAAAAGTATCTGAAGGGAGGGTGTCGAGAGGATGGGACCAGACTCTTTTCAGTGGTGCCGAGCGACAGGACGCGAGGCAATGGGCACAAACTGAAACACAGGAAGTTCCATCTGAACATGAGGAAAAACTTYTTCACTGTGAGGGTGACAGAGCACTGGAAGAGGTTGCCCAGAGAGGTTGTGGAGTCTCCTTCTCTGGAGATATTCAAAACCTGCCTGGACGTGATCCTGTGCAATGTGCTCTAGGTGACCCTGCTTGAGCAGGGGGGTTGGACTTAGACGATCTCCAGAGGTCCCTTCCAACATCAACCATTCTGTGATTCTGTGATCTAAAAACCTTTGCTGTACTGTTGATCCAGTGCTCACTGGGCATTGAGTTTGAGGATATAATCACATGTACAGCCTTAAGAACAGAAGTCTGGGACCAGCATGTATTTCAAAATAGTAATTTGACTTTATCCCATTTAGAAGGAGCATAGGGCTCTGGAAAATTCTCATCACCTTTCCCTAAAAAGTCGGGAGGTGAATTCATTGTACACCATTTCTGATATACGTTTATGTTAAGAAATATATTCATAGAATCATCTTAGTATGGTCTGACTTTTATTTCTACTAAACAGATTTTCCAGAATAGGTATCTATTACTGAATTAATGTGTATTTAAATATAACATACTAAAAGGATGCCTGTGTAGTCTTCCACTGCAGAAGTACATCTTCAGAATCTGATTATCCTCTGCGGTATCCAGTGCTGTAAGAAGATGAATTTTTACTGATGAGAGTCAAGCACTTAACCTCTTTATTAATAAGAGGATCAAGAGTTACATATTACAACTGCTGAAGGACAGAGCTGTTATTTCTTGTAAATAATTCAGAATAACCAGTCCTCACCAACCCCTGTAACTGAAAGTTGCTGAATTCCTGTAGATGAATTTCTGGGACATATCTTACCAGTGTGATATGTTCTTACGCTATTGTCAGCACCACTGAATGAGAAATGCAAAAATTAAAATAATCCAACCAAGCTGGGTCTTAACACCCATCCCCATCCTTTCCCCCACCCCTAGCTTTCAATCTCTTTGCTGAAACCACCACTTCTAAATATCTGGAACAAAACGCAAAAACAATGAAAATATGTGAGGAGGGGATAGAATATGTCTTACTGAATTACAGCTCTAATAAACTGTGGATAACTAACTTGTATCATTTCTGAAATAGTAAGGTTCAGATTTGAAATAACCAACTGGAAGAATTCATTCTAAGGTCATTGGAAAGATTACTCTCCTGGGTTCTGATATTAGTTTTGCACTTAATTAGATATGCTCATGAACTGTGATGGCCTGTGAGTTATCTGAAATACATTCCAGATGCCAGAAAGAAAAATTGCATTTTAGTCTATCTTTAGATTTTGGTGTTAGATATTATTATCTGTCCTTTACTGAATGCATGTATGTGTGTGGAAGTGCAGATAGGAAGGAGGGGGAGGAGAAAGTTTGGCCAGAATTTTCTTGTTTCCTTGTTAATGGTTTGCTTTCTTTGCTTTTATAGCAGGCTTATTAATGTATGTACTGCCGACAGTGTTTTCACAGAATCACAGAATCGCTGAGGTTGGAAGGGACCTCTGGAGATCATCTAGTCCAACCCCCCTGCTCAAGCAGGGTCACCTAGAGCACATTGCACAGGATTGCATCCAGGCGTGTTTTGAATATCTCCAGAGAAGGAGACTCCACCACCTCTCTGGGCAACCTGTTCCAGTGCTCTGTCACCCTCACAGTGAAAAAGTTTTTCCTCATGTTCAGATGGAASTGTCTGTGTTTCAGTTTGTGCCCGTTGCCTCGCGTCCTGTTTCTGGGCACCACTGAAAAGAGTCTGGTCCCATCCTCTCGACACCCTCCCTTCAGATACTTGTACACATTGATAAGATCTCCTCTCAGCCTTCCCTTCTCCAGGCTAAACAGGCCAAGCTCTCTCTGTCTTTCCTCATAAGAGAGATGCTCCAGTCCCCTAATCATCTTTGTGGCCCTTCGCTGGACTTGCTCCAGTAGTGCCACATCCCTCTTGTACTGGGGAGCCCAGAACTGGATGCAGTACTCCAGATGKGGCCTCCCCAGGGCTGAGTAGAGGGGGAGGATCACCTCCCTCGACCTGCTGGCAACACTCTTCCTGATGCACCCCAGGATACCATTGGCCTTCTTGGCCACAAGGGCACACTGCTGCCTCATGGTTAACTTGGTGTCCACCAGCACTCCCAGGTCCTTCTCCGCAGAGCTGCTTTCCAGCAGGTCAACCCCCAACCTGTCCTGGTGCCTGGGGTTATTCCTCCCCAGGTGCAGGACCCTGCACTTGCCTTTGTTGAACTTCATGAGGTTCCTCTCTGCTCAGCTCTCCAGCCTGTCCAGGTCCCTCTGAATGGCAGCACAGCCCTCTGGTGTATCAGCCACTCCTCCCAGTTTTGTATCATCGGCAAACTTGCTGAGGGTGCACTCTGTGCCTTCATCCAGGTCATTGATGAAGAAGTTGAACAAGACTGGACCCAGTACTGACCCCTGGGGGACACCACTAGCTACAGGCCTCCAACTAGACTCTGTGCCACTGATCACAACTCTCTGAGCTCTGCCATTCAGCCAGTTCTCAATGCACCTCACTGTCCACTCATCTAACCCACACTTCCTGAGCTTGTCTATGAGGATGCTATGGGAGACAGTGTCGAAAGCCTTGCTGAAGTCTAGGTAGACAACACCCACTGCTCTCCCCTCATCTACCCAGSCAGTCATTCCATCATAGAAGGCTATCAGATTGGTTAGGCATGATTTCCCCTTGGTGAAGCCATGCTGACTACTCCTGATCACCTTCTTGTCCTCCACATGCTTGGAGATGGCCTCCAGGATGAGCTGCTCCATCACCTTTCCAGGGATGGAGGTGAGGCTGACTGGCCTGTAGTTCCCTGGGTCCTCCTTCTTGCTCTTTTTGAAGACTGCGGTGACATTGGCTTTCTTCCAGTCCTCAGGCACCTCTCCTGTCCTCCATGACCTTTCAAAGATGATGGAGAGTGGCTTAGCAATAGTGTCCGCCAGCTCCCTCAGCACTCGTGGGTGCGTCCCATCAGGGCCCATGGATTTGTGGGTGTCAAGTTTGCTTAAATGATCTCTAACCCAATCCTCCTCCACCAAGGGAAAGTCTTCCTTTCTCCAGACTTTCTCTCTTGCCTCCAGGCTCTGGGGTTCCTAAGGGCTGGCCTGAGCAGAAAAGACTGAAGCAAAGAAGGCATTCAGTAACTCTGCCTTCTCTGTATCCTTCGTCACCAGGGCACCCATCCCTGCAGGCAGCTGCCTGCTAGTACTGTTCCTGTAGTATGTCTGCTTTGTCTTGCTTGCTGTCTGTCTCTGAATCTGCCTGCCTCCGGTGCGGTGGCCTACCTACTGTTAGTTAAAGCAATCATGAGCAAGTATTTTGGCATATTGGCAGAGCTGGATGTCTAACCTCAGCTATCAATGATAGCTCACTTATCGAAACCATTACTTGAAACAAACACAGTAAAAACATCAAAGAAATGCTTGTTTTAAATAAATTTCTAGCCATTTATTCACTCTCTCATCCCCAAATAATGTTTTTGCTTGTTTTTAACCCTTTGTGTTATATTGTCTTAAATATTGAAATGCATCCAAATATTTTCTGTATATATCAAGTAGATATAAATAAGGTTTTTTACTTGATGAAAAACTGTATTTTTAAAATTAGCAAAGTATGAATGCATGAGACAATTTTATATTTATTTACAATTCATTTCAAATATGATAATGTAAGACTTGTATCATTACTGTACTGATAGATAATTGATATAGGGACCATTTGTTTACTCAGTAGTTGTGGTTTATTCTTTAAAGGTGTTCTTACATTTCACTTTTACCTTCTGAGTTGAAAGCATCAGTAGTTTTCCTTACATCGCACTGGTTAATACAAAATTGCCACGCGGGGAACTGTATATGTTTCGTGGCTTTGCTACATAACCGTTGCATAAACCACAAGCAGCTAATGAGCAGGGGCTGTTCAAATGGTCTCTGCAGAAGCTTGGTCTTGCTGGAAGAGAGCTCAGCACGTGAGGAATTTTCACGCTCCTGAATGCTCCATGCAGAGTTTTATGTGGATGTTTATGCCATATAATTTGTTACCTACCTCACAGGAATCTGTGAGGCTATATTGTGGAAGCTGGGATAAAACTCCTATCGCATCGGAACCACTTCATGGAAATCTCCATGTTTTGATGAGAAAGTTTCTGTGCACAAAGGCACAGATAGCAAGCTGTTAGAGAATAGCTAGTAAACTGGGAGCAAAGGTTCTTACCCGGGAATGGAAGAGTCAAGTCCTCAACGAAATTAAAGACCTAAATCTGCTTCTCTCCTTGAGGAGACCCTCTTGTCTCAGCAGATGCTGAGAGCATTCTGCAGTAAGCTAACTTAGCTTTCCTTTCAGATGACTGTGCAAAATAGGCCGACTCCATAACYTCCTAATTCACCAGTCAGTCCATGTTCCAGTTAATGCTAGTTGCACAAAGGGAGGCAGCTTGGGCAGAGGGACTTGCATCCAAATTAGTCGGCACCTGCATACTTCACTACCTCAGCCTGGGGAGAGCAGCATGAACACAGTGCTGTACTGCTCTCACTAAACAGCTTCCAGGTCAGCCACACTGCTACTGGGGGTGTCTCTTCATCCTCGTTCCCTGGGCAGCAACGCTGTTTGTGGTCTTGATTTGGCAGAAGCAGACGCTCGAACCTGGGTCTCCTACTGTGCTCTTGCAGCCTTTCCTGGGCTATGAACTATTGTGAGAGAGATCAAATGGGAGGGGGAAGACTACTTGATCAAGATACCACATGTGTACCTTAATGGCTTTATTCTTCTTCCTGTTACTTACATGTTCATAAAATGCTTCAGATGTTTTTAAGCCAATCAGATTGCATGACTGACCTGGAAAATTTCAGAATGGAAGAACTATAAAGCTATTAAAGAAATAATTCAGTCAAATAAAGGAAACTATTTTTACAATAATATTTTCTAAAGTCATATGGAGAGAATGAAGCAGCCAAACTTCCCCTAGGTGTTTGGGACTACGATTTGGATTCTCATGGACTCCACATAGATAAAAATTTGCTGTCGCATACATTGCTAAAGCATCTGCTTTGTCAGTTCTGCCTGCAAAGTTGCTTGAGCAGTAAAGCAAAACACTTGGGGATGTACAGAATTTGAATAAAGATTAAAAAACTATTTAGGGAAGGAAGGAAGGCTGAAGCAGGAAGCAAGAAAAGCCTGATTATTTTGCATATATGAACTTTACCAGTGATTCACTAAAATGTGACAAAAATGCGTGATATCTCAACTGAATTTATTTTACAGACTGTAAACTTACAGTAAAAAGAATGACATGAATGTACAAAGAAACTAAATGCTTGCCATGTTAGATTGGATTGTTTGTATTGATTAAAGCTCAATTTTGTAAAGTACTTGCTGTTCTTGCCAAATGTGTGCATACCCACATACAGTGGTTCCTGCTCTTGGAAAATTAAGGTGTCTGTTTTCTTTACTGTTTAATTAATGTTATTAACTGAGCTTTGCTGCTTTTCTTTGTTATTTTATTGTCATTAAGCCAAGGCTTCAAGTCCTTATATTTATATTTTAAAAGGCTCTTTGGACATATATGTTGGCTAGCTAAGCTTTAATTCATTTAATTGAAATTGTAGCTCAGCCAAAATTCCTGTTGATTTCACAAGGAAGCACAACCCAGCCATTAAAATCAAAGTAAAGGA
The DNA here is from genome assembly GCF_003343035.1 of Apteryx rowi. Classification (NCBI taxonomy): domain Eukaryota; kingdom Metazoa; phylum Chordata; class Aves; order Apterygiformes; family Apterygidae; genus Apteryx; species Apteryx rowi. The sequence continues at coordinate 110,881 of NW_020450680.1, read as the reverse complement.
ATCAACAAAAAAATACCCAAGCAAGCCCAACAAGATTTATGTTCACAGCAATGATGAGTTATGTATCAATTTAAATTATGATTTGATTTACATCAGGCATTATATTTGCAGTCTAGTTCTAGTAAATAAATGGTTTTCCTTCAGGAAACGGAGTGGGCTTTTAAGCAGTTTGCATGGAGTTAAACCTGGAGCTATTAAAATCAGATAGAGCTTTACTGTTAACTTTGGTAACAAGTTGGTCAAGATGAAGATTTGGAAATCCTTCTGATCTTGGACTGAAAATCAGTTAGGCCACAATTCATACACTTCTGCATATGTAGATGGAATAGTTTAAGATATTAAACTCCTTTCCCTGTTCTGTAGTTCTTGCCTGATTGATGAACCCTGAATTTCTAATAACTCTGAGCAGTAAATCTTTTTCAGACAGAGTTGTTAAAACCAACCAAACAAAAAAACCCTGATGGCAAATGAAATAGATTTAAGGGTTTTGTTTAGTCTATTTGGTATTGTCTTTTTGTAGAGATCTAGCTAGTAATGCAGAGATTAGAATTTATCTTTCAAGCAGTTCAATGAAAATCTGAATATTTTTCAAGTCTCATCTTCAACGTTTTTCTTTCAGTATGGACTTTATACCTTGTGGCTCCCTGATTTCTTAAATCAATACTTTTCTGAATATTGGCTCCTGTCAGTCACTCCAATGATTCTGCATCTGGGAGTGCTGACAGATAACATTAGGAAGCTGACACAGAAATGGCCAAAGCAGGAAGGAGGGCTGAGCTGGATTTTTAGAAAGAACTACTTTGGGAGAAAGTCATTGTGGGAAAGCTAAGACTCTCTTAAAAGCAAGTTTTATTTTTTGGCTAGCCCGTTTCTGTAGTTGCCCCTGAGCCTTATAAATAGTAATCAGTAGAAAAACGCGGTAAGTAAACATTATGACTGTCAAAATCAGATGCATTTAGGTGAAGAATTTTAGAAGAGTGGGTGCTATTGCTTTATATATGGAAATTGATAACATAGTCTTATCAAATTACCCTGAAGAGTTTGTTTAGATTTTGCTTATTGCCTGTGCAGTATTGCTGCCTTTTTAGTACATACAAAACTAATTGAAAACATTGCCATGGTCTTTTCATATGGTAGAATTGCACAGTTGATAACAATATTCATTGTATTTTCAGGGACTGATGGTTCATTCTGCATTAGGGGGAAAAAAGGAAACAATAGCAGAACAAAACTTAACAGCTTTTTTAGTATAAAACCCATAAAAAGTTCAAGGAATGAAGCCTCATATTTATTTCTGTATATAAGCAAATATTGTAGGAGCAGGTTTAAGTTATGCTTTCTACTTTGCAGGATAGAGTGCAAGGAAAAAATGAGTAAACTCACTAAAAATACCTACGTTTTGTTTGAAGAAAGTAAGAATTTGTGACATTCTTTCCTAATTCCACTTTTTCCTAATTTTGAGTCTTCCCCTCAGACATGTAGATATGTTTTTTTATCAAGGAAAGCACAGATGTTTGTTGCAAAGCTGGATGTTTAATTACAAAGCTGGATGTTTAATACCGGCTTGATTACGATTTATTTTGGAAAAGCACTTTAACACATTTAATTGTCTAAGTATTCTCAATGACCTTAAGTTGCTGGATATTTTCCTGCATGATTAAGCTTATACGATGTCAGTGTTTTTGTCAGGGGGCTTCACTATGAATGCTGGAATCGGGTGGCAGTGAAAAGGCATGTAGCTAATAAAAGGAGAGAATGTGGATTTTACAGGTCATAGACAATCTCCTCTTCTGGCTTTATCTAGTTGGGGGTGGAAAAGGAGAGGGAGATACTGGAAAAGAAACCTTGACCTCCTTAGGAGAATCAGGGGGAAAAAATTGAGAGTGAATTTATAAAACCGGATTAGCAGCACAAATAGATCAGGATAGCTTGCTTTAATTAAATTGGACAGTGGTGAGAATCCAGACCTCAGTGCAGTCTTCTACGTGAGAGTAGCTAGCTGAAGCACAGGACACCAGTTTAGTCCCGGCTAGCTGGACTTTTTCTGCTAGCTCATTTTCACGGTGTAATCTTTATCTCATTTTACAGTTCATAGTCTGGAAAATTCTTACAGCTTATAGTTGGGAAACTTGCTAGATTGGGCAGCCTTTTGGCAGAACATTTGCTAACTTGAAAAGAGACTAAGAAAAAGCTTGGGATTAAGCAAGAAAATAAAATTATTAAAAATCTTCCACTTGAATTCACAGCAAATGGAAATATAATTTCACAGCATTTACTGTTATGCAAATGTTATGTTCAACAAATATTGATGAGATTTTAGATCTTGGTAGGTTTTTATACTATGAATGATGACCAGGTAGTGAATCAAACACATAATAAATCCTGTGCTTAAATACTTTTTATTGATCCAGTTGATCAATAGAAAATGATTTGTGTAAAATATACGAATACATGTGAATTGCCTATGCTATTTTCACTTCTAATTAAAAAAAAACCAAACAACTAATAAGAGGACAAGTAATTTCCTGTGAACAAGGAGATTCTTATTTGCTACATTGTTTACTGAAGCCATAGTCTGTGAAAGACTAAGCAGTAACTAGTGCTCTTTTCTTGTTTACCACTATAATGCTATTTTCTCTTAGGTTTAGCATTTCAGGGCCACCAGAATTTTTTTTTCAAAGGTCCAAATGAGAATCAGCTGTTTAACATGATTTGTAGGATAATCTTATAATAACTGATGTCTGAATTATTTAAAAATACTAGGAAAATGTATTAATGACTGGAGGGAAATTACATATTTAAAAATTGTCATGTTATTGTCTATATTTTTCCATTCTGTGGAACGAGGGCAGGAGGAAAACACTTGGAATAAATCTTGCAATGAGATCTTTGTAACAGCACCTAAATATGCTTTTCTTAAACAAGAAAGAGTTGCATGCTTGAAGCAAGGACAGATTTTTTAGAAGGCTTTGAAATCCAGCCTTGGCCTATCTCTCATCAAAGACTAGCCCTATTCCTAGTGGTGCAATGCTTTGAAAATTGCCGCTGCTTCTAGCACAGTAAACTACACCTTTCTGTTTTTCTCCATCTAATACTGTGAGTGTAGAAGCCAGTCATAGCTGGCTGTACAAATGGAAATCTATAACACAGAGACAAGCAAGCGAGTGTGTCTATTTAGTTATTTTCTTCTCTGGGCACCCCACATCGCTGTCCTTGGAGCCAAGTCAAAAAGAAAGCTTGGGCAGAGATGCTTTTATATCCCAGTCCATGGTGAGAGAGTGCTCCTCCTTCCCTCTGGTTGGAGGATTTTTCTGGCTTATTTTGTTCTTCTCCCACTCCTCTTGCTCTGCGCAATGAAGAAGAGTATGTGGTGTTTCCTAGTTTTCAAAGAACAACAAAAAAGTTTGTTTCATGTTACTAGCTCTCTTCTCCTCTAATGTGTTCTTTTTATATTACAATGAAACGTTATCTGCCTAAAGCTTCGAGTCAGGGGAGATGGGATGTCAGAAACCTTTGACTGTTTCACGTTTACAACCATCGCATGTGCAAATGTGCCAGGAATTAAGGTATTCCATTTCTGGAGTCCCAAATGCTTCCTTGAAGACTTACCACATGCTGTTTTCACAGTCAAAACACTCCTCAGGCTTGTGAATAAAGACGGATCGCATACCAAATTTCAGGCTAATGGCAGGTGGCAGGGACCCATCTCTGGATGGTGTTTGAAGCTCCCTCAGTTTCACCTTGAAAATTTTGGCTTGGTGAGAAATTGCAGCATTACCCAGTGGGCTGGAATAAATAAGATGGGTTTAATAAATAAAGCGCATTAAATCTTCTTACCTTTCTACTTTACAAGATCCTGACTTCCATCTTACCAGTTTAACAAGCTGATTGAGTGGAAGCTAATTAAAACAGATATTATTACTAATTAGTGGGTGAGCTATGTGTCAATTTGAAAAGCTTTAGAAAATTGACAGGAACCGTACAAAGATAAAAAAATTTATTGTATCTATTCCCCTTCCTAACACTCAGTTTTAACAGTCCCATTATCTGTCTTTAATTCTCAGGTGGCAGAAATCAGTCCACTGGAAGAGGTCCACTCACTTGGCAAGGGCTCGWGACGTGTCCAAGATACAGGAAATACTGAGCATCTCTCCCCAGAGGTGAAGGATGGGGCCGGGTTTAGGGTGCTTCTTCCATGGGGGGGGGGGGTAGGACCCCTTTTCTACTCTTGTTTCTCTCTAAAAATGGATGAGAAAGGAAGGTTTCAGCTTCTGAGAGGAATAATGTTGTCCAGCTTCCACACAGTGGTCCCTCCAACAACAGCAACAAAAGGCAGCCGTCTGCATTTCCAGAGCTCTGTCATCTGCGAGGTATCTGCCTTTCTCTGCCTATGCCTTGAAATAGGCCTACTGTCACACACAGTGGTACTGAATGGTAGCTGATTGGAGTTTTTAGAAGACATACACCTATAACGTTTATCTACTTTCTTCCCCCATTATTTGCTTGAGCATTGAATATCTAAAGATTAAATGACAACTGATCAGAATATCCAAAATCTTAATATATTTGAGAGAGAAAAATGTTTTCCAGTTTTAACTGTGTTAAAAAGCAGCTTATGTTTTTCCACAGTTTGAAATTTCAAGCACATACTGTGTTTTTCTCCTGCATTTTTGATCATTCAGGTTAATGGCAATTATTATTCTGTCCCCCAGATGAACTGAAAGCTTTGCTGTCTTCCATTCTTTCAGTTATATTTCAGTTCTTTCAATCTGGCAAAAAAAAAAGCCCTGAACAGCTGTATCAGTTCATTTCTACTCAGGAAAACACTTATGTACCCACTGGAGATTGCTCTCCAGAATGGCACTGTCATCCATAGAAAAATGAATTCATAAAGAAAAAGGTTTAAAAACACCTTTGTGAGGTGGACATAACTGGGGGAGAAATTTTGTGTGTTTTTTTTTGTATTAAAATCTTAAAGTTTCTAAGATTGTGTCAAAACAAAAAAAGTGGTTAATTTTTTTTATTTTTTAACTTCATCCTTTTTTTCCTCTTTGTAATGACAGAGAGTACTCTGATTATTTGGGTATCCTCGCAAAACATGTCTTTTTTGGAATTTCAGAACTATTTTCGTTGTTTTCTAAGTGTCTGACAATTTATTGGAAGCAGGAGTCAGTGGTGTTACTGACTCGTACATATTTAGAGGTAAAGTGACTATGAATTCTTTTTTCCTTTTTTAAAGTGGAGAGAGGTACGAAAGTAATTGATCTTTGATACATAGTATTCTTGTGTTTGGCCCTATTTCTGGTCATATTTCATTAACTAGCTTAAACGTTAGACTTGCATTGTGGATACATAATGCATTTCACATCTTTCCAAATCAAGACCTCCTTAATATGTCAAAATGTTTGTGAGATGGAAACTTCATTTTATTTTTGATCAGAAGTCAAAATTTGTAGAAGATATTAATTCTAAAACATTATCTGCTTCCTTTTGTAGATATATTACTGCCAACTGATTTCTATAATTATATATTGCAGTTAATAATTAATGCTGCCAAAAATGATGGAATCATTTAAAATATATTAATTATGAATTGTTTCTGTTCTTCAGAGAACTTAATTTTTTCTCTGTGGCTCTTGCTGGCTCTATGGTCTCATACTGAGGCAGGTTTTACTTATGGGAAGGTCAATTTCCCCAGCACTTTTTGTGCATATTGGGCTCTTTTCAGAAAATCTGCAACATTTTAAGCAACTGCACAGAAAGCATTTCTCAGTGCTTTTATTTTGTATTTGTTTCCATGTGTATGATGCTGGAAGTGTAAATATTCTCACGAATACTGAGAACAGGCCAATGTGAATTTTAAGCCCAGATGTTCTTTTCTCTCGCTGAATAAACCAAGCTATTTCAGCACAAGAAAACTGTTTGGAAGTGCCAGCGTTGTCAGATACAGTTATGGAATGTTGGTAGCTTGTAAATACCAGATATTTATGTGTGGCCAATTTTTCATCCCTTGCTCACAATGAATATTATTTAGGTATGCAAGCAGTTCTGTTGGGTAGATATAACATCTCCTTTTAGCTGTGTAAAGGGATGTACACATCTGTATAATGCAGTCAAGAGAGAAAGAATGTGTGGTTCCTGAGACGATATGTTATGAGTGGGATAGAGAGATTGTGGACAGATTTGTATGAGACTGCCTTATTTCCTTTTGTATTTAGCAAATTCATTTCAAAACATTATCTGTTGGAAAAGTTGTGTGCCCAGTGTGGGCTTACACAAGTAATATAGCTTAGACAAAGGTGTAAGCACCAGAAAAGCAAACAAATTGTTTGGTGTGTCCTAATGGTTATAGTTGGAATAAATGGGATGACAAAAAGAGTTTCAAACTGGTATGAATGGGAGAAGACCATAACAAACTTCCACCATATCTGTACGGACCACAACTTGCACTGATTTAACACAATTTTGCTTTATAGTTGAAGAATGAGAGTCATATCTCAGATGGAAAATGAGCTGGTTCAGTTATCAGGTTGAAGTTAGGTGTCAACAAACCAGTCTCGATGGGTAGTTCTTGTCCTGGAGCCCAGGGAAGAGACTAGCTGACCAGTTCTTCTCCAAGCTACTCAGTGCAGGAGCAGCCGTGAGCACTCACTGAGACAGCTGGCTGAAACTGGGCCAGCCAAGCAGTGCAGACTTGGTTTCCTCATCCATGAGCTGACAAACAAGGAAGGACTAGACACCTCAGCTCTGGAAGAGCTTGTCAGAGTCCTTGGAGAATTTATAAACTCAGAGCAAAATGTGATGTTCTTGTCAAGATTCTGGTGTCTTGTGGTGAGAGTATAAAATTCAGTACAGTGCAATTAGCCATCTAAGGATGTGCTCCACTGCCCCTGTGCACGATCTAATGGTCTACTTGAAAAGTCAGTGATGGTTGGAGGCCATCAGGGTTGGATGTACACACATCATCTGTGGTTTAAGTTCTCAAATGGACAGACTGAAAACAAGGAGGCCGTAAACTTGAAGATGTTGGCATTGGACCAGTATTACTGAAAGTTTAAGTAGATGCCTTCAGTGTGCAATGGATTAGGAGGCGAACACCACTTTTTGGCAGCTAGCTGGGGAGTGATCTGGAGTAAAGCTTTAGAGATTCTCAGCAGTATCTTGGAGATACCTGGAAAAGGATGGAAGAGTTCCTGGATGATGATGCCTATTTCTGTGACGTGGAAATGCACTTTTCCATACCAGTCTGAGTGATGAAAGAGCAATAGCCGTTGAAATGGCCAGAGTCCAAACAGTGGAGGCTGCCCTCTTGGGCACCGGAATAGGATTTTAAAGGTCGTGTGCCAGTGGTGCAGCATTGGCAGCTGACACTGCGTAGAAGGCAGGAAGATGATTGTCACTTAGTCTTGTCTCCCATAAATATACTAAAGGATAGACATCCTCTTAGCTGGAATAATTATAGTGCCTTCCTGGGCCAGGAGGCTAGGAGAGACTTCTGTTGTGCATGGCCTCAGGGTAGAGAAAATGGATAGGTTTGGAATCTCCTCCTTTGACTGAGGGCTTCAGCTCACTTGCTGGCAGACCAGCAACTGGTATAAAGCTCATGCAAAAAAAATTAGTACAGACACTATAATGATGAGAGGAGAGGAGCCCCTGTAAAGGGATGCATTTGAAAAGTCTTGTGGTAAGAATGGGACACCACACGAGTTAACCAAGGAGTGGATTTTATAGTGAGGTCTTGTGGGTGGCACGTTAGAAGGACTGTCTTGTATAGCTCTAGTGTCTTGAGCCTGAGGGTAATGGCAGCTTATTGGATGGATGTCACTGGTTCAGATCGCTTGTCCTGATAAATTTAAGCCTAAATTTAGGCATGTCAAAGGCAATATAGACACTAACATTGAAGCTGATTACAAAACTTCCATTCAATACTGTGCAGGCCACCCTCTGAGTTCAATTGCATATGTGTTATTTTTTCTAATATGAAAAACCTTTCTTATTCATTCATATTTTAAGCTTATGTTTGTGTGATTTTTTTTAGCCAAAACTTTCTATGCATGGATACTGTATGGAATGTATACTAGCACAATGACTCCAGGAGACTGCATATTTCATAATAAGCACTTTAGTGTGGATATAAGGGCTCCTGGCAGTACTTTGTGTCTGAAAATTCCTTCAGGACATAATAGGCTTATGGTACTGCAACCATAATTCACTTTTTTTTAATGCTAATTCTAAGCATTTTTTTTAAAGAGAATAAAATTGCATTTGTAAGCCTCCTCTGGTTCACTTTCTTCTGGCAACTTTTATTGCTGTTGCTCTTTTTACTGTGATCAAAGAGAGCAGAATATACAGACCAGAAGACTGCAGAGCAATTATTTCTTGGCAAGCATACTCTGGATAGCTAGGACTAGCGACCACTGGTAGGCTAAGGCTTAATAATACAGGGCTGTGCTATCCACTCTGATGAAACATCCAGTGAGTCCTTGCTGGCCATGCAGTTGTCAGCCAGGTGAGGAAAGGTTAACCTTCACTGCTCCTTAGGTTGGGCTGATCCTTGATGTTGCTGAGTAGCCATCTTCTGATTCCTCTTTTTTTTTAGTGTTTTACATCCTTTTAATGTCAGTATTTTTCCTCTTGAGTCCTCATGTTGCTATCCCCATCTCCACAATTGCACTTTTGTGCGTGGTTTTACTTTTCTTATCTCACATGGTTTTTGGTTTGCTCACTTTTGCTGATCTCAGCAGTTTCCTCAGCAGACTGACTAAAGGTTGCACAGCTGTATTGCGCCAAACTGGGACTTGGATCATAGACAGCAGAAACCCTTTTCTGAGGGTTGCATATAAATGGTGTTCCCAGACACTTTCCTTTTCTGTGTTGTTTCTGCATTGTAAGTTCTTGAGAAAACATCAGTATTTGTATTCATGGATTTAGCAACGTTTGGATCTATCCCACAATGTTCAGATAGTACACAGAAACAACAAAGACCAAACTTTAGTGTTTTGGCAGTATGCAAGTCTTTACAGAATTTAGGAAAATAAAATAAAAAGTCATGATAAAAACCTCCATAACCTTAGGGCTTCTACTGTATTTTACTATTGGAATATGTATACAAACATGAAATAACTAATCTCTGAATAAGGTACATTCAAAATAAAGTATGAAACGTATTCTGGTGTTCAGAAGGCAAAGAGCATTGTGCTACTGAATGAGAATTACATTGAGAAAATGATTTGAGAGAGAACTCTCCAATAAATCAAATACTGTTACTTTCATTATTTGTCATTTCCTGGCATATGGATGATCCTGTCATGGACTAGAATTCCACCTTTCTAGACACTGAACAAGCAAAAATAAATGATCTCTTGCCAAAGAATTTATAATCTATGCATAAAATGAGGGGAGATAGGCAAGGAAACATTCAGTGATTCTGTGTTAGACACATAGGCATAGGTAGTGTCCTGCTATATGAACTGCCTAACTATAACCAAGCTTTTCTTAAACATTAAACAAAGAGGGTTTTAAAGAAGGAATATAAATGAATTTAATGAGAGATTCTTGCAGTTGCCTTTATTAAAAAGCTTTACAAACTCAAGCAAAGTTCCCATGAGAAGCCTGTATTCTGTTTAACAATAAAATCCCTGCGTCTGAGACTATTGCCTTTGCTGCAAGACTGTCATTCTTCTTTCTGTGCTGGAAGAAATGTGAAGTTAATTATCATCAAAGTAAATTCATTTTTGTTGATACATAGTTTCATTTTTATAATTTAAAGCTGTGATTCTGCAAGCATTGAAATAGGTGTATACCTTGGCTCATGTGAGCAGTTGTCATCTGACATGATGAAATGAGTTGCAAACACTTTGGTAGCTTTCCACTTTAAAGAAGATATGTGGGGTCTTTTGCATACTTTGAATCTACCATTATTAGGTCTTCAGGAGCATTTTGAAATGGTCTTCCAGAGTTTCTTGTTTGACTGCTGCTGTGTTCTTATCTTTCTCTTTAAGGCTGAAACCTTGGTAGAAATGAAATCCCCCCTTAAATTATTACTATTCAAATGTCTCAGAATTTCTCTGGCTCCTAGGTTGTTTTGTGACAGGTTTTTTTTGTTCCTTTCATATTAAAGTAACAGAGACAGCTGGTGGAATATGCTCTGTTTTCTTAAGCACCTCATCTGTTGCAATAGGCGCTTACATAATGGTGTGGTACGGGATGCTTATCTAAAATTTACATAGAGAAAGACCACATGTTTAAGGTTTGGCTGTTGTTTGTTTTTGGTAAAACAGAAGAGTCCTACAGCAAGRATTTTTCTTTTTGGTGTTGAGAGCCTGTATAATTTCACTTTTTCTTTTTTTTTTTTTGAACTTTCAGCTTGCTTTATATTCTTAGGTACAGGTTGCAATCTGTCTGTGTAAGGTGCAGCACATAGGCACTTTGCTCAAGAGTAGAGAGGTATGACATACGAAGAGCTATGTGGTTAGCAATCTCTAGCCTGCAAAGCAAACAGAAATAGTTTCATGATGTAGGACAACATACTCTGTTTTCCACCTAGAAACCTGAATGAGAGATTCAGGATTATGGAGATGAGTGCATAGCTGGTGAGAAAGAGGAAAAAACAAAGCATTAGTGAAAGAGATTACATGTCAGAGGTGGTTTAGGAATCACTGCTTCCACCTTGGGATAAAGAAATAGCCTGGCTAATCTCTCAAGGTTTCTTTTGTCTCTACTTTTTATCGTTCTATCGCCCTAGGAGGAGAGATGTAGCATGCCAGGATTAGTACCTGGGTATATGTAATGTTGTTTCCAAGTAATGGATAACACCAAAATAACACCTTGTGTGCAGCTAACAGCTTCCTTTATGTAGTAGCTCTTTATCAGAGGTTTTAATACAGGATAAGCAAGGGGAAAGAGTAGAAAGACTGAACAAGGACATGGGCTGGAGCAAGACAGTAGAACAGAGGCTGGAAAGGGGACGGGTTTCCAGCTGGCTGAGCAGCGAAGGAAAAGCAAGGAGTCTAAAGGCAATAAAGAAATACATGGTGATATTATAGACATTTAGAATGCTTATAAATAAGGAAACATACCCCATTTTTAAAGCTAAACTACTCTGTAGTTCTGCATGCTTTAGCAGGGGTTGTCAGGGCCCTGAGGGCACCACCAGGCCTTACTGTCCCTGCCCACCGCTGAGCGCCCCCAGGCCCCGTTTCAGCCTAGCCCAGGGCCACCAGTCCCTGTCCCGCGACGCCGCAGCGGTGCCGGCTATGGCCCTGCCCCTGCCTGGCCACGGCCTCGCCAACCCCAACCTGCAGGCAACTGCTCGGCCCATGGTGGTGCCCAATGCCCGGGGCTGCCCCGGCTGCTCCTGCGCTGGGCGGTGGGACGGGCCCTGGTGCCACTGGGAGCCCCCGCCGATACCAGCCACAGGAGCCACCGGCCTTTGATAGAAATCAAAGTCTGTAGTTAATTATTATAAGTCTGTTCATTTAAATAGCACTTGTGATTTTCTGGCTAACCACAAGTTTCCTTTGTGTTTCAAATTTATTTTAAGAAATCCAGAAAAAGAGACAGTGTCTCTATATTATCAGTATAATGACAGTATTTTTATATCTTTACAAACTTGATGTTTCCCAGCCCTTCATTCAAATGAAAATAATCTCGCTGGTACCAGATTAATCACTCTAACAGTTCTTAATTCTGTGAACACTGAATTGGCTAGCACAGCTCTTTCCTTTCCCTTTTATTAGTAAATGTGATGTGAAACTACTTCTACAATTCATTACCTGAAGCAAGCCTGCTCTGAACGTAATTGAGAACCTACACATCATTACCTTGAACCCTTTCAATAGCCACAGCCCCAAATAAAAGGCATAATGACAGTCTCATATAATATAGTTTTGTGAAAATTATGCACATTCTGCATAATCATGTGTAATAATAGAAAACCAGAGCTGGAAGGGACTGCAAGAGGTCATTTAGTCTGTCTCCTTGCTCTTGTATGAGTTCTGTTTTCAATCACATCTGACATGTTTTCCAGTCTGTAAATAGCTATATGTATGCTATTTTTCAGTGCATGTGTCAGCCTCTTAACTACGGATATTTAAAACACGTGACTAAGTTCATCCACTATTTTAAAAAAGGGTAGGGAAAAAAAGGAATAGAGATAACTTGACTCCTAACTCTAGTTAGATGAATTTCTTTGTGTTTGTAGAAAAAAGAGCTAACTCAGGTTTAATTTGGTAATATAACTTGCAATACAATTCTGATGCTACCTGGATGTTTCACTTCTTTGCTTTTCCCCGTTTTTCAACAACTCTTTTCTTAATCTTTCTTTTTTCAAGCTCCATTTTTCTTGGGCCTTTCTTTAAATAAAAATCCATGTTTTTGTTAAAGTCTGTGTACCATCATTTCTCTGACTGGTTTCTAAACATGTCCAGGATGACTTGAAAAGTTTCAGTTTATTCTATCAAGCTTGAGCCAGGCATCAGATTGAAGAGAAAAAATAAGCTTCTGGTGTCTGGATTTAGAAATCTGTGTCTATGGGACATGGAGAAGGCATTTGGAGAGACTAAAGCAGAGATTCTAATCAGAAACTAAGGTTGTTCTGCCTTCGAACAATCAAGATAAGGTACAGCAGCGTATGACTCTTCAGTGTTGCACAAATTTACCTCAAAATAATCCTAATTTTGGTTCATCTTCCTCAATTTGTCTGAGATTTCCATTTCATTCACTATTTTTCCTTTTGCTTCCTTTCCAGTACTTTGCTTGAATTTTGTCCTAACATGTTTTCTTTAATTTAGTATCTGCAGAACAGATTAAAAATATGAAGAGGACAGAAATTATGAAAAGACTCGAAGATGCAGAAATTTTATTTTTTCATGTTTTTTCCCAACATGAACAAGCCCCAACATATTAAAATTGGTTGCTAGGAAAATCTAGATTTTTTTAAATAGGTTCATTCAAATGTATCCTTTTGGCAAAATCAAAATGTTGTGTGTTAATTTAGACTTTGTGTTATGCTGTTACATAAGTTGGAGACAAGGAATCATTTAAAATTGAAAAGATGGACTATTTTATTCTGCTTGCATCCTCAAAGCTTTATTTTCAGTTTCCTTCTGAAATTAAATTACAACATAATCCAGTTTTTATTAAATGTTCTACTTTCAGCTAAACAGCCTATTTTTTAGAATATCTCCACCAGTTCTAATTCCAGTAGTTAGTGTTAAATATGCACAAAGAGAACAAATTCCTTGGGAGGAGAAGAAATAATGCTGTTAAGCAAGAATTTATGCTGAATAGCCACCATTGAATGAACAAAATTAATTTTAGTGTGTAGTCATTGATATTCGTAGGAACTGTGTTGCAGTATAGCTCCTGCAGGAATAATTGCACTATAACTCCTAAGGATGAATTTGAAATAAAGATGACTTGGGGAAGCTAACAGGCATCTAGTACAAGCACTGCCAAACCAGTGAACCACAATATGAAATTTACTTATCAGTTTTGTGCATAGCAAAGATTTCACATTTTGTCCAAAGAAAACAAAGGTACATCAAAACAGTAATACTTGTGTATAAGATTTTGAAGAAAATGGATTTTACAGGCCTGGCACTGGCCAGTGTGTCAGGCTTCTATAGTGAAGGCTCTTTAGATTTTGGTGCCATTTTAGTTGAGCTCTTTGCCAACATGGAAAAAATATTAGATGAGAAATTTGACATTGCATTACATATAATTTGACATAAAATGCTGTGTGGTAGTTTGGGTGCTTTATAACTTTGTCTGCTGCCACTATTAGTGCTTGTGGTATACTGAGAGATTAGCATGTGAGTTAAGGTGAAATAGGTGTGGACTGGACATATTTTTAAACCAGTACTCTAAAGTAAGGCACAAACTAAGAGAAACATTTACCTTTCATGTAAAAAATAGGTAAAGCTCTGAGTCAAGTTGTTACTAGCATAGAACATCTCACAGATGTTATGTGCTTAGTAGTGAATGTACTTGGACCAAAGTGTATAAAAATGTTTGCATAACAGAGTAATTTTAAGCGAGAGTATGTTTCTGTCTGCATTCAGTATCATTGCATTGTTATTTAGTAACAAAGTTTCATTTTTGTCATTCTGAGATTAATCTGTGCTTAAAGAGCTCCCATAATACCTTTTGGTACCAGGGAGAATAGCCCTGTTGTTGTCTAATGGTAAAATTTCATGCAGGATTGTGGCATGTTGACCTGTGGTCTGGTCTTTGGTACCAGGGGGATGCATTATGAAAGCCTTAGTGCATGGAGGGTTTGCCCCATTGAACATATTCATGTGATGAGCACAATTGTACAGATCCTCTAAAATACTGTGTCAATATAGGAGTGCACATAAAAACGCTGAATCAAGACAAAATGAAAACTTTCTGTTGCTCTGTATTTGATGTTTCAACCCCTCTCCTTGCTTTCAGAAGAGCTGTAAAAATTCAAGAATAGATTACTTCATTATAGTTATTCTGAGTTTGACCAGTTCTAGCGTTTATGTATACTATTCTTCCATGTTTTCACTAGCTCAGTAGGAACCTCACTGATGACTGCAGTCTTTGTATCTCACCAAAACACAGATAATAATGGTGATAAATACTAGCAATGCTGCAGTTCTATGGCATATATATCTGAGAGAAAGAGAAGAGAGAGAGGTTTCTTGATATGCATTATTGCAAAACACCCTCTGTAACAGTTCTCTGCTATGTGAAAGTATATAGACTTATAAAAGAGAGGCAATGGCTCAGAATAAAACTCCTTTTCACAGAAATTTGATTTCTGTTTTAACTAAATGAAAACCTAAAATGTACTCAAAATAGCATTAAAAAGATTGAATTATACTCTCTCTATTTTTTAATATTTTAAATTATCAAAAATATTTATTATTGAAAAGGAGTTCCTTAGCATGCTTAGCTCCTTGTGGTATTTTAAACCATTTAAAACAGCATGGAAGTTCAGAGCCAGGAACCCTGGCGGATATCTGTAGGGTATTTGGACTTTCGGTCATAGGACTTTTGATCTAAATATTCTCAGATCGTTTTAAAATCAGGACAGTTTGAAATCATGGAAATTGCTGGAGAAATATTTTTTATTTCCACTAATAGTTTCTAAAAGGGAATGTAGGTATTTTTATGTGTTATTGCTTTGAAAAGAGACTTTTTTGAGTTCAGTGCACTGATACATAATGGAACTGCTCTGTTGTGATGTCCAGTGATGCTAATAATCGCTTTCATGTTTATTGCAGCTGTTTTTAGATTGCAAAACAAATCATAAAGCAATCCAAAATAAATGCATCAAAATTGGTGTAAAATTTAGTATAAAGTGCTTTGAAAATCATAGTGATTTCCTAGCAGAAATAATCTTCTCCTTATAAAGCTTGGTATCTTAAAAGGAGATTTCAGTGTTAGTAGTAGCTACAAACAGTGGAATTTTTCTTTTAACGATTAATAATAAAAGAGAAATCATTAAAAAGTCAATACTAACAGAACAGTGCAAAGCAATAGAATGAGCCCTATTATATTTTCCTGGCCCAATATTGAGGTTGAACTTGCATGAGATGGTTGGCACAAAGTTTCAGTGCATTCTCTGCAAAACAGTGACTTCTCCCTGTGAACATTATCGCTTACACTATGCATTCCAAATTATGATAGTGCTCAGACAACCTGAGACTTTAGAAAATCAAAGATCTTCATACTTGCCTTTTGGTTTTCAAACTTACTGTCTAAGTCTGGATGATTCTTTCAGACTTCTTTCTGCAAAAAAGTTGTATGTATTTTACTCGAAGGGTTCTAGTAGGTTATGTCAAGCATACAGCTGCAAAAAACTGTATGCCTCTAGGGAATCTCAGAACATAAAACCATGTTAAAATGCTCAACTCACTAATACTGAAAGCAGAAAGCACCAGGATGAATGAACGCATCTATCTCTGAATCAGCAGTTCCTAGAAGTCCTTCCTGTGATTGAAGGTTTTTTTTTCTGATCCTCCATGGACTGTATAGTGGCCAGATGCTTGGCCCATAATCACCAGATTTCAGAAAGACAGGCAGTGGGGAGAGGACCAAAAGAAGACTAGAATTAACAAGTAATTAACATGGTAAGACTGGAGTCACTTACTAAATAGGATCTCAAAAGTAAGTGCAATAGCTGTACAGAAAGGTTCTGTTTTTTCTTTTTCTTTTTTTTTCAGTAGGATCCCTAGTACTTATGCCTGCCTCAAGGCATTTTAAAATGCAATTGAATATGTTTTCCTCATAGATGTTTTAGGAAGGGAAAAATTGTTAGCTGGGAGAACATAATTGGAGATTAAAATATTAATGATTCTCTCATTTAGCATCGTTAATGCATGTATTGAAAGATAGTTATTGATTTAATTATCCTAACAAAAAATTACATTAAAAACACAGTCTAACTCAGTTTTGAACTTTGGAAATGGAAATAGGTTTTCACCTTCAGAAAAGAAGCAAATCCGATTTCAAAGACAGGAAATCAGTTGGATTACATTTAGTAATTTATTATGGATGCTTTTGAAATGCTATTGGCATTGAAATTGCAGAGTGCTATTATTCTCCAATGTAATTATAATGGGCTTGATGTAATAATCTTACACATCCTAGTAATAACATTTGCAGAGGTAGATATGGTCTAACTGAAATCCAGGCAGACTTAAATTTTCTGATAGCACTGTTAAAGCCCTATAGTAAATTGTAAAGAAAGTAGATTCACCATGCTGCTGTATAAGCACAGTTTGATATGTCCAGGGAATATGAAGATTCAAGCTATATAACTTAAATAAAAAGGAATGGTAAAACTTCATATTATGTGTTAGTTATAAACAACAGACATTTCAGTTATGAATGCATTTTTTTTTGTCATTTTTTCTCACCAGAGTTTGGGAGACAGCATCCTAGATAATGATTTCTGTTCATACAATATGGCTAAACTGCTGCCATTCAACTTGCATATATTTTGAGTATTTAGGCTCATAGACAGTGTTGAATAAGCAAAATTTCACTCCCAAACTAGGGGCCAGGCTGCGACCTTGTGCCTTACCTCCGGTTGTGCTTTCACTGGTTTGTGCAAGTGTGCTGATGGCCAAGCTGGCTGCTGCTCTTTGACTGCCACTAAGCAAAACACACTGCACCTTATCTTCTGAGGAGCTGAGGAGCAATCACTTCATGTGGCTGTGGAGCAATATGTTGTGCAGAGATGTTGTAGGAACTTACCCCCTTACACTTTTTTAAAACAGCTGAAATCGGCTGACAGATTCCCCCCCCCCCAAAAAAAAAATCAATTTTCTTAACTAGAAACTAGAAATGGTAGCTAGAGTTAGAAAGAGTTTGGGAAAATGTTAAAAAATCCAGACATTTTTAAAAACAGAACATCTTGAAATTATATTCAGATGAAAAATGCTTTAGAAAAATATAGCTTTTTCTAGGGTTAATTCTTTTTTCTTCTCCATTGATGACCCCCTTTAACTGTTTTTGTTGCTGAGTGATGTCATGATTTTTCATTCGAAGAAGCTGAAGAAGTTATGAAAAGGTGCAGACTGACAAAAAGAAAAATTCAGTGCAAAGAGAAAAAGAAAACAAAAGTTAAACAAGTATCACTGCACTTTACTCCTATTCAATGACAAATGAAGCAATAAAGGAGAAAATATGAAAATGAATGTCAAATATTTTGAAACATGGGAATTTTAAAATATCCTATTTTAACCCCAAATTGAAAAATGTGAACCATTGTGTGGAAAAGGAAAAAAAAACTTAAAGGAAAGATGCTAATGAATATGAAATAAAATTTTAACAGAAAAATATTAGAAACAAGCAATTTTTTTTTAACAGAAAAATGTTAGACTTTTCACTTGAAGCACTGGTTGCTCACGGGACAGTTAGGAACAATAAGCCACCTTATCTGAGCTGCACTATAGGACTGGAATACAAGGCAGTTCTGCATGCTGAGCAGAAATTACATTCAAAATCTTTAGAAGGGCTCTGATAGAACACAGTTTTAGTCCTGTTTTTCTGCTGCCACTGGCTATTTTATTTTTTCCATATTGGGCACTGAAAAAGTGTTAATTAAATAGTATTCAAGAAGTACCCTTTTTGAAAATTTACTTAATACCTTTCCAGTTTTGGTGGTAACTTTCTTTCAGTTAGTTTCCCATTATTTTGTCTTGTCCTACATCATCTTAAAAAATGTGACTATATTTACTGTTTCCAATGAATCAATTTTGCTTTCTCTTGCTTTTCCCTTTTCTAGACAATGATTTGCTTCACCAACCCCATCAATGTCTTTATGCTTTTTGCTAGTATGCTTTTTCATATCGTAGAATCATCATTTAGGTTGGAAGGAACCTCTGGAGGTCATCTAGTCCAACTCAGGCCTCGAAGCAGGTCCCATGAGATCATGTTGCTCAGGGCCCTGTTGTCAAGTTTTGAATATCTCCAAAGATGGAGAGCCCATAACTTTCTGGGAAACCTAACATCTAGTTAGAATTTCCCATGTTTCAACTTGTGTTGGTTTTCTGTTGTCCTGTCAGGATGCACCTTCAAGAAAAATCTGGCTCCATCTTCTCTGTATCTTCCTCCCACTATATAGCTACAGACAGCAATCTCTTCTCAGCTTTTTCTTCTCAAGGCTGAATAATTCCGATTCTCTCAGCCTCTCCTTTTATGTCAGGTGCTCCAGCCCCTGAATCGTTTTGGTGGCTGTCCACTGGGACTGTTGCAGTATGTCGGTGCATTTCATATCATAGAGAAGAAACGCCTGCTGTGACGTGCCAGATACACTCTTGCTTATACAGCCCAGTCAGTAGCTTACCACTGACAGTATCTCTTGCTTTCAGAGTACTGATGCCCCTAGTACCTAATTCAGTCTTTTTGAGAACTCATGCTATTATTAGAGGCATGTAAAGGTTTGAGTTAAAGCTTTAGTCAGCTTTTGTCTTTGGCCTGTTCTAATTTGCCTCCTTTGTGGTTTCTTGATAGAGAAACCAGCAGCTGTTATTGCAAGTACTGCACTGACACCTACAGTTATTGACTGTGACAGAAGAAACAAGTGCCTAAGCAGTCCATAATCTCAGTTTTGTCCCCTTGAAGAAAGAACTATTTAAAGAAAACCTCTTCCATGGCTCATCAGGCTATGCAAACCTGAAGCACATTATATTGTTACATTTCCCAGAACAGCTCAGTAAAGAAAAAAAAAAATCAAACCTATAGTAATCCACAAAGTCCATTCCAGACTCTAATCTTTCTTTTTGGACCACAAATACTTCTAAAATCATCTTAACTGTAGCTCTGGCTGCGTGAGATAAGGAGCAGTGCTGAGACAATCCTGTTTCATTTCTTTCATCCTCCACATCTCTTCCTGTGAGCAAGGGCTCTGCCTGGCAAGGGGAAACTTAATGCATCTTGCTTGTATTGCACCTTTCCTTGAACAGTTTAATGGAAATGGCAAAGAAGGAAAGGACTTAGGGGCAGTACACAGACATTTACCACTATATATATACGCTCTGTAAGATGAAAATGTGTGTTTTAATAAAATAAATTCAGCCATTTAATTCCAAAAGTTGAAAATCATGAAGTGAAAATCTTTCACATTCACATTTTTTTTAGCGTTTTGATGTCCTCGTTCTATGTATTTATCTTTTAATGTAATTTGGTGGAACATTAATGCTACATTTTTAAAAGAAAGTGGCAGTGAAACTTTCCATTTTGAAAATGTTGGAGACAGAAGACCCACAAAATATCCTAACAGTGAAAATGGCAATGCAAAATTTGACACTAGTAGACTTCAGCCTTGTTGTGCAAGAACTACTTCTCTTAGGTTCAGTTATCACGTTCTTGACCTTTATGATGTCCAGCACTGAGGACAGCTCAGGTGATGCAGAGATTTGCTTCAGTCAGGCTAATAAACTAAGGATATAGTTCATTTGCCCATCCTTTTCCTAAATGAGTTCTATCCACAAAGGTGCCAGGAGAAATAAACTGTTTCCCAAATAATATCAGAATCAAACCATCCAGTTGACTTTCAAGAATATTCAATTCCAAAACTGCTAAGCGCCCTGCAAAAATACTTTGACTAGCTGGGCGGGAAGGAGCTCTAGAGTAACAGGACAGTTTAATGCATTTTTGTCAGTCTCTACATTTTTTTCTCCCTGGGAAAAAAAAAAGTTGATGATTCCTCCCTAATGTTGTAGGGCAGTATAAAGGCCATAATGGTACACTGTAATCTTTTAAGTGATGATGAGAAATGCAATAGATGACAGCCCCAAAGAATAAGGTATTATGTCTGTGTCTAATTAACAAGTACAACATCTATAGTTTTGGTGTAAATTTATTCAGTAAGCCTCATGACTATGCCTTGAGCATGAGCCTTTAAGGAAGTATTTCCGACTTTCCCCTGAGAAAGGCTTCTCTCTTGAGAGACAAGCTGAATGAATGATGTATAGATGATATTTTTGCGATGCAGAGGTGTATCACTGAGAAGAGCAGCTCCATTCAAACAGCCCATTGACCAATTCTGCAGTGGTATTATCTACAATATAATGAACTGAGCCAGCTATAAATCTAGAGCTGTGATACTGCCTTACTCATCCAGTGCAAACATTTATATTATTAAAGATAAAAAAAAAATCTAAAAAACCTTGTGCATTCAAGCCAGCAAAATGTTTATTTGTTGACTTAACTTTAGTTGTGTAACAACTCTCGCTAAAGCCAACACCCTTCTCTGACAGTGGTGGGACTTCTCATTGAGGATTTAAGTCTAAACACGTGTTCCTAACTCCTGGTGAGCTCCTGAGAGCTCTTGGAAATTACGTTTTAGGTGTGATATTGAGGCAGACAAATAATATTATCATAAATGTTCAAAGTTTTAAGATTTCTGTTTTGTATTTTAAATATCAGACAGCTGTTTTACCAGAAATGATATTCTAGCTGAAGATAGTTTACTAATAACTGCATAAGGAGGGGGTAGGCTGAGAAAGGGAAGATGGACTAGTTGAGATAGCAGATATTTTTCAAGTCTATATTCCTTGGAACTCCTTTAATGGCAAGTGCAAATTTTTATCTTGTTTTGGTTTTGCTTTGTCCAGAAGAGTAAACAGAATATATTATTTGAGAGGTGAAGCTAGAAATTATTATTTCTGGCTTTAAATTGATGTCACTTAGACTAATGGAATATGTTCTGTGTTCTGTATCAGCATCTGATTCAACAATGTTTAAAAATTAGCTTTGCTATGGGGCCTATTTCAGGGACAGCAATGTCAAAAGCATTTTCTTAGCTACAATTTAGGGCTGTAAAGTGAATTCCTACAGTGTAATCTGTCAGGTGCTAATTGGCTAAAAATATGAGCCTTCTCTTTCTCAGTGATAATTCTCACTAATAATGATGTAGAAGTATAAACCATGCAGCTAAAATCCCACAATTTTTTTAGTATTTAGACCACACTTTATTTCTTTTTCTAAGGATTCAGCATTTCTGTTTATATTTTTGTGTGTTAAAGAGAGGAAGGAAATTGCCCCAAATTTCTTGAGCTCTCTAGATAAGGCCAAACTTACCTGAAAAAAAAAAGAACCTTATGCAAGACAAACTGAATTGCTTCAAGGTGGGAGGGAGGAAACGCTTTAAAATCGTGTGCAAGGGCACAGAGCACTTCCAGGCTGCAGATCAAGGAAATACAGTAACATGCTGGGCAGATAGTTTCTCTTTTATCTGAATAACAGTGAATGTATCAGCTGCCAGCTTTTCGTTAGTATGGCGAGTGAGTTTTTGCCGCCTTTGGAAAGGTGAGTAGCCGGGTTGACAGGCTGCCCAGTGTATAAAAGAGAAGTGTCAGTAAACAAACTTCAGTGGTCATGTGAAGGGATGACAGACGAGTGAAGGGAGGTTATCGTGGTCTCAAGGTGCTATACAGGATAACAAGGACCTATGTCTTGTTTTTGAAAAGGAAGCAGGCGTATAAACTATTGAATACTAAATGTCATAGCTATGAATATTGATGTGTTATTTAAGGTCATTTTTCAGAAGAAACTTGGAGGAAAAGCCTTCACCAGTCTGCTTATTATCTTTCTAAAGATGGGGAGGGGAGGAAGAAAAAGAGTGTAAACTCATTTGAACAGCTATTTCTTCTGTTTGTCCAACTCTGAAAGCCACTCTGAGGCTCTCCTCTTTACTAGTATGCTTTATAACCCTGAAGGATGCATGCATTACGGCACAAAAAAGCAATTTCCCGAGTCAAATATGAGAGGACAAAAAACCCAGTAATATAAATCAAATAGGACATGCTGATTGATTGTTTTACTTGTAAACATATTTGAATATACTTATATTGCATGTAATGAAATTTGTGTAAGAAATATTAGTTGTGCCTGAAATCATCTAATATATACTCAAATGTCATAATGGCGGATGTGGTAGAAAAAAACCTGCATAGAGGAAGGTTTTCAGTATATTTTTCTTTCATATATACTTTTTTTAGCACCTTGTGTAAACAGATCAGATTAATATCCTGCTTTTCATCAGACAGCATGTTTTTCTGTTTTGGAATTTTTCCCTTAAAAGTATTCTTACTCTAAAATACATTTCAAAGTAAAAGTAATTTTCTTATCATTTCTACTGATGCTGTTATTGTAGTGCCAAATTGAATATTTCCATTCCATGCATATACATATATGATGTCACAGAGAAGATTTTCATTTTAGTCCTGAGTTTTGTAAAGGAGACAAATGGTAATGTGATGTTTTTATGCCGATAGTAATCAAATACAGCATATTACAGTCATCTTTCTTGCTTGTATCATTCCTGGTGTGTGTACAAAGCCTCTATAACATTAATTTGTGCATACTAGCTATGTATATATCAGTGCCTGAGAGTATTTCCTACTACCCTCACACAGACACACACAGACACACACAGACACACACACACACACACACATACACACACACAAGTGCACGTACATACACACTCTTTTTTTTAAAAAGATTCTCTCACTTTTGGGCAAAAACTTCACCAGCATTTTTAGAGTGCTGGATTGCAGCATCATTAGAGTAATCGGATTTTTTTTTTACTCTTCCTGATAAAAGAACACTTCCATTAACAATCCTTTACTTGAATGCAGAGCTCATTAATGGGATCAGGCTAAAACTGCTGTTAATGACGAATTTAATGGAGATCTCTGATTTACACAGTGCCTTAATAAGTGAGTGAAAATATCTAACAAAGAAAACCAGAGGATCATGAAGTCATCCCTTTGTTTTAGGGAGGCAGCCTATTCTGAAGGGAATTCAGCAGTCCAGGTAAAGGACTGTGTCACCGCACAGGAATAGAGCATCCTGCAGAGCTCTTGGGTACACCTGGGGTATGGGTTTAGCCTGCAGCTCTAACTCACTTTTTACTGGAGCAACTGGACTGAGTTACTGCTTAGTGAAGTGATCGGAGCTGTGTTCAAGCACAGCTAAGAAAAAGGTTGTCATTTCCCCTCAGCATCCTTGCTATGCCCTTCACTAATTTCTGCCAGTTTTAGGGTGACAAGTGCATTCTGTAATCACAGTCTGGGGCTATTTTGGTTTCATCCTATGACAGGCAAGCATCAGGGAGCAATTTATTGGATAAGAATACAGCCAGCTGTATATAACAAAATGAATGGTAGTTTTATGCAGCTCATGCCCTTTATGCTACTTATATGTTATATCCATCTGTAGCCCATATATATATATATATTTCCCCCTGTGATTAGAGGACATTCAGGTCAGAGTTTTGTCTTGCTACCTTATACGCACTTAAAGCATCACAGTATCATTTTTTCAGTGTAATTATGGTGGTGGAAATGGTAAGAATTGTTTGCAACATGGAACATAGACATGATATCAAAAAAACCCAAGAACAGTAAATTACTAATTAACCACATATTTCCATGAAATATTAACACATTAATCCTCTTGCCTAGCATTTAATGTTACTAAATGAGTTAATGTTGCAGAATGAGTGAATTAAAGCTGATATAATCTATGCAGCAAAATGCCATTAAAGAGCATAAGTACAAATTAGAGCAAAGGATAATTCATATCTTCTTATGCCCTCTTCTTGGCATGTACCCTGACCAAGCAATGTGTAATTTACCATACAGACTGGTTGCATTTGTGGATGGAAAATGGAAATGTTAATGTGCAAGCTTAGGTAACTGATGTCTGAGTTTAGGCAACTTCGGAGTCTTTTGCTGTGACGAATAACAAATATGAGTTACATGACTAAGCTTTCTAACATGATTTAGAATTGTTCACACCCTCAAATGATCTTCTGTATCCATTGATGTATATGAAACAAATGATTTAAAAATTTAATTCTATTCTTTGAAACTACATGGGAGATTATCACCAGCTAGAAGAAGGTATTTTGTAGCTGGTGGTCTTTTTCTTTTTAGAAGAAAGATGTGCAGGCTGATTAGATCTTTCTGGCTTAAATTAGTGCTTCCTTATGCCCTTCCTTAAGACTTTTGAATTCTGGATTTTGGACCATACCATGCTGTCTTAAAAGTAAGCGTGCACCATGTGTTAACTACTGGGCTCTTGAACAATTCRTTCTTACTAGGTTTGGTTTTATTGTTGTTACACTTGGCTTGAATGCATATATCTCTTTGATTTTTTATTCATTTTGTTTAATTGCGCTTAGGGTGACTAGTGAAGTCAAGCAATAATCAATAGACATTATTCATTATGATAGGGATCAGAATTACAAAAATACAGGTAAAAATGAAGAAAAAAAAGTGGAAGACATCTCATTTCTCAGTCAGTGGTCTATTAAACTTTGCAGTGCAAGCACAAATGTTCCCAGAGTAATAACTCTGCTCATGTCATTGTACAATATGTCTTCTACACACACTGGCTTTAGATTGCTTTGCTATTTGCCCAACAAGTCTTCCAATTTTGCTTCAATGCTATCTGAATTATTTAAAGCTTCATTTTTTCTTTTTTTTTTCTTTCTGAGAGCAAGATAGAAGTGGCTTGGCAGTGTGACCCTGACCATTAACATATAAATAATGTATAGCTGCTTTATACTTTGAGAGGTATGATTGGATCCATAAAGATATTTGGACAAATGTGTTTGCTATTTAATCCCCATCCACACAAAAACTAATCATACTAGAAACAGCCTATGAAAGATAAACTAATAAATCTTTGCAAGAACTATGGACACCTATAGTATTTGTTTTGAAAAAGCAGTGAATAAAGGATATGTATTAGTGAGCAAAATATTGATTGATAAACCTGTCATTTCTAAGTGCTGAAAAAGTATGGCTCTTGGAGACTTATCGATGCAGAGATGATGATCATTTTTATTTTACTAACAAATTGTAGTATGACAGATACAAAGGTATTAGGTGATAAATCATGAAATATGAAGATTCAGGTAGCGACTCTGAAAAAATACCCTATTTATAGAATAATATTTACATTTAATTTATGTTTTAAATCAGAGAAGTACATTTGGAGCTGGACACTTATTTCCGAAAGGTGTTAGAAAGGTATTCCCACTCTAAATTTGCAGGGGAGAGAATATCAGGGTCTTAAACCAAAGCGTATTTGAGTGACCTAATTATAAGGAAAGAGCAGGGCACTGCTTTTTGTGCCACTTCTACTTACAGAAAGTGGATTTTATGTTCTAGTTCTTTAAATTAATTATTCAAAATGCTGAAACAACTAAAATTGATTTATCTTTTCATTGACTGAGAAGTGGCATGACCTAGAATGTGTAAAGCCCGATCGTTTGGGCTCCATTTGTAGCTCTGCACTGATCTGGTTTGTGACCTTGTCCTTCCTTGGTTTCCTTCCTCACTCTTCCACCTTCCTTCTGCCTTGTTAGGGGTTATAAACTCTCTAGTACACAGAGTGCCTCTTATTCTCATTGACAGGCTCTGTCTACACTGTCCTGTGAAGGCAGCTAAGTCCACCATCCAGGTAAAACTATCCTCTCCTGTACACTAAAATGCTGCAAAAACTGTTTCAGGTTTGGTTGCAACATGTGTTCTTACATACTCTCTGGGTTAGCACATTGCCAGATCTTCTAGGGGAGGTCCATTACGTGCGGGGTAGTCTGTGGGGAATCAAGTTGTGAGAGCTCACACAGAAGATAAGGAAAAAACTGTCACTACAAAACTAAGCTAACAAAAACTGTGGTTGTGGCCACTTCAGTGATCACTGTTACACAATATTACAGACCTAACTGTAGTGCCCAGCACAGTAGGATTCTGTGGTACTAACATATTACAAACAGTGAGTAACAGCAGTGAAGCGGTGTTATCTTACTTTTAAACCAGATATAATTCTACTGATTCTGCTGATGAAAGCCAAAGGAAGAAGTTGTGTGGAAGTGTGAGTCAGAAGCAGGAATGCATGGATTTCCTGCATGCTGATAGTGAAGTTTGGTAGCTCTTTATTGCAGGTTTTTTTTGAGAAACTGTATGTGATTTTTTTTTTCGTTCTTTAAAATGCAAAATATCAGGATTGGGGAAAAAACGGTTTGGGAAAATTATGAGAGATCTGAGTGGATCCAGGTTATTGAAGGAACCAAGATTTTGCTCTTAAGGTTCAATACAGCTGTAAAAGTCCTTCCCACTGAATCACAGAAGATTACATTTGTCTCCAAACAGGCCAGAAACCTAGCTAGTGAAATATGCAAGCTTTAAAAAAATGTTTTTTAATTGGTTTGTTCTTGGAGTGACTCCCAGCATATCAGAGGATGAATGTAATACTTCACTTATATAAGAAGTTGTGAGTTAAATTCAATCTTTGGAGAGCTCAGCATATGTTAGGAAAGTGAACATAGAAGAATAGCTTCTGACAGTAATAGCTTTAGGTAGTCTGTCTTTAGAGGATGCTGGAAAGCAGGGAACGTTCAGGTGCTCTGGGAATTGCACAATAAGTTACAGCAAATAGTGCAGCTTAAAAGTGGGACCTTACTTCCTTCACAAACTCTGTGAAGCATGTGATGCACAGCTCTGATGAGTTCTTCTGCATGTGCCCCACTAGTCGCTTCAGTGATTAGCTTTGCTATGGATCCACTCTGCAGGCTGAAGAAAGGTGAGCAATCCCAACTGTCTAGCCACATTTATGTGACAGATGAAGAGGTGCATTTGGAGGGCAAGGGGTTTTGCTGTGTACCTTGAATATACCTGTGTACCTAGCTTGTGTACCTGCTGGCCTTGGATGATGAATGAGAAATGAGATTTCATAATTAAGGTTTACAGTTCACCTTTAAACACTCTCATGCTACTAGAAGCATACCAAACTGGTACTCTTGGGATGGTTAACTGTAATTCTTGCTGAGATATCTTGGTCCTTCTTCCCTACAGCCAGAACTGAGAACTGGAATTTAAAGCTTTGAATTTATTGTGTCTGTTTTTTTAAAAAAATAGAGGTAAACTATGAAGTTCACTGTATGTTCTCATCTAACTTATATTCTATCCTCATTACTAGTTAAGTCCATTTAAGATCAGTGTTCTTTGCATCTGATTGTGCACCATCTTAAACTGCCTCACTTAAAGAGTGCATTTTGCAAACTACTCATGGGGACAGTTGACCTAACTTCACGAAGGATGAGGAGGAGCCCCATGTTCATTTTTCAGAAGACAAGCRTATATAATACTCTACAACATTTTTAGAGATGCACCTTCCTCATTGTATGCTTCAAAATTGCTAGAGACCCAGTCTGGCACAGTTATTAAAAAAGTATAGGTCATGACAGCACTTAAAGTCAGTGTCATAGGACAGGGAAATTTATTGTATGGATATGAAACAAAGTCCATGAAATAAAAATGGCAGTGGAAACAACGTGAGTCATCGTATCCCCTTATTTGAATCACTGAGGTCTGAGCTTGGGAAGGCACTGAGAACCCCCTTAAGTGTGCTGAGCACTATGCAGGCAACATTTATATCCATTGTATTATTGGAGCAGGAAGGCATCATGCCTGTTACAAACAATAATTTAACACATACCTTTGTTCTGTGGCCAGCATGGAGGTGTCTAGTGCCATTTGAGATGCTCTAGGATACTAAAGACATGCAGGTGTAGCCAGCATATGTAACACAGGACTTGTGGGAGAGCTGCTGACCTCAGGAGTGGCATCGGGAGGTCGGCCAAGATACTTCGGGGCATCTTAAATGACACTAAATGCCTACATATAGCAGCTGACTCAAAGTTGAAC
The DNA here is from genome assembly GCF_003343035.1 of Apteryx rowi. NCBI lineage: Eukaryota > Metazoa > Chordata > Aves > Apterygiformes > Apterygidae > Apteryx > Apteryx rowi. The sequence continues at coordinate 82,673 of NW_020450680.1, read as the reverse complement.
TGTCTTGTGATATCCCTGGGTTTCTGAGGTTTATGAAGATTCGGGTAAGGCCTACAGTACCATATATAATGTCAAATAAGTATCTAAAAGCATTGCAGTCCTGTAAAGCATGTAGCATGTGCTTGTAGGAGTGCTTTAATTAATTCATTAAATTAGTATTCTCTACACAGAAAAGGAGATGAACACGCACACTTAATTAGTCATGTAGCTTTTCTTTGTCTATACTGATAGAAAAAAAAAAAGAAATAAAGATAGCAGGTATTAAGAGTTGGAGTCTGTGATCTTGGCCTCTAACCTGGCTTTCTGTTATATTCCCAACAGTCTTCTGTTGAATTTTATATTTATTTTATGTCCAGAGGCACAGATTTCTTTAATAGAAAGTTAATAATAGCAATATCTGTCTCAGTCTCTGTACTTTTTGTTCCCAAGCCAACTGAGATTTTAGTTTTGTTTTGGGCATTAGATACTTTTCAGTGTTCTAGATGAATTTACCAAGATAATAAACCGAACATATTTTCACTTCATAGTTTGTGACTATTTTCTGGATTTGAAAACAGCCAAAGCTTTCCAGTCAGAATAAGTTAGCCTTTGATTCTTAAACTCTTCTCTTTTTTAATGTCCAATTTTTGTTTTCCATAATTCTTATTATAATCCCATTTAGTAGCAGTACTGTGGCACATCTCTAAAGCACTGAAGATTTCCAGTTGATAATAAGGCATGAGCATTTGAAAATGAGTGCCCTAATTTACTTGCAAGACAAAAGCTAATTTCATAGTGATATTGGTTTTTAATCAGAGAAGGATATGCTGAGAGAGGTCTGTTTTGTGGTTTGAATTAAATACAAAAGTAAAATGGTGAGCAGTCACTAAATAGTCTCTAACATTAATTTCAATTTAGCGAACTTTTGAATTGACTTAGCATCTTTAAGAAGAATTATGCTACATATTAATTTAATACACACAGAAAGAACAGTACATTTTTCGCTGGCCACACTGTCCTTTGTGAAGGCTAGGAAAGGCTATTTTTCATTTCAACCATTTATTAATAATATCCCCCCAAAATTATGATTTAGTTTCAGATTTGTTGGCATGTTTCTTAAATAAGAACTGACACAATCAAAGAAATATGTTTAATTTTTTTTGGGGGGGGGGAAATAGAAGAGCTGATCACAACTTCATATTTGAGTTTTTTGGGCAAAATTCTTAAAGACTGCATTTCTTCCAAGGGACTATTTATAGAAAAAACAGACTGATATCGACAGCTGTATAAATGATACATTATTTTCTCATACAGATACAGCTGTATGAGATAATAAGCATTTGATATGGTTCACAAACTTGGAGTTTAATTTAATTTCCAAAAAGTTGTCCATCCCCAAAACTGCAAGTATTTTTTGTCTTCATGTTCCAATATTGTAAGCATAACTAGGTAACTTATGCAGAAAGAACAAGTACTTGTATTTGTGAGTAAGGCTGGGTGAATATACTGTTTCATTTATTGGGATGAAAAAGTTCATTATCTCTTCTGAGATGTGTATTTAACTAGTATTTCATACATGTATATCAAGGTTTTCACAAGAGAATAAATAGATTTTCAGAAGATGCTTTTGTTTAGATTGAGTTGTAGCTGAATAGCATTGATATAGTATTACAAGTACTAGAAAAAGATTTTTATTAGCATAATAGCAAATGCTATATGTCTCTTCTCCCAAATTGCAGCAAAGATTGAAATTTAAAAGAAATTCAAACATATGAAATAAGACATGGAACTAAGAAACAGAAACAAAATAAAAATTTACAAACTTAAAATATGTCTTAAAGTAAAACTGTAAAATGATTATTATGAAAATGTGTTATGAGGTCTTAAAAAAATCGTATTTAAGTAGGTAATTTTTAAATGTAGCTTTAGCATTGCTATTTTTATTATCTTTCAAAAGTAGGAGTAATTAAATATCCTTCAAAAAGTTTCACAGAGAACTTTCGTTTTCCCAATTCTGCCATAATCTGTTGTTCTAATGTGTCTGAAAGCAGTGGGGCAGCGCTAGCAAAAACTGCCATTTCTTCCCTTAGTTTCTAGTAAGTGAAAACTAATTGTACTCAGGAAAAATGGTGATCTTTTAAACTGTCACAGTCAGAGGAGAATGCAGAAGAAAAGAGGGTGCATGGAATGTGCAGCCATGGCTGGTGCAGGCTCCTTGCACGCTAGGCACCGTTCGGAGGAAAGGGAGATTACATTTAAGTAACTACGCAATTCTCTCGGAGTTTAGGTAACTGAGAACATTTCTCACCTGCCTCTACTTAATGAGAAATTTCTGAAATGTTAAGTAGGATCTTTAAAAAGCTATTTAACCCCTCCCACTCCCCCCAAATGTATTGAAAATGACATTAAAAAATAAATCAACTGAAGGATCAGTTTTCTGCTAATTTTTTATGTGAGTGGATGATACTATTCTTTACATCTTGTAAATTTGTTTAAAAGATTATTTTAAAATTTATTAAACTTGTAATTTAACCTGTAGATTTTCTGTCAGTTCAGAAAGAGTCATTTGAACTCCTGAATGTTTTAGCTCCATAGCAATATATGCTAACCAGACTCAAAGGCCAAGCCTACTTTATGGTAGGTATTAAAGTTTTGTAATACAGCTGATCAATATAGTATTAGGTTGATTTTATTTTTTAATATATACGGATATTATTATGCGATTTTATTTCCTTCATCGGCCTGGGGACAAGCTGCTCCCCTGCTTGTGACCTCAGTTATCTGGTCGATGAAGTTTCAGATCAAGAGCAGGAGAGCACTGCAGTGGGTTCCTGCAGCCTCTCACCGTCGGCTGCCCTTGTCCAGCGCAGAGGCGGGCACCGGTGCGGGCAGAAACAGCTCCCATGGCAGCAGGATTTGTGGATGAGTCTGTGATCAGCCTTGAACAGCCATTCGCGTTTTCCTACAGAAAAAAAAGCAATAGCCTTAGATTAAAGTGTCCCACAGGCTGGACTGGATTATAGGTTGCTGCCAAAGACACCCTGTGTAGGTTGATATGAAGGAACCATTGTAACAGGAGGAAGCCTTTGGATTGCAGTGGTACCTCAGTCACAGCCATTGTTCTCAGGCTGTAGCATATAAAATATATAAAATGAATATTCCTATATAAAATGAATTTTCCGTAAATTTGGTAAAACAGATTAAGAAGTGTTCTGAGACATCAGCCGTTATTAAATGTCCTTGGAAGGCTAAAAATTCGATTTTAATTCTTTTCTTTTTCTGCAGGTATTTTACTTTCAATAGATAGGTTGCCTCTCTGTATAAAAATCTGAATTCTGTTGTATCTAACTTGCAGTACATCAGGTTAACTCATGATTTCATTTAGTATTTCTAAAGATTATTTTGGGAGAAGTGTGTTGAAGAAATTCATTTGTTGATACTTGAGAAACATCACTGAAGTTATTACAGTCACTGCTCTTTTCCGGTACCAATTTCTAAGTGGTTTTCAGTATCCCATCTGACATATTAGGATGCAGAGTGCTGTCTCTAACCACATTTTAGGTGTCTACATTAGCAATAGATGTGTGAACGGTAAATTATTCTAATCATTTATTATTCCTGATGACTAGTAAATTATTTTAATGACATTGACTATTTTATTCATGCATTACTTGAAAGTGGTTGGAAGCGAATAGCTGTCAAAAAGACTTTGCAGCTGCAAAAAATTACACTTCTACTTTTATTTTATTCCCCTTACCCCTGAATATAATATACTGTTTCTATCTTTCTACTTGATTCAGCCACCTGTCACTCACACATCCACAGACATATGCAATGCACTCACATCATATCCCAGCTGCCTATGACAGACTATGGTTTTGTGGTGCAGTGCTTACAGGATAGTCTCTGAACATCCATCTCCCACTGGAAACTCTTCTTTCCTTGGCTGCATATTTTCAACTGAATGATTTATGATGTTCTGGTCAGATTCCCAGCACATCTTAATCTAAGATGTGTTTTACATGCTCTCTGTAACACAGAGCTGTCTAAAATGAAAATCTTAACTAATATTTTCAATGATTTTTGTTTCAGAAATGAAGAAGAAAGTTTTACTTCTTTTGTAGAACTTCTAACATCTCAGATAAAGAAAGTATTTGGAAATGAGTATTTATATCATTTGTATGATTGCCTACTGAAAACAAAATCGTCACTTTCATACAAAGTGATCTGTGAAAAATATCAATAAGTAATACTTTCTAAAAGACACGGAAGAAAGGATTTTGGTATTTGCATTTAGACATTGCCATTTGGCATGTGATATTACTTCATGGTCTATTTTAATAATAAAGTGTCCGTATGCTTAGTTGTCTTCTGAGTATGAAGAGCAAGTTCTAAAAGGGATATGCAGAAATAGGAAAAAGAACTATGATCTTGGGACAGCAAAAGTTGGCCACTTTCATCCATTTCTGTAACCCAGAGTGAATTGAATCTTACCAAATTTATGCTTATTCTGACATCTCCCCTTCTGCTCTCAGAGATTAGATAGAAAATAGAGCAATCCTAGAAGTTCTTAGTCATGTGTCCAGCCTATTTGATAAGGTAACACAAAAGCAGACACTGGTGGGCAGGGAGGGAAGGAAGGCTGATAATTTTTTAACAGGAATTCAGGTAGTTGAGGGATTGGCCATTTTACTATTTATTTCAGATATAGTAGATATGGTATTGAAGACTAAATCTGAAATCTGAGTGAACATGAAATAAAACAGTGATTGAACTATTCCTTTTTAATAATGTCATCCAAAGTCTTCAGCTGAGTGTGAATGAGTTCTGGGCTCCGGTGACAAGTAGCTGAAGTACCTGGCTCTGCACATCCATGCAAGCAAATTCCAAGGAACTGCTGGTTTTGCTCCCCRTCAAGGGCGCACAGATGTAGAGTGCTCTTACCAACTTTTGGCTTTGAACCTTGTGGTGTAATTTCTGGCAGTTAGCTTTGTTCTGGAGAGAGATTCTGAGTTTTAAAACAATAGATGATTTTCAGCAAAATCTGGGATTTGCCTCTTTAACAGCACAACAGACATCTCCCTCTGACTATTACTCTCTCCTTTTCGTGTTTTAAGCTTGTTTGAAACAATCCCTTTCACATTGAATGGTGCTTTTCAATTTTTTTTCTGCAAAGCTTGACTTTGCATTTTGAAATCTCATACTGCAATACCACATCCAGTTTTCAAAATAAATAATTCTAAAGTGAATATTATTCACTTTATTAGTAATATTTCATTCATTTTAGCTGAAGCCTTTTGCTAATTATTGAATGAACTTTACATTTTTTATCTTGTGTGTGTGTGTGCTTATGTGTGTATATATGCATCATCTTTCATCACTAATTATTGTGGTATATGACTGAGCAGCTTTTCAACTACTTTTCAAGCACTCCCTTGCTTTCTTTACAGTTTTCAAAATACCAGAATCTTTTACTTCCCTTATGAGTGGTTGTGTTAAACTGTGCTGCTCCAGGTAGGCATGAAATAGCATGCATTTCATTGACACAAAATGGCATGTTTTCAATTTGTCAAAAAGAATGTTTGTTTCCAGTTTGATTTTCTTTGTGGTAGCAGTGGGATTCATCAAAATAATATATGATCCTTACTTCTGACACTGAATTATGCTTTAAAAGTACTAAAGGTACTAATTTATGTTTTACACTTCCAATGTTTTCTCCAGTTCTTAATTTATGACAATAGTGTCTCTTTCATCCTTTTCCTTTTTAAGGGATAGTCCTTAACACCCTTGCCTCACCTTCAGGCTATGAACTTGAGTGAAGTCAGTAAATACTGTCTTTAGAATCAGTTGCTTTTAAGTCTCATGGTCTTTATTGTCAGCAAACACATAAGCGAATTACAAAGGATGACATCCGATTAACAGAGACTTTTGAAGGTGTAATGAGCAATGATATATTTAAATCCTTTCTCTAGCACTTTTAAAGTAAGTGAAATTACAAGCAGAATGAACTAGAGAGATTGTTGCTCTATTGATTCATAATAAATTATTTGTAATTTACTTATACTCAGGAGATGTCTTTTTTGAAAAGAAATGTATAGGTTATTTGAATAGTGTCTGGAATAATAACACAGAAAGATGAACCATACTGTTTCATTACTTGCTTTACGTTTTTAAACATTCAGTTAGTAGCCTCCATACTACTAAAATGTGTGGCTTTTCTGATTTCAGTTGGCATTACCTTATTGATAGCTCTGAGAAAAAATGTGGCTGGTTGTCTAGGTAACATTATAGACTTTTTAAAACATTTAATTACAGTTTTAATTAGCAAGTAGGGCCTTTGCATAACAAATTCATTTCCTCTCTTATTAGAGGGAAGAAAGAAGGCTCTATCTGTTTTTTGGGTTTTTTTTAAGTCAGAACAATTTTGTATGAAATAAAGTTCTTGGGAAATTATTAGTACTTGTACTAAAGACTGAGCCTATTTTTTGCATGCTTCTTCTAAGCAGTGAGTTCGACTGTCTTTATATGCCATTCCTGTGCTGATATCCCCTCTGTTGACATCACTGGGGTTGTTCTGTTCATAGTGGTACCAGCAGAGGCAGACACAGGCCCATTAAATTAAGAGGAAAATTACCAAAGTTGCCTTGTCCTTCTCAACAGGACTCTGAAATTATTAGCCTCTTAGGCCCAGTGCTGTTTTTGTTTTGTGTTTTTAACTTGTGCCATTTAACAATGATGCGTAATTAGTTAGGGTTTTTAGGCATTACAGGAGCAGTAAAAGAGTCGTAGAAACGTTGACAGGAAAGGACCTCTAGAGATCATCTTGTCCAAACTCCCAGTGAAGCAGGACCAAGACCAGATCAGATTAGCTGTTGTCTTGCCTAGCTGAGTCTTGAAACCCTCCCTGCCCAGGACAGAGACTCTGCATCTCCAGACAACTTGTTCCAGTGTTGTATTGCCATCGTAATGAAGTTTTTTTCCTAATTTCCAGTATGAATCTCCCAAACCACAACTTGTGGCCATTGTCCCTTGTAATAATGATGTGCCAATACTTTGTGGTAAAAACACAATTAAGAATTCACTATTGGGCAAATATGTGGATGATCTAACTTACAGTTTCATATTCATATTCTGTTACACAGAACTGGCCAAGGCTTTTCAGTAGAGGAGTGATGGGGAAGCCTAGCCCAGCCGGGATGAGCTGGGCTGGTGGCTGCTGCTATGTCATGATGGTTGGGGAGGAGATGGAGGTTATAGCAGCAGCCACAGCTGCTGCTGATAGAGGTTAAGAATTTTGTGAGGGAATAATAATTTCCTAGGGCCTGAATGTAATGGCAGCTATTTTGTGTAGATGGACTCCTTTTTGCTTGCATGATCAGGTCAGATACTGCATTCTTTCTTTATCAATACAATACATATCAATACAGAGACATGTAAATTCAATCAGACCTATGGAGAGACACTGCATATGGCACAATGTAAAACAAGGCAAGCTGTGGCAAACAAGACATGGCATCACTGATGCAGAATTTTCTCATGAAACTTGTTAAAAAGTAAACAGGAACAAGTTTTGCTTGGATTCTTACTTGGTAAAGACATTTAAATAATGTCAGCTGCATGGTGGCAGCGTAATGTGCAAGTAAAAACCTAGTAGAAAGAATGTGAATATACGCAAAAGGAGAAATGAAGAATGAACTTTAGGGAAGTTACAGGAATCGCCCTTGTCTTGTAACTGGAAGCATGGCCATTGAGGTGGTGGACATGAATCTATTCATTTAATATATAATGTACACTGCTTTCTTTTTCTGTTTTATTTAAACTGACAATTGATTCGTGTATCCTATCCCATGTAACTGGAGTGATATGGGGTCTTTCTTATTTTTGCTGCCTGTCCACCTGTGACTGTTACAGTAACACCTCACTCCAGCTGTTCTTACAACCTATGCATCCCAGCAACCAGGGAAATGATACATAGAATAAGAATTTTAGTGTAGATCTAGCTGGATGTTATTTTTGCAAGAAGGAATTAAAAGCTACGTATTTGGACTGTCTGTAGACTGCTTATATTTATCTCTGAATTGAAGCCTCTGTATGCTGTTGTGCATTTTCAGAGAAGGATTGTTTACAATTTGTATGTAAATTGAAACCAAAATAACTGTGTCAGTTGTCATTTGTACCTTTGAATACCACAATGACGGTCCATATACAGATGTTTTCATTTTGAGCTGGGTTTTTTTAACCTAATTCCTATTTGCTTGAAAAAGGGTTCTCTATATTCAGAATAACTATAGTTATGGGATACAGTGGATTTGATTATTTTGGTTCTGCTTCTGCAGATGAGCTATTAACTGACTGGGTTTTGATAAGATGCTTTTTGGTCATCATGAACTTTTCTAATCAACAGCAGCAAAACTACTTTATGTTGTTTTGTAAGTCATCTTTGCAGTTTGATAGCATCTGTGCTCCCTCTGCTTTCCTTGGGATACATATCCTAAGGATATGTTTATAAAGACAATCATTTATATTATCTTGTCACGTTTTATGGTCCATGAAGTGTAGGAGCAAGTAGGCTGATCTCATTTGTGTAAATCTGCGAAAAAGCAAGACTTATGAGACAAAGTCCATCTCTATATAATTCCAATGAAGTCTATTGAATGAATTCTTATTTTCCTTAATTGGTTTTATTAGCTCTAATTATGTTCACTATTTGCATTGATATAAGTAATATCAGATTTAAGGCCCTCAGAGTTTCTAGGAATACATTTGGAACACTGTGTTAAGGAGTGTTTCACTCACTGAGCATCTTCCATCAAGCAAACAATAAACTGATTCAGAGAATCTAAAGCAGATTGCAAACCTTCAGTTATCCTTATAACCTATTCTCTTTTGAAATATGGAGAAGAAGRATTAATTTAAATGCTATTTGTTTCTTTCTCTGACTTGATTCTGAGATTAAAATATAAAATGGAAATTCATTTACAGTTTTGAAACAATTAAGAGCTGGAAACCCAAACAAAAATCCCAAATTAATGATTTTTTTTTGTGAGTACAATTTATCTAATTGTATGTGTTGGCAAATGAGCAATTTATAAAACAGTTTAAATGTATCCTACTGTAAGTATCTGAGGGTAATTGATCGTAGTAGTTGAGATGCTAAGGTATAGAGATGTTGTCATCATAAAATTAGATGTAATTAGAGTTGTGAAAAGATTGAAGACAAGATTCAAAACTAGGATTCTTAGAGAGGCATACATTTTCAGATAAATAAAAATAGACTGATTTTTTTCAAAGGTGCTCACACTTCCTACTGTTTTCAGGTCAGATGGAGATATGCTGTAACCTGAAATAGGCTATTATTTTACTTTAGATATACAACCTGGCACAATTCAATCAAAATTAAGACAGTACTGCTATGAATGACTACATACTATGAAATTAGAATAAAATATATAATTTTTCCTACATCTGAATAACTGCTCCAGTGCTTGCCTTCCCTTCACTTTGTCCCCTTTCTGCTGTATAGCTCCCCTAAACTCCCCAAATATCCCAGAATTCTCTCTCATCCCTTCTACTCAATGTCCCCTCAAAGTGTGTTGCTTGGCTTATCTCTGACAGGGCCTTCTGGATGCTGGCATATCTTTCCCCATGTACGTGAACGGCACAGATTCTTTGCCTGGCTCTCTTCAGAAATCATGTTCCAAATCACATCCTTTGCCTTGGTTTGAAATAAAAGTTAATGTATAACACGCTTATATCGATTATATTTCTGTTTTGGTTATGTTCCAAAACACTAATACATGCATTTTCCTCATGTATCTCAAGGGAATGATGTGAAACTCAGCTGATTAAAGCTCGACAAACATTTTAAGGTCATTGTTTGAAGCGTGGAGGTATGGAGAATGTAATGAAGTTTCAGATTATTAATAGTGGCCATGCCCATACTTGAATCCTAATAGCTTTAACCAGATACACTCAAAAAATAACTGTGGTCTGCTGCTTGGCCTTGGAGAATAAGAATCAAAAAGAATGGTGGTGTAAAAGCCCTCAGGAGAAACCCCTGGTGATGAATGAGTTTTCCACCTCTGGGAGAAGCTTGTGACAGTTTAATGTAGTACTGAAGGACTATGTGTTGAATATAAGCTCTTAAATAATGGCCTTTTGTTTCAAGGAAAGTGCTTAGAAAGTAGTCCATCCTGTATCACTATGTAGTCTTTAAACTCTCACCAGTTATTTTCCACTCTAGTCTGTACTGATGATGTTTCTATAGAGACGCATCAGTCATCTAGAAAACACAGATAAAGGTCCTTTCCTTCTAGCAAAATTATGAGGCTTCTTTTAGATGGCTACTTGTAGATGGAATTGTTCGTGATGCTAGTAGACCCTCAAATTTTCTTTTCGATAGCCATGAATTCACATACTTAACCTTTATAAATTTTAAGCTCTTTTATGAAACTGTTTAATGTCATTTGTGGGACTATCTACAAACCATTTATCATGCCTCATCAACCCTTATACTTTAAGGATCAGGTTTTGAGATCTACTGTTTTCCACATTATTTCAGTGGGAATTAGATATTTAATTAACCCACTAGCAATTCTCTTACTTATTTTTTAGTTACCTCTTATGTATATAGCTGACGTAGATGCAAAAGAAAATAGGTGGGCATTAATTCATTTTTTTCACAATCATATTTAAGAAAATTGATTTAATATTTTTCTCTTTTTTCCCCCTGAACGAACTTTAATTTCTGTGAAATGTCTCAACAAATAACTGATAGTCTTTGCTGTGAAGCATTGAAGATGAGATTGAATAAGGAAGTGCTATTTAGTTTCCTCATATTTTTGGTTCACTGACACTTTGCTTAACTAAAAAAAGTGCTTAAGCTTACATTTTTTTAAACAAAGAATAATACTTTTTTATAGTTGTAATCTTTGAAAAAGTATGTGAGAGCCTTTTCTTTTCATCTAGCATAAAACAACAAAATAGTCATAAAATTTCATTTTCAAAGCAGTCAGAGATTTTCTTTTGTCCTCTTTCTCTTTCAAATATTTTCCTCCAAAATGTTTTCTTTTGTTAGATTTTTCTGGGGAAGTTTGGTATTCCGCTATGTCTTCCTTTGGTAATGCATAGCTGACAGTTTACACAAATCCCTTTATTTTTATAGCTATATGCTTTTGCCAAAGTTGTTTCTCCTGTGAGATGATTTAGCTTAATTTCCTTAGGAAGAACCATAATGGTGCATATCCCCTTAAGCGAGAAGACCACCCTGTACTGTTATTGCTGTTTATTATTATGCCTAATCCTAAATTTCTAACTTGAAGTCATATTGTATCATCAATTGCTGAGCTAAAGACTTCATTGTAATTGCTGTCAGTAAGCAGTCAAAACCTGACCCATGGATCATTTGGAGATTTAAGGTTTTGAATTGACAACAGAAAAGCACTGAGCATCAGTGGAAAGATTGGCACTTGGGAGAATATGCTCATGGTTGCGTGGCACAGAGAGGAAATGGACAGCTGGATGAGATGCAGACGAAGGAGTCTGTTTGTTATTTTCACAGTCTGTCCTAAATAAAGTAAGGTATAGCAATGCTGTCTGAATATGATGATTGTGTGGCTTGTTGTGGTCAGTTATTTATTTGGACAGAATACATGAAAGACGTTAGGGAGCTGCTGTGATAGATTTGTTTTCTCAGCACTTGAAGGAATTGGGCTGTCCTGGTTTAGCAATGAGTTTGAGCAGAACCTTGTGCCTTCACACACCTGCGAAGGACAGTGGGAGGGAGAGCAGGGCCTGGGTAAGGATCATGCTCAGCTAGTCACCCACTTTCTTTTTCCTTCCCATTGCACAATATCACCTTGTTTTTCATCTGCTTTGGTCAAAGCTGGGTGTATTTCATCCAGTAATAGTGTGTTTTAAAYGTAATGACATGCTTCTTTGGGGAAGTAGGACCCAGTAATCTGTAACTCAGTAATCTACCCACAAATAGGTGAGACTTCACTGTGTGCCAGAATTTCCCTGTACTTTATTTCTTAAGCTTTAGTAAATAGACTGAGAAAAGAAAGCTTTTTCAGGCATGTTTTAAACTATGTATAATTTAAAAATTCAGCTGTAAACCTAAGTAAAACCGAATTTCTTAAAATAGCCTTGTATTTTAAAATTTTCAATGCCGCTGTTTTTGTGTCAGCATTATGACAATTGTGACAAGACCAGTTAGTATTCAGATTCATGACAGTGGTATTTAGCAGCGCTGTGTCTTCAGCTAATGTTGCAGAAAGTTCATGGTTGTGTAGTTCCTTGTGTAAAGTGGAAAAAGATGATGTTTCCACTGAGGAAGTTATTTATAAAAACAAAATACAGCTAATGTATTTTGATATCCAAGACAATGATTTATTCTGGGCATTAGGAGCAAAAAAAAATTTCAATGMAATTTCTAAAATTTCTTTTTTTCCTAGAAAGGGATTACCAGAAATAAAACCAAATATATTTTAGCAGTTCAAAATCATATAAGAGACAAAATAGTGCAACAACTACTATTTTCATAATTATCTTAAAATCCACAAACATAGGATGGTTGGATTTGAGAACGGAATTTGGTAGGTTTCACCATTTGGTGAACCGTCCGAAGCTAAACTTCAGGAGCAATGAGAAAAGGATCCTCGCTCCCCGAGAAATGTTACTGTGTCAGGCTGCAGCGAGTCCTTCTTATGCAAGTCTTCCATAAGAGCAAACCACATTCAGYTGTTAGAAGGAAATCCTGTTGCTGCTGCTGCTTTGCTGCTTCTGTCTCCTGTTTTACTAAGGAACTGCCCTAGAAACACAACTAATGGCAAACAAAGTCTACTTACTGTTAGAGAAACATAAATGCTGAAAAAACAATCCCCATCTAAAGAGTAGTGAAGGATATAAAGTAACCAAAAATATTCTCTATGAACAGTTAGGAAATAAGCCTTAACTCTAAGAATTTTAAGGTCATCAAAAATTGCAAGCATCGTCCTTTTTTCTTCTTACAGTCCTTTTTCTGGTAATTTTGGATATCCCGGTCTCTCTTCCTTGGCCGTCTGTAACGGAAGAGGCCAGGCAGTTCTCACGCCCTTACCCTAGCACAGTGTTGATGATAAGAAACAGAAAATGGTCATGGCAGAACTGAAAGTAAAATATCTGACTGTTAAGACTTTTCAGTGCTCTCAAGCTTTGTCAGCTATAGTGCTTGAGACTGTTCCTTTCATCTGACAAGCTTTGGGAGGTTCCTAGGTTTTCTGTTTTCTGAGTGCCTATTAGATTAGATAAACTTTGGCGTGCAACTGACCACTTCAGTTGTAGACTAGCAATACCCTACCAGCTCCAGTCAGACAAGTTTGAAACATTTATTAGCTGAAGATTAAAGACTAACAGCAACCCAAGAGTCCACATTAAGGGAAGGATTTGTAATAGTAGTTGATAGTTAAGTACTGACTGTGTAGCCTACATATAATGGACTTCTGACTTCTCATGTCTCTCTTCTTTTCTCTGTCTCTTCTTTTCTGCTGTCAGACTGTGACAGTGATGATGGCTAGACACTGGATCTASCTCTGACCAGACCTATCTGTGTAATTAATTCTAGAACTGCTCAGCCAACCTGCGGTTATTAAAGGAGGGCAAAATACTCAGCATGCTCCAGGCTAAGTTATACTGCTGGCGTAAATTTGAATCAAGGTTTCTCATTCATAGGCAGAATGACTCCTCATACCGCCAGGCTTTTGCATGTTCAGGCCGCTTACAATCATTCTCACATTCTTCATAAATGGCATAAGCTACCCAAATGGCTCATCTTCTTAAGGCTCTCCTTTCAGAAGAACATTCATAACCCAATATTAAAAAAAAAAGGCAAAAAAGCAAATGATTGGAAAAATATGCCAAATCCTTCTCTCTTGTTTCTATTTAGTCTTTGTTAGCTGAAGCATGTCTTCTTATGGATCCCTTTCCCATGCTTGTAATACTGTGCTAACATTATTGGAGGTAGTAAATCTGTAGGTTTGTAATTTGTGTACACAGCTGTTAGCTCTCAGAAATCATGTGCACACAAAAGGAAGCTGAGTGTAAGTCATTTTTGTGTAAATGGGAAAATATATGTATTGATTTATCAAGGGGTCATTTGAAAGATTTTAAAAAGAGGTAATGACTGAATATAAATGCAACAGCTGTTAAATTTATTTTGTACCATATATTGTAATCTTCTTTTAAAAAGAAGCCCTCCCCATCCCTCGCCTCCCCCAAAACCTTGAACAGCTTGAGGCATTATTGCACAAATATTCCAGGGAGGTTTTTTTCTTTCATGTGTAATTTTTCAGGTTTATTGTATATACTTCAGAAATATTATGACTGATACATAATGAGGACACATTCTTAGAGTTCTTATTTGCTTTTCTGTTATCTAAAAATTAAGTTAGAAGGTACAAATTTATATGTATATTTAAATGAGAATTATATAAAAGAAGACATATGTTCTAGGAGTGGCTGGTGAATAGCAAATATCCCTGGTACTTCTATTAAATATGACAGCTTAAACTCCTGACAAAATTACAAAATTGAGCTTTGTTTTCATGTGTGGTAAATTATAAGAACCAAATTGTTTGAATTTAACCTTTCTTGTTGACTTTCATCTTATTTTGAGCACTGGGAGATTTAACTAAAGCTGTATGCCTGGAGATCATAATATTTTAGATCCCCATCATCTTGCCAAGTAAAAGAGTTTTGAATGACCTTCTGAAGAACATATGAGAAAATTGCCTACTGTAGATAACATAGTAAGTGTGACCAAGGACAGAAAGGACATATAATTATTTATAGTGAACTTTTTACTGGCTAGTGGCAATCTATTACTGGCAGTCTGAGGCTGAAGGAATATCAGCCAGTTTTAGAGAAAACTCCATCTTTCACATATAAGGAAAGCCAGGCGCCTTTTGATTAGTACTACATCAGGCTGTTCAACAGAGAGTCAAAATCTTGCAACCAAGTTTCTTTAGATAAGGATGAGTGAACTGGCCTTTTTGACAGTTTAGTTCAGCATGCGGTTCAGTTAATTAATTTTATATATGAGGATCCAGGTTTCCTGGAGTCTTTTAATGGAAGAGAGAATCCAGTCTGTGCCCCTTTCATCTACTTTTATATTCTTTCATCTCAGTTAGCCTGATCACTTTGGACTAAAAAGCTGATCTTTTATTTGAGCGCTAATGTGCTGTTGCATTTACTGGGCAACTTGCTCATTTGCTTCTACTAACATTTATTAAATAACACGTAACATAAGGAATAGAATACAGGTGACATGACCTACATGAACCCATATAGAGCTTTCTGATCAATATGCTGCGTCAATTCCAATTTTTTTTCATAAAAGCTTCATACATCAGGTTTTTAAGCTTCTCTGCAGACTGGCCTTTTAAGCAAGCAGTTAAGTGACAGAAATTCTCATTTCAGCTCTGCCATGATCTTTAGGCTGGCATTTGTTTCTCCCAGTAAGTCTGGGACTTGGTGGGAAACAGAATATTTTGGAAGGAAGTCTCAGAAATCCACTTGACAACAGCTCAGGTCCCTTTGACAAACCTTACGTGGGTAAGTCTTGAGAAGCCTGTCCAATCTGAAGTATTGTGAACAACAGATTGTGAAATATTTCATTACTACACACAAACAGATAAGACTTTATATGCAGCTTAATTCAGAATATAGAAATGCAGTTATTAAGAAGTATTATAGTAGGAAGTCACATATTAAAATGATCAATGTTTATGTGATAGATAAAATTCAAATGAGATGAGTTAGGCAGTCTGTCTCAGCAAAGTCCAGAGTATTATTATGCCTATTCATCTCAGTTCATATGTTAGAAAGTGAGGTTATGATTCCTTGAAAAATACCCATTTTATAGGAATAGGTTGGGCTGATAGAATTTTCTATAATTGATAGGAAGAGTTTTCATCATCTTTTGTCTACTATTCCTACTCCTTGGGGGGCAGTCAGAAGAAAAATCTCTCTCTCTAAGTTTTTCTCTCTGGAATACATTATCTGAGCATGATCATCCATAACATGGTATCCTAACACTGTCAAGTCTACTTCCATTTTCACTGCACATCATTTTCACTGATGGAAACAGGAAAATATTGTGTATTTCAATCTAAAGACAAAATTTAATGTGAGAACTTTAGAGTCTCTGTCTTCCATACTTTGTCAGCAGAGTTCCTCAAAGTGGAAAGTCTTTACAGAAAATTGCCATAGGAAAGGGCTTAAGCAAACCTAAGCTCTTGCCTTTGTTAATGGTCTTTCTGTGACAGTTGAATTTTCATAGAACAGCAACCTTGTAGTTGCTTATAGGTTATAGCAACCTACAGCTAGAGCAGTGTGCCTGATGGTCTTTGTGTCTTATACTTGTCATGGTGTTACATACAGAAAGAAGTTTTCAAAAATTTTCATAATGTAGGTCCCATCTTAGAAAGATGTCTTAAGCACCACCCAAGATCACTCCCTTGGCAACTATATGAGTACTAAGAATTATGTAAAATAACATACAACAGTTTAATAGCAGCTAGATATAAGAAGAAAAGCCAATATAGTGGTCAGTTCACAACAAACGTTAAATACTCTGTGGACAACAGAACAGTGTTGTACTCATTCTACTCTGTTTTGTTCTTGTTACAATGCATTCCTCGCTATAGCACATTCATTCTTCTAGTAACGCATAAAGCAGAGTAACATGAGTGTGTATTTCTTCTTTCAGCCTGCGGTGTAAATTGTTGCAGTCACTTCTTAAGGTCCACTTAGATATGATAAAGTATATTAGAACGTACTTGTGTTGGGGTGATCAGTCAGGGAGATCCAGTAGTGTTTTTCAGATCATCAGCTGTGGAAATGATGCCATCCTATTTTCATTCTTTTGATAAATACTAGAATTAACTTAACACTGCTGTTGTCATGGATGCCTGAGTAACTATATATTTCCTCCTATTTCTTCCCTGTGAATATTTTTTCCATGAAGCAATAGGAGGGACTTTACATTTGGAATCCATGTCTGTGTTTTCTGTTGAACTTCAAACAGTACAAAATTAACACTAGCCATGTAGCAGTCATAGTATTTAGCTTTTCAGATAAAACTTTTATTTTTTACAGTATTTAAACTTCTGTTATTTATATCGGAATAAACTTTATAGCTGTTTAAGAGCTCACACCTCAAGTTTTCATTCCTTTAAAGTACTTCAAATGAAAGAAAGTGACTAATTTTCTGCAGTCAACACAGTTATTAAAATAAGCAGCAGCAGGATGAACTTGTAAGGGATTTAATTTGATTCCTTAATTCAAATGTCTAGCAAAGTATGACATATTATGAAGATCTCATCCAAAAGGTATGATTCCTGACTTGCCCAAATCAAAACTTCTAGTACTACCTGTAGTAATGTAAAATAGTTGATGAAAAATGATATGCAGCATATCGATTCCTCATTTTTGTTGGTTCTTCTGTGATGTTCCTCCTTCCTGTTTTTTTGTCTCACGTAGCAGATTTAACCTTCTTCCCATCTCATATGCTCTTTTTCTCTCTTCAAATGCATATTTCTCTACTTTTTTATGTTTCTCCACTGCAGAGTTGCTGTCCATCTCCCATCCCTCCAACAGTCTCCTTTTTTGATCCTTAGCTCTGATATAAGAGCTGCCAAGTGTCCCAGATCTTGCACACATTTGCAAACCCTGTCACACCCTCCCACAGCTCTTGTAGCCAGCTGGGCTGCTGTAGCACCTTGCTCTGTTGTTAGACAACTTTTCTCTTTTTCCGGTTTCCCTTGCTGAAGGACTCACTCTCAGAGTGAGAGTGGATAAGGGAATTTACAATTTTAAATAAACTTGCATTTCAGATGCTCAGAAAATGCAGAAATACACTTTAAGAAGCATGCTATAAGGGCAGCCAGGAGCTACATGAGGGAAATACTGACCTGTTTGTCTTCAGTGAATCAAAATTAAGAGCATAATCTCATTTTGTCTTACTCAGAGAGAGATGGCATGCAGTCATGACAACTGACTTAAAAGGGTCTCTTTCTGTTCCTAAAAGGAACAAAACAATAATAGTCCCCCTCTCCCCAGAAAAGCTTATGTGCTTGGGTACACAATGATATACTCAAAAGCCTAATTTATTTTCAGAGTGTACAAAGCCTTGAGAGAAATCATTAAAAATGTAGTAGAAAATGTTATCAGTTTAAGAAATCTAGATTCCCTCTCTACATCTCTCCTAGTCCTTTACTGTAGCAAATTGCAGTTGGGTCTTGAAAATTTGTTACAGGATTTTCTTGTGGCTGAGTGAGAAACAGTCTGCGGAGCTTTTTGGACAATGCTTGATTGCATGGACTTGATGACCCACTCCCTGTGTTTTTAGTTCCCACATCACTGTATAATTTGATAGAGTATATATCCTGGAATTCTGTAATGAGTAGGTTGTTTCTAATAAATTTCAAAGCAAAAGTATAAAACACCCTGGATTTCATCTATGTAATTCTATAAGATCTTCCCATAAGGGAAGCGGACTAGATGCATCTCTCACACCTGTAACCTTGTTCACATCCTTGTGCATCTTTATTCATGCATCTGTGTGTGTGTGTCTGTGTGTGAGAGATGTGAGAGAGAGTGGGAGAGAATATACACTGGGAATAAAGTACAAACTGCTTTTCAACTAAATATATGTAGATAACTGATTACGGTATTTGAATATGCCATGCCGTGTGTTGTATTTTACGTTTAGATGTACAATGGAGTCCTCTGTTGACTGTGTTAAGACATGCATCAGCCTTATAATTAGTAATTAGTAAAATCAGACTCTATTGATGTCAGGAGCAAAATTCTAAATGTAACCCTGATGCCATTAAGTTATCATTATAAGAAGCTTAGAGCTATACAGATTAAAATAGAAAAGTTAGTAGTTTTGTTTAATCTAGAGAAAGGAAGGCTGAAGACTCTGGAGAAAAAAGAATGAAAGCTAGAGGATGGTAAGATGGTTATGGGAAAGATTACTTCCAACATGTAAAAGAGGTTAATAAACTGTTCTCCCAGAGAAATGATACAGCAAAAGAAGAGCCTAGTTTAATTTCTAGCAAAAAGTGACATCTATTAGCAATTACAGAAAAATGCAAATATAAGAGTAATGGAGAATTAGCATGAACTGATTAAAGAGGATGTGGCTTACAGGTGTGAATGGCAGTATCAGGTGACTGGCCACGCTTGATGGTGTGGAATTGCTCTGATTCTCTGCTTAATGCAAAGTCTCATTGGTGGCCTCAGGCAGAAGCTTTGCCTGCATTTCTAGCCAGTGAGTTTCTTATGACTGTGAGATATTAGGTACTTTAAACTGCTGCAGCAGTGTTGATTTGTAGTTGAGGCTAGTTATAAGCGAAAAGAGGCAAGGAATATGTGATAGCTTCTGAACTGGAAAATAGGCAAAACATGAACTTTCGTTGCTAATTAAAGTCTGAAATAGAACTAGGAAATGGATAAGGGATAGAAGACTGAAAATTTTGTATCTTTTTCCAATTGATGGTAATAAAAAGAAAAAAATTTGAAGAAAGTCACCTCAAGTTTAAGAGTGCTGTGGGATTTTATAGTCAGTAAAATAGGCAGAAATGTTTACACTTTTCTTCTAAATCTTGTGTTTCAGAATCTCAAACTCCTGAGAAATAAATTTGTCTTACTTGGACATTAATAGAGTGATGCGGGTATTAATCAAAATAAAACACCTAAGGCTACTCAATATTCAATATCTATAGACTTTATTCAATTTTCTATCCTTATAGATTCTTCAAAATGAGAAAAAATATGAAAGAAAAGAATATGAAAGAAAATATGCAGTACAAAAACTGACAATCTAATAGACATATCAAATATATGTTATTCACTGAAAGGAGTGAAAGCTTGAATTCAAGTTCTGAGTTAGGAGTGGATTATGCCTGCTGAGAATTGTGTTTTGCCCTGCATGTCTGTCTGTTTCTTGGTGTCTGGACGAGCTTCACTAATCCTTTGATTCGTAAAGACAGAAGTTTCTTCTAGGGTTAAAGTGACGTATGATTGATAAGTATATTCTACATTATGCCCAACAGGGCATGATACAGCACAAGATAGCCCAGTAGACTATAATTGCTGTTTCAGAAGAGAAGAAGTTTTCCTCTTCCTTTAAGAGCAATAGTATAATCAGAGAGAAAAATCATATTGGGATTCTGAGATTTAATGTCATTGAGCTCCTGCAACTTTCAAAATCATATTTGTAATGTTCTCAAGACAGTTCTTGCAATTTTTCCTAGAAATATCCCTGTATAAAAAGTTAATTTAATAAAAATCAAGGAAGGCATCTATACAGACTACGATCCAGTTTGTCAAAACTTGAACTCTATGGCTGCTATTTCTGGGATGCCATATATTCAAACATTATACTTTGCTTTCATTTTCCATTGCATTCATGATTACACATCATTCTCTTCAGCCCACTCTATGTATTTTTCGCACCAACTACCTTTAGTCTCTCTCTTGTCTGGAGGTAATTTCATTTTTTATTCATTTCCTTAAGAAGACTGAATTAAATCAAATATATTGTTCATTATGTTAGAATGTGAAGTTTTATCTCCAGGACCTTGAGGTATATAAATGAGTTTCCTACTGAAAATATCACATAGGTCATTTTTCAGCACCCTCACTTCCAGCAAAACTTTGGGTGTATGAGCATATAACTCCAGTTACTAGAAAAGAAGCAATTCTTTTGTAAATCAAAAGGTACTGCCACATAGAATAATTAATGATTTAACAGTTAAAGGCATTTTGCTATAATGTATACTGAAGGTATCATTTTAGTTCCTTAAGAGTGATTCTTTGAATCCTCTTTACTTGTTTTCAGCTAATTTTTTAACAAACAGTGGGGCCTGCCTTTCAGGTTTCTGTAAAATGTCCTTAAAATTCCTCTCTGGTGCTGAAACAGTTAAGGCTACCACATCAGCAGGGATAGTAAGCATGTGCTTTAAAGCCAGGTCCATTAGAGAACGGCCCCAGCCTGTGCCCTGCTGCCTGGGAACAAGCGGAATTGGCCCAAGGAATGAGAGAGCATCCATGAATAGATTTGGTGAATCTGCCCAAAGCGCTGGCAGTGCTGTCTTGCTCAGGTAGCTCGCGGAAGGGGAGACTCTTTGCTTAGTATAGCTGGTTGTTTAGGGAAGCTTCCCTGTTTCTGTTAGACGTTATGACAGATAGAGCCCTGAATGATACACAGACCTGAGGACACTCTTTTCTTATTTTTAGAAATCATAAACAACCTATCACATAAAAGAAAATAAATACCCCATGATTTTGGGCCTGTGGTGTAAGAATCAAAGATAGAATTTTAAATATTGCTTATTCATTGCAATATTCAAAATGACTGATCCATAAGCTGAAAAAAAAGAGAATGCATTACTATGAATTATTTGCTTAATACTTTCCAAATTTAGTCATTTTTTTCTTTTTTTTTTTTGTGAGGAATCATATGGGTTCATGGTTGCGCCTGGATTAAAACAGGTGGATATTGGTGCTAACAACACTGTGCTTATGGTCTCATATAAAACTCACCTTTTTGCTCTTTCTTCTCAAGAACAACTTTTTCCATTTTTTCTGTGATAACTGGTTAACAAACATACACAACTACTGTTAGTACTGTACTGAGAGGAATATGTGAGTGACTAAGTTCAAAACATGAAATTGTTTTCTGTGTATTTTCAGAACTGTTGTCAAACTTTACAGTACCGTCCTCTCTTTGTGGGTATTCTTTGTGGGGCTTGCTCTGCAGCTGCATCTTCTGCTTCTGCTGGCAGGGTATATAAGTGTCTGTCCTCCCTAACGTTTTTGCTTTTCAAGTCTGTTCGGCTATTTACTACTGCTTAGTATTTAAATAACACAAATATATTTTGAGCATGTTACCACAGAAATAAGAAATGCTAATTTCTTATGTGAAGGGAGCAACAGCAGTCATTCTCAAAGAAATACTGGAATATTATAAGCATAAAAATGTAGTAAAAAGTACTGTCATGTGGTATTTCAGACATGAAAGAACACTAAAGAATATTAGAAGCACATCCTGCCCAAGAATCTGTCTCTGGAAGCGTGTAATAACCAGACTGAGTTAAAACTAGGACTTTGTAGTATCTGTAATTGCTTACAATTTTAATTGTAAGTGGGAAGTGGGAAAATACTGCCAATTTGATTTCATAACCTGTTCTGTCTTTGTACTGGGCCACCTCTGCCTACTTAAATAGTCATACGGCTGCAGAATCATTCTCATGGGGACCATATGAGTGACGAGACTGGCTTTCACTTTTGAAGAGGTAAAGAGCAGATAGAGCATTCAGTGATGTTCTGGCTCTGAAACATTGTCTGGTCATCTTTTGGGCAAGACTAGTAAAGTCCAATTTCGGTATATTGATATGTCCTGCCTACTGGTAGCACAAAAAGGGAACAATCATGAGCATCTGCTCCCTAGAATTTTAGCAAGGGAAATCTTGACCCTGGAGCTACTTCTTGCTTGAAGAAGTTGATATCATCTAAACTTCCTATATAGTTAGGTTAACAAAGTAGTCACCCTTTGAGATCTTTGGCATATTATATGATAATTGGGTAAAAGGCAAGAAAATGTTAGTAATTATATTCACAAGTAAACCTTTAAAAAATTACAGGATAGCTTCACAAAGGTGTTTTCAAACACATGCCTGGAAGTTAGTGGAATTGCACTGGCAGTTGATTTTTGCTTGGCATTTCCATGTTGAAATAAATCATGAGTGTGCTCGCTTCCTTATACTACCTGTGAGATTGAGCCCTGTAAGATTTTTGTTAGTCAGTTAAAGTTTGAAATATTTTAAGAGAGTATTTGAGCCAAAATAGAGTGCTCTGCAAGTGTGCAAGCTACAGATTATTACTGTGCTTTAAACTGTAGTTTCATTGAAGCTCTGTAAAGGTAGGAAACTGTCAGGAGAAATATATCTATTAGGTTCACTCCATCGAATACAGTACTTTAAATTTTCAAGATTAGCAATCTTCACCTACAAACTGCTGAAGGACAGCAAAGTTTTTCAGTTTTCATTTCCCGTGTGTGACGGCATCAATGGATGTGTCACTCTCAGCAGTACTTTCATCCTGGAACATTCTGACAAAGTTGGGAAGCATTAAACTATTTCAACATTAGCATTAAAAAAAAAAAAAACCCTCCAGCAACAACTTGCTCTTTTTCCTCCATATTCTGAGTCTGGCTGAAAATATCTACAGTAAATTTCAAGGTCATTTGTGCATTGTGAGTCTAAAAGACAATATTGGGCTTCTCAGAACATGCTAGAGATTGCACTATGCAGACTTGAGCACTGTAGGTCAAATTCTGCATACAAAAGTGCATATATAGTTGCCACTGTTAGAGATTCCTGGGTAATGGAGTTTTGCTGCAGAAACTTGCTGAGGTTAAATGAGGGGTGAATCCAGCCTGATCCAGTTATCTTTGGAATTATGTAAGTGCATTCTTTTCAAGTAAAACGTGATTGGTGGTTGTACGGCATCATTGTTGCAGTACAGCTATTCATTTACATACAATTATCTAAAAATCTTAAAATAAGTTCATAATATTTGAACTTACATGTGTCTTCTCCATCTTGTGCCTATTTCCTTCTTTTTTTTACCATTATGGTTTATGTAAGAAAAAGAGCTCAGGGATCAATCAGCTCAAACTTCTTTGCCCAGTTGATTGCTTCCATGCCCGGTCTGCAGTAATAAGCTATGCACAACTGGACTGTATAGTTGTTTGTAACATAACATTTTAATGCATATTCTGATATAAAATAAAAATTTCAGTGAAAGAAGCATCCCTCACTAAAGGATGCAAGTACTTTTCAAAGGGAGAGACAAGAATTTTTTAACTTACTGAAAAAAAGAGCTAAGTGAGAGAAATGTTTCCTAGTGCAACAGAGGAACATTTACATACCTGTGGAAGGAAAAAAAACAAAACAAATGCACCTTTCATTGCAAGTAGGAGGGTGGCCATCATCTTTTCTGTGCAGCAAGAGAAGAGAAAGAGTTTAAGATAAAAGATAGCGTCTAAACTTTCTACTGATGCCCTGAGCCCAGATGAGGAAGGATTTTTCTGGCTTAGAGACACTTTTGTAGAGCACGGCATGTGAACATGGAAAGGAGGATGCATACAGCTTTGGTTGCTCTTGGACTCATCAGGGCAAAATAAATTACTTATGAGTCTGTGATCAGTGCTTCTTCAAAGAACTTTGTGGCGACCTAACATCCATGGCCCCTTGGAACTGCTGAACAGCTCAGAAGCAAGCCTAGGCAAGGATAATTTAAAGGCTCAGTTTCATCTGTAAGAGAAAGGAGTTTAAGCTACATTTCATGGACAGCTCTCTTGTATGCTTAATTTTTTAATGATGAATTGCAGCAGTGGCAACAAATAGAACAATTTATGCTCTTTATAGTGAGTTAAGATGTTCCTGGTTGTGTGAATAGTGTCTGTTTTCAGAAAGAAGTTACTGTATTACCAGCAAAGGTCTCAGAGATTTTAGGATTATCATTTTGCTTTCAGATTCATTCATCAGATTTAAAATGGCAGAACATACTTTTCCCTTGGGTGAATTGCAGACTGGATGCCCTGGGATTATTAATTTCTTTAATGAACCAAAAAATATAAGTTCAAAAAGTTTGAAAACTGGATAAATAAGAGGAAAGAGATTAAGGGAAAATATGAGTCTTGAAAAATAAGAATCTGAGGAAATGCAGGTTTCAGAGAATAGTTCCACAGCTGTTGTCTGCAGTTACAAAAAGTATTGTAAAATAAAACTTGTATGACTAAATAAATAATTAAGGTTTGATACCATAAATTAAACTGAGGGGGGTGTAATTCTGTTTGGGCTTATTGCATGTAATTTTCTTAGTAGAAGATCAGAAGGAAAAATGAAGAATAATACGTGAAGACAGATTTGCATCAATGTGAATAAAGCTCAAGATACAATGCTCTTTTTAACGTTCTGCAGTGCTAGAAGCTCCAGAAACACAATTTGTTGGAGTGTTGCTCCATTTTTTGCTGTATTCTCTGTTGTTAACAGCAGACTAAAACTTAAAATGCTCAAGTCCATTAGGCTCAATATGTTGCTTGTTTGTTCTTTTACATTCAAGCCAGGTTATAAAGTCTTAGTGCCATATTCTCTTATTTGTTTGTGAAATGCTGTTTTTGCAAAAATATTAAGAAGTGACACAAAGCAAATCTGCGAAGATGCTGGAGGCTTACAATTTTCCAGTAAGTCAATATGTATTGCAAATTAGCAGCTGTGTTTTTCATGACATGGCCCCATAAATGGGCAAAATTTATTATGCACTGCCTTACAGAAAAAAATTGTGTGAAATCGGCAAGCAACATACGTCAGTTCTTGATTTTTTCCTAAGGGATCACCGATTTTTATTAAGTTTGCACTGTGAACCTTCTTTTGAGTAAAACATCTAAGGAGCTGAGGGTTTGTACTTAATTGGCAGAAAAGGAAGCAGTGCTGTGTAGCAAGCTTGATACCAAAAGCAGCATAGCTGTTTTAGCACGTTACTCCACATGGGTTAATTAACCCTGCACTGTGTCACACTGTCTACTGGCTTCCACAGTCATCTCATTTTAGATCAACAGGGTACTGTAGCAGAAAGCCCTTTGATATGTGCCTCTGCTCCTGGCCCTGATTGGCAGCATCAAGACCTGAGCTATTACCATCACAAAACCCATCCAGAGACATGAGAAGCTGATTGATACTAAATGCTCAATGGGCAATACTTTCCCACTCACATGCAATGAATTGAGCAGGTAGACATGAAGAAAAAGAATTTTCTGAACATGTGTTTTATAAAATACCTAAGTAGTCCAGTGTAATTATCAGATTGATTAATTATGAAATTCACTGAATAATTACTCAACACAGTAATCTCTAAAAGACAAAAATACAGCTCCTTTTCCATCTTCTTCCTTCCCTGCAAAGTACTCTAGCAGTTGTCCTGACCATCCTGCTCCACAGTCTTTGAGGACTTGCTGGAAAAGGCAGCCACCTCTCCCCTCCATGTCCCTGCTCTGTTCTCCACTTGCACAGTTTGAGAAGGATCCAGCTAACAGGTACTTTGCTATGAAGAGATTATTTCATTTCCCAGACTTTTGCCTCAGTCTAATATAGGTACTGTTCTGATCCTGGACAAAAAGACCTCACCAGARTCATTACTGGACTTCAGCACAATTCTTTTCATTGCTGGGCCTCTGTTAGCTGCATTAATCACATTGGCTGCACATCATTAACAGTAGCTTGGGTCATATATGGCTTTACTGCTAGGTGCTCTGCTTAATTATCTTCACTCCACCAGCGGTACTCCTTGGTTTTTGCTCCTATATCTGTTACTTTCTGCTTTCGGATAATCTGTTCTTCTGCATTTGCTCTTATCAGTCCATTTCTCACAGTAGATAACTAGAGTTTAGGATGATCAGCCAGCCTGCCTGCTTTACTGCCGGCTTTCTTGCTTATCAGTGAAGCCGTTTTGGGTTTCACAGTGAGAGGACTGATTCTGCTGCGCACGTGTGCATCAGTTTGCCCATGCATGTCAGGTCCAGTGCGCTGGAAACCTATTGTATCTTCAGGATGTCTGGGTAAGCACAGCAGTCCTTTGTCTATCGTAGCGGAGCAGTGTCTCAGCTTTCTGGAAAAAAAAAAAAAAAATGCAATGATGTGCAGGCTCCGTGTTATGTCTCTGATACAGTAGGGAGACTTCCCGTGGAAAAACCTTATGCTTCTTTTAGGAAAACCTGTTGGTTGGAAAAAACTTTTTTTTTCTTTTTTCTTTGGATTTGATGGCCTTAGTATAAAAAGTAGCTTTTTGTTGTAGTGCTTCAAAAGCACCTAAGTCATACCAGACCAAGTTGTTTTCAGGGAAAACTCTTTATAATAGAATTCATTACTCAGGGATGTTTTTGAAACTCTGCCTTCATTTGTGGGACTAACGCAATTGAAGGCTTTTGATCATCGCCATTCCCTTTTATATGTAGGCCAAACAGACCGTATACATTTTATTAAGCAGTATATTTTAGGACCTGTACTTTGGAGGAATAATTTTGCTTTATAGAATTATAAACATTTAATGGAATGGTGTTACATATCATTGCCCTGTCCCCTAAATAGAATAGATTTTCATATTATTAAGAATTCATTAATGTTAGAGTAAATGTAGCATATAAAATCCCCCTCTTTCCCCACAAGGGGAAAGAAAAAAAAAGCTCGTTACCTGAAAACCTGAAATCCTGCTGAGGGGTCTAGGAGGAGAGCAACAGAACAGTAACAAAGGTACCTATTGTGCATGTTCCATATAAATACACTTAGACTGACAGGCAGTAATTGAAATGCTGAAGTTTATTGTAGCAAGATTCAAACGTTTTTTATTTTATTTTTTATCAATCAATGTAACATTAATGATTAGAATATAAAGTAGAATTCTTTGCCTATATATTTCAGTGGCAATTTTCCTAAGGGTGTAATTAGGAGTATTTTTAGACTTATTTTGCACCTTTTTGAATATCTGAGGCCAGGTTCTACTTCTGCTTAAGTCAATGGCTAGATTTTCATTAGCTGTTCCTTATGATAAACCAGTCAAGCTCAGAGTGAAGCAAATGCATACCAGAATGCTTTGTTAGAGTAATGGCTCTAAAAAGTGAGATTAGCTATAAAACAATTTAACATTAGGACACATAAGCTGGGCAGTTGTCTCCTTGCTTCAAATCTTCTACCACATTAGTACATCGAATACAGTATTATCAGTAAAACAATTGCAGAACTTAGATATCCAGTACTATGTTAGTAAAGTGCTTGATGGTGAGAACTGAAGACTATGGTGGTACACCATAAGAAAAATCTCTATAAATTAGAGAAAAAGCTGTGTTTTGTGTTTCTGGAGAAGAGAGAGAACAGCAAGGAAAAAAGGATGGGCTGTTTAACAGTTTTTTCCTTCCATTCCTGTAGTCTTTACAATTTGAACCATTATGGAATTTCTTGGATGTGAATGATCCAGCAAGATGACACAAAAGGCTTTTTTTTACTGAAAAATTCTATAAAGGCAGAAATGCATTGACATGCCTGTTGTTTTGAAGTATATCTACTGGACAAATACATTGAGTAACTATCTGAGAAACACTACCTTTATGAATACAGACTGAAGAACACAGTTTAAACTTAAAATTATTTGGCATTGTGTTTAAAGATAGGACTTTAAGGATGAATAGTATTATTTTAGGTTATTTATTTTATACTTAGCGAAGTTTATGACATTAATGTATTGACATTCATACCCATAAATATATGTCCATGGTGAGATAAATAAAGGAATGAAATTTATATTTTCAATCCTTCAAACTTATAAAGGGGTTATTGTTCAATAAGGTTATTTTGCTCAAAACTGTGAAAGTGGAAGAAACATTTCACGTGGGGATAATGCTTCCCTATTTTACTTGGTTGATTTTCTAGTTAATTGCAGAATGTAAAGGAGAATTAATAAATATTAGGGGGGAAAATTGTTTTAAATGGGTATTTTCATTAATAACTGGTTACTAATGGACACAGACTTAAAATATACCCTAAATATTATTTGTATCAGATACAAAGAAACAAAGATTAAAACAACCTGAAGCCTTAAAGAGTGAGGTAACTGCAGTGAGGCAGAGGTGTTGGTGAACAAAGAGAGGAGCAGCTCAAAGAATTACAGGAGAAGTTCTTTGTAGGAAACTCTTGATGGCGTTTGTAGGCAAGCAGAGAGAGTTGACTGGATCTGAAGGCCTTACTTACATAGTTTGAAGTGCTTTAAGTTGTGTTGAATCTAGTATACATTGACGGAGACAAATATCTACYATTCCTGGCATAAGGATTATTCTTAGCAGTGCTTCCCCATGTTGTTATGGTGCCAAAGAGCCTTGGACTAAGGAGGGGGAGAAAATCCTCTTTGAGTTTCGGATTTGGGATCTCACGTCTCACTGTTTCGTCTCAGGGCTTCAGGGCAAGCTGTAAGCAGTCATATCACAATGGAGCAGCGCAGAGCATTTTGCTGAGGCTATTGAGGCTGCAGCAGCTATTGCTTCCTGGCAGGGGATTACTTAGCTAGTAACAGACTTGTGATCATTTGTGCTGGAAAAGCCCTCTGGAAGCCTCCAACGCATGGAGTCCTTCAAGCCTGGACAATGAACTATGATTGCTGCATAAGCAGGGTTTAGAAAGAAGTGTCTGATTACCCTGACAGCTGCTCACGGTGGTAAGAGAATGACCAGGTTTTCTCCATTACCAAAGTACTCTGAGAGATGGTTCGTAATATCATTACTGTTGATTGTGCTGGTTTCCAAAGTTGCTGTTTTATTGTCCTTTCCTTTTTCTTTCTAAAATATAGTCAATATTTAAATCTCATCTGACTTATGATTTGAAAATGTGGAAGTATTTCCCATGATGGGGAACACAGATGGTGCAATTTAGTTCTCCAGTTTTCTGACTGGATTCCCAGTAGGGTGGCGGTATCCATGGTTGGAAGCATCTAAATACTGAACTGAGTAACTTTTATGTGGGCTTTGGAGAAAGCCAATGCATAGAAGTTAATGTGTAGGAGTTGTGTGCAGGAGAAAGGGGTTGTTTTGAGGAGGGTAGGCAGGGGAAGGACTCTTCTCCCCAACTAAGTTCTTACTAAAAGCCTATGTGTATTTCAATCGATTAAGTTCTTATTACATTGAACTGTTGACTGATGCTACCTCAGAAAACTCAGCTCTGAAATCTCCTGTTAGAGCTGCTGGGCAAATTCCCCTCATAATTACACCTGTGGTTCTGTCAGGAAATGAATTAATGAATGAGGCTTGAATGAACTTGTTTCAAAAGCTAACAGTTTCCCGTTTTACCAGCCAGTGAAGGTACCACTGATCCTCATTCTGCAGGAGACTGGTGGGTTGCTGGTTGCTTGGGTGGAAACAGTTGCATTGCGGTGGGGTCGCAGAAGCTCTCAAACCAAGCCTCAGGGATGCATATCAGAGCCAGGTGATACTCCTTAATAAGAATATGAAAAACATTGTCTTTTCATCCTAACTGATCTAACATAATCCAGTCTAACCACCTGCAGAGAAAATCCTATTTGTCTAGTCTAGTTGTCTGCAAGAGATATGTTTAAACATAACTTCTACAGCAACCAAGCTCGCCACTTGATAGAAGGAGAGCTCCTTTCATTAAAATTGTTGACCCAATGCCCCTTTCCCCTTTTAAGAGCCCTTACCTTTCCATGGGGAACATATCCACACTAGGAAAAGACAAAACAAAACATTTAAGAAATAGGCATTGCCTGTTCCTTACCCTAAATTCAAACAAGATGCATTAAAAATAAAAAATAAAATATTGAGGATTTTGCCAGGAATGTTCTCATGTTCTCTGTAGTCATAAGAGATATGGTCATTTGGTTTGAAATCACAAAAGGAAAATATGGACATGTCATTCAGAAATGTGAAGCAATTTTCTTAGGCACAATCTGTCCTTCAGAGGAAAAGAGGAGAAGAAAAAAGAAGGATGCCTGGTGGGATTTACTAGTCACTTTTTCTTTATGTTATTCTACATTGTAAATTCACGTGCTTGCAAATAAAGTACACTGAGAGGTAACAACACCCAGTGGGAATACTAGTGAAACAATGGTTACAGATCTCCAGAAGAAAGATTTCTGTTTCCGGCAAGGTCAGGATCATGTTATTGGGTGATGAAAATATCCGTAATTTGAATTTTATCTTTAGGAATGCTGAAGATAAAAAAACTTCCAATTATATCTTTTATACTAATAATAGAGAATTTAGAAGTGTGAATAATAATGTATAAAACCATACATTCATTAATTCAAAGGAATCATTTAACTATTCCAAATGTTGGAAGTATATAGAAAGTGATAGGATAACTATTAGTCTTTTAAACAAAAACATTTTTATGTCAGGCGATAGAGACTAATTTTGCAGTTTTGCTCCTCTAATGCTCAACAGAAAAACAGAAGCAAATTATTATTCACTGAGTCATGTAAATATCAAATTGGTTTTTCAGAGAAAATGACTGAATTATATGTTGCTCATTTGGGTGCATCATTGCTTGTCACAAAAAAACAAATCCTGAAAAGCTGAAAGCTCCCCTTGCCCTGACACACCCAAGATAAACTAACCGAGAGTGCCTTTCAGTGAATATTAACACATAAAATATTCAGAAATTGTTTGTTTTAAGCTGCCCAGCTTTCCACCAAATTTCCTTGGAACCATTAGGTTTCAAGCGTTTAACCACATGTCAAAAAACTTTTGCAACAGTGACTGGCCTTTGGAAAATCCCACATCTTTCTGGTTCCCTGTGATAGCAGACCTAAACCTGTAGACTGTCTATGAAAGAAAATCTTGATAGTCTTTGAGTCTTTGCTTTGCTGGACCTTTATGTTGGAAAGCTGTGACCTTGTGCTTCAGGACTGCAGTTTTTAGCTGCTCCCTATGCTTGGATGAGGAACGCCCTGATAGCCATCATCTTGAAATTTCCTCAGGAGCAGTTTGAGTTAAGAAAAGATGAAACTAAATATATTTATTTACATTTCCCCACATAGACAGAATAGTTATTAATGTCTAAAAAAAACCAAGGAAGCAAAGGAAATGAAGTTTAAACTAGTTATGCAAGATCACATTATAGAAGTCGCTACCCTCAATTGTTGATCCTGGCTTGTTTTTTTTGTGAGATCCTGCTTTCCTGCCTCCTATGCTGTCTCAAGTTGCTTTCCTCAGAGAGAGCACTTACTGGCAAAGTGCATTAGCTTTTCTGTCCAATCCACTCAGATCCAATTTTCTTCTGCTCCTCTCCTCCTCCAATTTATTTTGCTTCTAATTCATTCAGACAACAGGGCGGTGTCAAAACTGGCTGAATCAAGGACCTTTTTTAAGATGTAGATATTGTGCTGGCAGATCTCTTTGCCTGGCCTACTGGTGATTTCCTAGTTTAATAAAGGTAACCCCCCAGAACGCCATCATGTAAGCAATGCAGGGTGTWCCTGTGCTCCATTCACACCACTTCGTATCTTAGATGAGCTTGTTCGCTGCCAGGCATTATTGCTAAAAACACTGCAATGAATTTAGGGCGTTTGGCACTACTTCCAATTATTGTCTGACATGTGATCTATTAGTAGTCAATTGCTTTAGAGTGCTGATAGGTTTGGACTGACATTCAAAATCTTTCTTTGAGGAATATCTTAATAGAGGCCAGCACACATTAACCAACAGTATTTAAGTATCAAAGTTTTGCTACGTAGAAACAGCATAGCCATATATCTGTGTATACATGAAGATACTGCGTACAATATACTTGACTATGGAGCCCATTTGCTTATCTTCTATTATTAGTGTTTTCACAGTGAATCTTAAGGAAAAATTATTCCTGGAAATATTTTCTATATTTACAAATTGTAGAGTTTAACTAATTAATTAAACTAAATATCTATACTAAATGACTTGCCTCTAATTCACTGCAAAATTTGCAGTGTGTTCAATGGGTTCCAGGGCTTTTCACTTGTGGCATATTAACTTACTAATTGCACCTGTGAATTTCTATATAGATGCTGAAATCCAGACTGTAAACAATATGTTACAGTCTCTATATTGTACACCTGTGTGCATTTAACTATCCCTTTCCTCTTTTCTTTTTCATTGCACACAAGCTACAGGTGTACACCCCATAAGCAGATGTTGTAAAGAGACACTTAAAAATCATTTATGAATTCATAAGATGATTAAATATAGCTGCCTCAATGTATCTAAAAGCTATAGTTCTTATGACTGTAGTAAGGTGTTAGTACAGTTTCTGAAGAATTAGTTGTCCAGTTTTCCCATTAGCTTTGATGGAAAACACATATATACAATTCACTGAGCTGGAAATCACTACATGCATTATAGCATATGACAGAAGATGCAGTTCACATGAGAGAAAAAACAAATCTTACAGGACTACTACAAAAGATTCTTCTCCTATACACATTCTATTATTGAAAAGGTGTTTTTCTGTGAATTTGTGATGACTTCCTAAAATTTTGAATTACGCTTCCCCCAAAATGCTGTCCTATCATTCTTCTTTCTGCATTTCTACGTGCTTTACTCTTATACTCAGGATTTGGTGGCTTCTGTCATTTGAGCAGGTCAGTAGAGCATTCAAGTGGCAAAGGTTTCTAGGGCTAGACTGCAGAAAGGATTGCAGGCACCAAAGTTGCCTTTGCAACAGCACTTAGGCAGCTAAATCCAAACCCTTGGAACTGTGGTTCGGGACACCCTGCTGGGCCATTGCCTAATCTGAAGGGATTTAAACTGCAAATGGACCTTAATTTTAAATGATAGGAAAAACTGCTTGTGTCTTGACAGTGATGGCTGTTGTCATGTCCAGTTCATATTCAGGACCAGCTGGGCTTAAGAAAATTTTGTCTCCTGATGTCTCCTGATGGCTCAATCAGGAAATATACCTGAGTTCCTTATCAGACCTGTACAGAATTGAGGTCCTCATAAAATGCAGTAGTTGTCAACACTTTGGAATCACCTCATATCCTTTCCCTCTGCTATTACAAAATTCACCCAGGAGAAAGAAGATTTTTCTGTTTCACATCTTCTAATGGGCAGGCAGTTGTGTAAAATACATAGGTGATCTTTGGAACAGGGACAAAAACTGARGTTTCACTACCAGCTACTTAGTAACCTAGCAAGTAGCTTCTTTTTACGCTGTCTTTCTCAACAAGTAATTTTTGCATCTTTTATTTATATATTTGGTTATTTTTGCATAATGTTGTGGCTGGATAGAAAATGTTCACCTAAAGAGGCAGAGGCCTAAATATTGCATGTTGCTGTACTTTTAGATAATGTTGGTTCTTTTTTTGCTTTGGCCTATCCTTGAAAATGTGAAAAAAACACTCAGTAAAGTCCTTAAAAAAATCTGCCACTTGTACAGTTTAAACTGTAATATGCTTTGTGACAAGAATTATCTTGTATTTTTCTCCACATGGTTTAAACAAAAAATGTTGCATTTTTATACCAAACCAGTTGGCAGTGAGACTGCTTTGATGTTATCTAAATATCAAGATTTCTTTTTGTCAATGATAACATAAGTAAAGGCTAAAGGCTTGCTTTGAACAACAACAAAAAAATCATATTAACATACTAAGAAAACATTGACTTGCAAGTGAAGCTTCAGTGAGCGTTTTTGAAAGCAATGCATTATTACTGCTGATGAAAAGCCAGAATGGTTTTCTGATTTTTGTGGATTTTTGGACTTTAAAAATGAGTGTATTAAGTGTAAGGAAGGGAAGTAAAGTCAACAGTGATGAAAATTTCAGCTTTGTCCTGTAATCTTTCCCATTAATTTTAGTTAATTTTATTGTTACCTTAAAGTATTAAAAAAAAAACCTTGAATATGTGCAGAAAGAAGAAAAAGTAGCAAAGTAAGGCACCCCAAAACTAGGACATGTCATAATTATGGCAGCCTTGTTGGTGTTAAGTGCAATATGCTTTTATAGCTAATTATATCATCACATACTTTTTTTTTACAGAACCTTTGCTTTATTCAGGGCACCAGCTGAACAGGACTCTCAGAATGAGAAAGAGAAAGCTAGTCACTATTTCAGTTTGGCCTCATCTTGAAATGTGTGGTTGGAGGCTTGACTCATAAATCATCCAAATCTTGCTTTAAATACAAAATATTAATTTCCTCATAACCTTTTCTGGGTTACTCAGCAGTATAGCATCTCAGTGCTTCACAAGCAAGAATTTAATGAATTTATATTGCTAACCTCCTCTGAGCGAGGTACATGATTTTGCACCTTGCACAGGGGAAAGGAAACTACAGCTCTCACTCATTTCAACTGCAATTGTGAACTGCCTGTTTTAACAGCTCAGACAGATCTCAAGCAAGGTTCTCAGAAAATAACTAAGGTTTCCAGAAAATAAAACACATGAATTCTGGCTGCCTGTCAAGAATACGTTTTGAAACTACTGGATCACTGGACAAGAGAAACCAGGTGAGAATCCAGGCTGGCAGCGCAGCCTCCTGCTGTCCAAGCCAACATGCAGTTTAGAAGGCAAAGCCCGGCCTTCTTCGTTACTGGAGAGATGTTACAGACAGCTGCAGCTGTATAGACCTGCGCATCATTTGTCCTCCACTTGAAAGGGGGGAGAGTCACACTGGGCAGTATAGGAACCACATAGTTAATGCTTATGCACAATTGACATTAAGTGCTAACCAAGGGTACAAAGGTAACCGTGACTCTGACTTTCGGCAACTGTTAAATGTATGACTTTGAAACCTTTACGTCTTGTTGCTACATGCCTATCATTTCCTAAGTTTATAATGAAGCAAACTGCAAGTTTTGCAAAAATCCTGTCTAACCTGCCCAAATGGTTCAACAGCACAACTGGAAACTTTACACTGATTGCATAGACCTCTTGGCACATGAACCAATAGAGCTGTAATAGGGTGGTCATTTTTATATCAAATAATCACGCTGGAGATGAGATACCTTGCTTTTGGGATTCACAGCTTTTTGCTGATAGAAGATATCTATTTCTGTTAAATTCTGTTCCAAATGTTCTATTCCACGACCATTTGTTCTAGTAGTAGTGTAACATTTTTAGTCAAGTAATTTGTCTACTAAAAATAGAATTCAGGGCTGAATAAAACTGCCCACAGAATTGGGTTGAATTCAGAAGACATTTTGGTCCTCTAAATAGGGAAGGAGAGACATTTTTGGAAAAGTTTGTTTCATTTTTTGGTAAAGTAAAATAGATCTTTTTTCACTTAAAAAGAATGTTTATTAATATTAAAAACCTAATTTTTCTTAACGTAGAGGTTTTAGTCTAAACTGATCTCAAATATCTTGTATTTAGTCAAACAAAATCCTAACTTTGTCAAAAGGACATTGATTCTATTTTTCCCTGTTCACCAACGCCCCTGCCACCCCCAAATGATTTTCTTAGTTCTCTCTCCCACCTCTCCTTACTCATCTTTTCTTTCAAGCTGTCTCCTACAGCCTAGTTCTACACTTGCTTCTGTCCCAGTGTGACCATCTGCTCTTCTCTTTGCTCTTTCCTGCTCTGCCTGTTTTTCCTCTCCACACATGTTACCGTTATGCAGAACAGGCACAGTATGCCCCACTCATGCATGCAGCTGGATTCCAGAAGTGACTCTGAGAACAGTGGGGGAGGCATCTCCCCTCCCTTGTACAAGCGATCGCTGCTTCCGTGATCTCTGTCTGGAGGATGGGGCAGAAAGGAAAGCACAGCCCAATCTTTTGAGTTCTTAGCAGTGTACAGTGAATACAGTGAATATGCAATGGCAGTGCATGCTCTGCATACCACAGGTACATAGTCTGGGAAAACAAATCTTTGCAGAATTTAGCTGCTCAGTTCTGACATGCATTACTTAAGTATGTGCAAACTTAATTTTCATAGCTTTATAATGCATCCAGATATTTAGGAAGTCCAAAAAAAGGCAGATCTTGTGAGTCTTCAGCCAGCCCTCTTTTAAGTTTCATGTCCTGCTGCAAGGACTGGGACACTTGGGCTTCTCTGTGAAATGGCTCTAAGAATTTAACAAGACATGAGAACATTTCCTTCTGACTTTGTTTTTTGAAGTGCCTGAGCCTTTTTTTCCCTGTAAGATGTCTAAAAAGTTTAATCTGGAATGTATGGCATGCAAAATTTTGACTCAGACAGTTGAAGTTTTGCCAGAATTATTTGCAGCCAAGAGAAAATTTTTAAAATGAGGAGATCATCTAAACAGAGAGATGGCAATACCTAGCAAAGAATTTATTTCCTGATTACTTTAAAAGCCAGGCACATTTTGCTGCTGTGTCTTTCACCCAACTTAAAGACCATATGAGAAAAGGACCATTCCAGTGCCTCCACTGAAAGAAAAACTCCTGTAGTAGTTCACCCCTCATGACGTGAAAAAGAAGCTATACAAAGACTCCACTTACAGAAGGAGCTTCAGCTGGAGTCCTAGATGCAAGAGAGTCCAGCCAGGAGTCACACGATTACAAGAAACTACATTTCACTACATTGTCTAGCAACTGCTAGGGCCCATTTTTGTTGCTGCAGTAGTCTCTTGTCTCAGTCATCTTGCAGCCTAGCTGTGGGGTACTGACAGCGTAGCTTACATTTTGCTGCTTCCGGTGGCTGTTTTGCCTTTGGATAGTCGCTAGCTTTATGCGACTGATGAATTAAGCCTACTGTATTCACTGAAGTCAGTGAGGTTTTACTAGTGTGGCTGAAAGCAGAATTTGACCAATAAAATGTGCTTTTTCTTCTGTGCAGTATTACTTGAGCCTGCTGGCGACAGAGCTGCCTGTTTTATCTCAGTGCTTTTATCTGTTCTACTCCCCAATAAGACCCTACTTCGAAATGCCTCCATGCTTTCAGGCATATTTTAATAATTCATCACAAATAGCTACAGTAAGCAAGATATAACACAGTATGATCTATGGTTGCAGCTCAAAGGCAGGAAGTGTAAATTGTATTTAACCACATAAACATCAAGCTCTCCTCTCACTTTACAAACAGGGAGTGGTACACTTGGCAAAAACAACTGTTATTTATAAACACCTGATTTTGATGTTAAAAAAGAAGTGATGGGTGGAAAAGTTCACAAAACAGATGGTGATTATTTAAAAAGAACATTGTTCAAAAATTTCAAAGTACGTTCATGCCCATGGAAATTTAAAAAATATGTGTTAGTATAAAAACAGCCAAATACTTCATTGGTAAATGTCATCTCTATTTTCCTTTTATTTTATTTTTTTGATTTCTGTGAAGAAAACCTCAAAACTGTTACTAAAACTCTATGTTAAAACTAGATCTTTGCGTATTTTGCAGGCCCTGAGAGCAGTGCTATTTGGACTATTTTAATAGAACTGGCTGTTAAAACTATATCTGACCATGCTATTACTCAGGAGATGACTTCTTATTCTTCTTTGTCCTTCTTTCCCCTCCGTTTGCGTGGAAGTCCTTGTCCCTTTTTCCCCTCTTCCCCAGCCTCACAAATCCTTAGCAACTGCCTAGCTTTTCCTCTAAACATTCCTTGGCAATATAGAGAGACCATCCATTCATTGTATTTCTAAATATTTCTCTAAATAGTTGAGAAACCTTTCACAGTATTCCCTGTATGCTCCCTGGCTTTTGTGATCCACTGGAGAGCAAAGGAGAGCTAAACACCCCCAAGTGGAAGTTGATAATGTTCCTAACAGCACTGGCTTCTGCTCTGTGCCTCCTGTTCCAGCTAATGGATAAGGGATTGGGCAGCTGTAGGGAGGTAAGGTTCACCATGCAGAAGCTGGGAAGGAGCAGAAGAGAGGAACAAATTCAGGACGTGATAAGGTTGCTCCAGGAGGTGGCCAGTGATGGGTGGGGACAGGTGGGGCCAGCCCCATGGATCTCTAAGCTTACAGGGTAGCACTTTTCTCTGTTTTTGAAGTTTTGCAGAATTTCATTCTCTCCAAATAGTCACTAATCAAATGTGATATCTTAAAAATAACCCTTTTAATTTAGGTGTTTGGTTATAGCACCTTTACATTCTGTTAGACTCCTGGTTCTCCAAATTAA
The DNA here is from genome assembly GCF_003343035.1 of Apteryx rowi. Taxonomy (NCBI): domain Eukaryota; kingdom Metazoa; phylum Chordata; class Aves; order Apterygiformes; family Apterygidae; genus Apteryx; species Apteryx rowi. Next base: position 44,032 of record NW_020450680.1, on the reverse strand, counting down.
GCTTTTCCTTTAGCCATTTGTCTTGATGATAACACTTCTCTCTTCGCATCCTATGTTTATTATTCATGATCATTTTAGTCTTGTGAAGTCTTGTGAAGATGATTAGGGGACTGGAGCATCTCTCTTATGAGGAAAGGCTGAGAGAGCTTGGCCTGTTTAGCCTGGAGAAGAGAAGGCTGAGAGGGGATCTTATCAATGTGTACAAGTATCTGAAGGGAGGGTGTCGAGAGGATGGGACCAGACTCTTTTCAGTGGTGCCCAGAAACAGGACGCGAGGCAACAGGCACAAACTGAAACACAGACGCTTCCATCTGAACATGAGGAAAAACTTTTTCACTGTGAGGGTGACAGAGCACTGGAAGAGGTTGCCCAGAGAGGCTGTGGAGTCTCCTTCTCTGGAGATATTCAAAACGCGCCTGGATGCGATCCTGTGCAAGGTGCTCTAGGTGACCCTGCTTGAGCAGGGGGGTTGGACTAGATGATCTCCAGAGGTCCCTTCCAACCTCAACCATTCTGTGATTCTGTGAAGTGCTGTCCCTCTTGTTTGTATTACAGATCACAATCTAATTCATAGACTGAAGATATAGGGAAGATCAGACGGTTGTTTTTATGTATTTTAAAATAAGAATGATAGCTTATATAGATAAAGCTCCTTTCATTCACTAAGACTCTTGATCTCTTCACTAATTTACCAGCTGTAAGTTCTGCAGAAGAATCTGTGATACACATGAACTCTCAGACACTGAGGGTTAAGAGTGTCTTCGTGTAATTGAAATAATCATAGGTATATTAATTAAACAGAATGTAGTTACCAACACTGAATTTGGACAGCACCCAGAGGGATTAATGCAGTGTGAATGTTCCCAACAACACTTTCTTACACTTTAGTGATCTTAYTAGAGAGAGCCAAGTATTCTTATTAATCAATTGTCATATAAAGTATGTCATTAATAATGTAACTACCAAATACAGTCATCATGAAAGGAAGTACTTAAAAATACATTGTATTTGACAGCCATTTATGTGAGTGTATCTCTTGCCTGTCTCTGCCATCTTTTCTGTGGTCTTTTTAGGACAAAAATTTAATTATTGCCGCATTAGAATTCTCCTCCTCCTGCCTTTCTTTCCCCATCCACAAAATGAAAGGCACAAACTCGCAGAAGTACTTGCTACAAAAAAACAGAAGGGCATCGCATTTGTGGCAAATTATGCTTGGTGTGGGAAGAAATCTTTACCTTATATTTTATGCAGTAGCAAAATTATTTCCCTGATCTGTTTCAGATTCTTAAGGGCTGCCTATAATGTATGCTACTGGAATTAGTCAGCAGGTGTTTGCTTCAGGTAGTCATAAAGTCTTTTAAAAGACTTTAAAAAGTCAGTATCCGTTAAAAAGTCTTGGTGGGAAGTTAGTTGCTGTGGAGATTTTATGGAAATTTCCAATACTGTGCCGTTCTTCAAAGAATTATATCAAATTTCCGTTCTTCTGTGATAGGGGAAAGTCAACTGGATGCCTCCAACGGGACTGTTGTGAACCATGTGTGTGTATGAATTATGCTGTTGCTCCCTGTACCACTTTGAGGCCGTCTTTAATTTTGTCAGACTTATCATTCTTGCAAACATTGCATACCTGCCAAGAGTCCTGCTTGAAGCAAAACCATCCTGTGGGGTTTTTCTTCTCCTCCCCTGTCAAGCTTTTCCTAAATTTCTTATTGTGATTTCCACTGACCCTGCTCTGATGATGTTAATTCTTTTTTTTCTCCTTTGCTTCTAAGGAAAGATCTTAGCTTTTCAATCATTTGAACAGTTACTGGGAGGATGAATGTGCTATTGTGTGTGTAAATATCTGGATAGAACTAGAGTTAGGGACAGACGTCTCAATGGAAGAGGGCTAAAATTTGTGAACTGAATAAATAACTGAAAATAACTGAATTAAAAATATTAAAAGTAATCAGACAGCTAACATGTACTGCGTGCACCAAAATAGTACATCATTAACATTTTTTCCAGAACACGGTGTACCTAACAGTTGCTATACAATTTTTAAAGCAATATTTACAACCTTGTTATCATTAGCTGTATAAGGAATATACATATTTGAATATGTATATACATATGAATATATATACAGATAACCAATATTTACAATATTTTACGTAATTTAGGTGCATATTGCATGTATAGTGGTGACCATTTTCTCTGCATTTTTAGGAAGTCATTATGTCTTAAAGGTCAACCTACCAAAGGAACATTTTTTGCCTTGTTGTCTAACATTCTCAGTTATCTTCCACTCTAGTCTATTCGCCTGCTGATGTAGCTATGAGAAGATGATGGTAGAATAACTGAACACTACTGATGCACGTCTTAACTACAACAGCATCAGTAGAAAGGAACTAGATGTAATCCCTGATGCTGTAAAGTGGTATATTGGATATACTTGTGTATACTTGTGATCCTCCAAGTTTATGATAGAGCTTCTGAGGTTTCTTATGTTTTAGTAGCATATTGCTTTTTACAGCACTCCTTGTTTTCACCTTGAAGGAACATAAGAATGAAGATGCTTTAGACTATTCTGTAAAAGAGGTAAAAGATACATTTTAGAACTTTTGGAACTTTGGAAAGAGGTTTCCTTAGAGCACAAAAAGGAGCAAGCCGTGTAAAAAATATTGCCAACTGACATTAGTGCTGTCGCATACACATGAAGATGCTTAAGGCTGTTTCTTCACGTCTTCATCATCTCATGCCAWGTAGTGACTGAAGGTCTGCATGTAGTTTTTGACATATATATGTCTTAACATATTTACATAATGTATTTAGAAGACAAGTAAGGAAAAGAATAATGGAAAAAACTGATTGACTGATTTGACTTTTCATTTTAAAGGACTAGTATTTCATTTTTAAAAAAGCAAAAACACTTTTATATGTGAATTTCTGGAATATATATATTACTTTGTAATCTCTCTTTTTGATGACCTGGTTTTTATTTTGCCTTTAAGATTCAGCAGTGGCATGGCAATTTCAAAACAGCCTGTTCCTTGTTAATAGATTGATTAAAGTGTGTGCTACATATCTTTCAGTCCTGTCTCTGTCTTGAACTCTTTTCTATTTAATTTATTTATAACTTGGGGGCAGAGAGGATGTAAATATCAGCAGTAAGTCCTCATGCTACTTTTGTGAATAAACAATATTTTTTGTTGCTTTATTTCCTAAGATCATTATTGATTATCCTTCACATTCGTTCCAGTTTATTGACAGTTAGGATAGAACTTGATCCAAAAGGCTGATTAGATACTTATGAAGTGGTGAATCACCTTTTGAAGGTACTTACATCTTTCATGTGCTGTAGAAGCATCAAGGTGACTAGCCTGAACTGGACATCCAACTTTCAGTCATCCAAGTGAAATGACTCCCAGGCACAGTGTATAACTTGCATGCCAGTGACTTTTCAGAGCTTTTAAGAGTTGGTCCATTCTTTGCAGTGCTCAAGAATTTGGCTACTGGGATGAGATTTATTTAGAAGTTTGAGTTCCCCTGTTTGAAAGTGCTCAGTCCATTAGAGGTGATTATGAGTAAAGAGCATAGGTGAAGCAGGTGAAGGTGCGCAGCCCACACAGTTTGTCTCCTGGCCAGGTTGTTTTACGGTCTGTCTCATGGAGACTTTATACATGGGGGGTAGCCATGTACACATAACTTCAGAAGTGAAATGTAAATTATTTTCTTTGTCGGGGGCTTGATTTTTTTTTTCTGATTTGCCATTTTCTAAGCTTTTTCTTCTCATGGTGATATTGTGAAGGTGAATTTTATCAGTTTCAGATATTGTACTGGCATGAATTTTTAAGGAGTCTGACTTATGTATTGTATTTTACACATTATCTTTTTCTCCAAGGCTCTTAGATCAGAGGGAAACTTGATGTTTTTGGGGCAGAAATTATGATAACATACTTGCTTTAAAAAAAGCAACAATTTTTTTAAAGATTATGGATTGAACACTACAGCCAGCCATTAACTCATATGACAATTCTGGTAAGCAAAAATATTCATGACTCTTTTTTCTTTCTGGTCAATTCATTTCACATTATAACTTACTTTCATTTTATGTTGATAGCACCAAACATGAAAGGCTATTACTACCACGGGGAAAATGTTCCACAATTTAGTACCTTCCAAGAGATTGATTTGGATGTCTCTATGCATTTAAATTTTGTTAAAGGGAATGGTAACGTTGTTTCTCACACTGAAATTAGTTTTGGAACAATTTTCAAGCACTTCTTTTAAAATGTCTTATTATCATCTTTCTAATTGCACATCTCCATTACTTGGATGAAATGTCAAGTAAGGTTTTATTATATGCATTTGTTCATGCGTATGCTGCTGTAAATCTTTGTTGATTAGTTTACTTGTTCATTTGATGGTCAGACCATTGAATAAAGAAAAAAGAGATGGATTCTGCACTATTTCATTAGTTTTTTTTTAACTGTATCACACCACTTTGAAAGGGTTAAGTCTGTTTTTATAGTTTTCAGAAGGTTAATGTGACCATTAATCTCTCTTGAATTTATACTACACAAAATATCTGCTTTATTGAGTATCCATCACAAAACCAAAGCATTGTGAATTTGATCAAAACCAAACAAATTCCTCTCCCTCCTACCCCCTAAAAACCCTTCTGCATTTGGAAACTTCACTGTAGATTCTGTTTTGTTATTATTCCTTTAGCATGCTCAGATACTTAGCTTGCAGGCACAGTACGAGTATCTAGATGACAGAGTAAATAGATATGCATATTTTCTTTTTTATCAGCCATAGTGTAGTTTAAGGGATTGTAAGTGCCACTGAGGGCACTGAACAAAGTAAAAGTAGTTTCTAAGCTGTCAAACTGAGTGTTGATATTTCTTCAGAGACAGTAACAGGACTTGTAGTTTCCTTCATTAATGAGGGTGTCTTGAAGAAAGGGAAGACAAAGAAAAGACTTTGCTGTGTGGTGCTCTGGCAGGTGTTAGGTCTCAGACACCAGAAATCCTCAGGGAAGGCACTTTATGGTATACTGCCCACTTTAATCTATGGGCAGCCAGCTCTGCTGTTGAGATACAGAAAAGGCTGAGAGTCATTTGAGCCAAGGTTATCTATTGCCAGCACAGTAAAGCTAATGCAATAGTTGGTATGTCAGGTCTGGAGCTGCCCTGTAGCAATATAGTGGATGTTACCAGTAGAATTGCTATTTATTGTAGAATGTATTTGGTGTGGCTTAGATAATTTCTTGGAAAATTCCTCAATGAATGCTTAAGATGTTGTAAGAGACAAGGTTACAAGAAGCAAAACAACCTCCATGGATTATCTAAGGAACTATGGTGAGTTTAGAAGGGAAGGTGCTCTCCAAAGAGGCGGGCAATTGGTGCAGGTATCTGCAAGGTGTATGTACGTTCCTTGCAATGCTGTGCTGTGCCTTGTGGATGCAACAGCTTCGGTGCAGAGTGCAGTTTAATCATGGCTGTTGTGACTGCAAGGCGGGCAAGAGAGGGTCAGATATCAGCGGAGAGAGACACTCAAGGTTCATAAGGTGTTAAACAGGATAGGTTTAATGAAGGACTTACACTACAAACTGCACGGGGAGCCCCGGGAACTGCAAGGAGGGGTCGCTGATGGGAGGCTGCTGGAAGTGTGAGTTGGACGTGTAGGTTGGATGCCCAGGCAAGACTCGACTTGTTGTTCGTAAGGGCCCCTTAAATCTACTAGAACTATTTCCTTATCTCAGCTGTGCTAACCTTGAGTAGCTACTGCCCGGGAAGCAGCTAGACATTGCTGACACAACGGAATATGCCTGCCTGGCCCTGATGGGAATTTGGTCAGTGTGTAGTTTCACACGCTGGGGCTGCTACCACATACTCTGCCAGGCACTGACTCCTCGCCAGGTCTTCCACAGGTCTTCTCACTACAGCTGCATACGGTAACCCCACATTTATGATCTCTGCTGGGAGGACTTTACCAGCCTGTGTGCTTTCCTATTTGCCTGCAGCTGTAACGCTTTGGACCCCAGCTGGCTCACTGTCAAACCAGTGCAGATTTTTTTTTTTTTTTACTTCCCAGCACTTCTCATTGTGCTCCGTTTGCAGTAATATTGTGCTTAAATCATCTACTCTGTAGACATGTCTTGCAACACTGACAGAAAAAGCCTTATCTAGTCTTCCTTAGGCGACCATGGGGGATGGCAAGACAGATGTGTAAGTTGTTTGTGTTTCAGTTCCTTTTCTTCTTGTAAATGTTCTGCTTTTATTGAAGCATAAATAGTATTTTGTTTTACTTTATTACTGGCCACAAGATTTTGCAAAGAAGAACCGCAAATGCTTAAATCTGGTCAAACATTTTTCCTTCTAGTTCAGGCTTGTTAAAGGAGCGGGAGAACTGCAAAATTTGCAGGAACATTTAGCCCAGGAAGGAGACAGTAGCACAGCTATATCCATAACTGATGTACCAGCCAAACCAACCAGCCAAAAAAAATATTGTTCAGGTGTTGCTGTTAGAAAGCTTACCTGGGAAAGCAACTGAAGAACCAGAGACAAGGTTAAATTCAGCATCTGCCACTCAGTTTCATAAGGCACATCCGTACTTGCTCAGGGTTATTGGACTTCATCTCTCTATTTAGAAAAAACAGGATGGAAAGTGTATTGTGTTTTACTGTAGTTGTAGCTTAATTAGAAGATAATGAAAAAGTTCAGACATTCAAGGTTATCTTATTACCAAGAGCTACCAAGAGCTGCTATTGAGCAAAAAATTCAAAACTTCAAGCCCTTTTCCAAATTAAGCTTGTTATATTTTCTTCTATTTTAACTTAAAAATAGGAGGGACCATTCCTGTGCTTTTCTGTGTTTTATTTCCCTTTCAAGTGCAGTAAGCATAATATGTCTGCTTATCCATAAGCACAAAACAGAGGGCATGCTGTCAGCATTATCCCCCTTATTTATTCCCAAGGATGTCACAGGGATTAGAGAACTGAGTAAATGTATGCTATTATGAGTAAATGTTTCACAGCCTGCAAGGAAGTATTCATTTTTCTTTAACTGCTTTCTTCTTGCTAGTCCTCCATAATGGACTCAGTTATGACTAACTTCATCTCAGCTACCTTTTCATTGCCTTCTGTATGTCATACAAAATCCAGGGATTATTTGGAAAGGCTAGAGCCAGAGTCACTTGAGATTTGCCCTGAAGGGTGAAAGGGAAGGAAAGATAGTGCCCCTTTCCTCCCAACACATTAATTCTCTGAAGGGGTCACTTTATGATCTGTAATCTATTATAMCTGGACTGTTCTTTCTTTTTCATATATGGAGAGTCCTTAAACCCAGAACCTATCTTTAATTGCATTGTGCAGTGCAATAGGTTCAGACAACTGAATGTCTCTGCAAGTCTTCAGTCCATGCCCTGAGCTGCAAGGAAATTACAAGCCTTGAATAGAAAACATGAAAAAAGTGATCAACTTCAGGCAGGTCACTTAATCTTTCATCAACTTTTCATTTTTATACAAAAAAAGAGGAAAAGGATGATTCATGGCAAGATGAGATCCCAATATGAGAGAATACTAAGATCTTTCATCACTGTTATTATTCTTACTGGAGTTTAAAAAAAGCACTAATGGCATTTTCCCTTCAGATGGAATATAATCCAAGATATGGTGATGCTTGTTTTGAGTTTTCCCAGACTGTCAAGGGTCTCTTCCGAGAAGGAAAAATTTTGCATGAATGGGTAAGTAAATTTTTGAGCCTTCTGGGTAACTCAAGCCGCTTGAAAATAAGCAGCAGAAAGACAGTTTCTATAGATTGGCTATGAAATATTAAACATTGAGAAAACTGAACCAAAAAATCCTCTTGTTCTTATCTGTTAGTCGTTTTGGTGTTTTCCCTTTTTCTTAAATTCCCCTCTAATTAAGCACTTTGATGAATAATGAAGGATGAGACTTGAAGACACTGTGCCCAATGGTATAGCAGTCAAGTTATATCTTTAATAAAGTGACAGCTAGCTGAATGCACTGAACGTCAGTTAGCCATATGGCAAATTATTTGACAGATCTGTTGTGCTGCACTGCAGAGAAAATAGCCAGGGACTAACTGAATAAGCTGTTATAGAAAGAAGGTAAACATTTTAGATCAGCTTGTAGGCCAAAAAAACTGATCTTTTTCTTTCTCACCTGAAAGCGTTAAAGGGAATATCTTACACCCTTTTTTTAAACCAGCCAACTAATTCTGATATTGCCTTTTAATTTTTTTTTTTTTTTACTATACTGTGGATACTCTGACCACATCCAGAATTTGAAAACGATTTTACAATTCACTAATGGAGAAAGCTTATTTTTTAATTAAAAAGAAAAAAGCTCTCTGCACAGGAAAAGTATTTCCAGCCCAGCTCTAATCACAGTGCTTTTGGACTGCTCCTGGAGATGTTATTTGGATGAAAGCTCCTGTCAGACTCTATAAAATGACTGACAAGGCCAAATTGGCATGCATTGAGGGAAACGGTAGGAGAAAAGCTTAATCATGCCTGTACCAATAGATTTCAGCTATTTTGGTGATCACACTGCCTTCCTGTGTGTGGCAGTAAGGCTTCGGTTCAGTCTCTTTTTGTAGGAAAAGCTAGGAAGCAAAAAGGGAATTGGCCTCGATTACATTCCTAAGAGAGGCCAAAGAGAAAAGTAAAGCTTTGTTGGCACTGACTGGTAGGCTAATAGTAAAATGGAGGAATGAATCCTTTCACATGGAGAAAGCTTGGACATATGCACCTTGGCACCATCAGTCCCTACCTCTGATCCAATTCAATGAGAAAAAGCCAGTAGAAGGTCTGAAATAGAGTTAGATGGGCAAAGACCCATCAGGTCTTTGAATAACCATCAGGTTATAACTGATATTAAATATGAGTTGCGAATGCTCCCCCTCCCCTCAAAAAGTTAGTCCAACCTTTTTACATAATTTCAAGTCCTTCCATGGAGCATTCACCTTGGAGAATTTAGTTTTCTGGGTAGCTGTAGTCTTTCCTAGAGGCTGCTGAGCCTCACTATTAGGAATTGTGGAGTAACATGCCTGGCAAGCCTTTAGCTTCTCGGGGCAACATTGGAAGTACTGGAAGAGTTAAGAGTCTGGCCTGCAGGTAAAAATCTTGCCTATCTCCCTCTGTAATATCCACTTTGTAATATCCTAATGTGCAGCATAGCTGTGATAGCAGGCTTGCAGCGAGAAGCTGAAGGCTGCCAGCCATATCGCGATACGGTTCTGGAGGCCATATTTCATCCCATTGACTGCAATGGGACACCCTTTGATTGTATGCCGGAGTGATCTAGGACTGAGTTATCTCCTCAAATACTATTTCCCTGTTTTCCTCAGATATGGTTTACAATTCTGCTATTAAAAAAAGAAAAATAATCTCCATAGTATCTCTGCTTTCTGCCAATCCTTTGATAAACTAGGGAGAGAGGCAAAAATACTGAAGAATTTTTAATTCTCTGTGCTTGAAAGAGAAAAGGGTGCTGCTCAGTCAGGCAGGAGATTATCAGAAGTTCCTAAGCTTAGTTTCAGTCTTCTAGGCGGTCTTCAGAAGTGCTAATGAGAGACAGCATGATAGACAGGATCTCTTTGCTTTTTTCAGTTTAGGTTTGTCCATCCTGTTACTTTCCAGCTGGGCTAGGTGGGACCTTCTGGCAGAAGGGGAGCAGCTGAGCATGCCTATGAAGGGAGGTTTCGTAAAAGGAGTTTGCGGCAAGCGGGAGGGGAGTGTTCACAGTTAGGAGCTGGGAGCTAGCAAGGCTCGGAGACTGCAGAGAGGAGGGTACAGATGGTGGTTTGGCCTCCTTAGTGACAAAGAAACTTCCTAGAGACCAGAAGACATTTCTGCATTGAGTAGCCTGGCACCAAGGCACAGCCTCACGTGCAAGCAGACTATGGGCAGAAGGAGATTTGTTTGTAAATCTTTTTTATTATTATGTCTATTGTGTCCATTAAAAAAATCCTTTGCTCTCTACCAAGAAAATGCCTGGGCAGATCTGCTACAAAGCTCTGGAGTCCTTTTGTAAGCGGAGGCATAAAAGACTGGGAACACAAACCAGATACTGCACTTCCATAGATTTGTCAGCACTGGGCTTTTTTCTTAACTTACACTAGCAAGAACAGCATTTCCAATACCATGTTGGGCAGATGTTTTGTAATGGTATTTAGTTGTCATGGCACTGAAAACTCCCCTAGCTACAGATATATCTTCCTCAGTGAAAAATACAGGAGTGAACAGTCTGGCCAACAGATAAAAATCTTGTATGTCTGCCTCTGTAATTTTCACTTTGTGAAATCCTAATGCACAACAACTTAGCCATGATGGCAGATAATTACAGCAATTAGATTTGTTTTACGATGCAAGTCAGGATGTTACTGCTCAGTACCATAGCCACACAGACCATAAGTGGATTTGTCTCTCTCCCTTTAAACCGCAGGGGGCATGTTCCTGTTTCTTTCTCCCTTCAGCCCATTCTTTCATTTCCTACTAGTTTGGGGGTTTATTCATTCATTTGTTCCCCCCCCCCCAGGCCCTGACCTGAATTTGATTCCCAGCCTCTTACTTATCCATACCTCAGTACCTTTTTACCATCAAAGGCACTTATGTATTCAAATGCATGATCATTCTGTTTTACTGTTGTGTTCCCGTTGCTTGAATTCTAAATCTATTTCCCACATCTTGTTTCAGCTTCTCTTTCCAGTTTGTTAACAAATTCCCTCTTATTAGCCACTGTGGGACTTTTGTCGCAATTTGGATTCCTCAGCATGTTGATTTCACAGACAGACCACAGTAGACACAGTAGTAGACCTTTAGTTATATTTATTCTCTTTTGACATTTTGACCTCATATCCTTCCTTAAGGTGACACCCCTTATGGCTTGGCAATATCTCTTTCTGTAAAATTGGAGAATTCTTCTGCTTGATGCTTGCTATTACAACCTTCCTCTGTGACTCGTTTTTCTTTCTGTCATACCCTTGCTAATGCTCCTCATTTTCCCTTCTTGGACCAGTTGTACTATGTCTGTCACCATGTTTATTTGCTGCTCCTTCTTAATAGTATTAAACTCCTCAGGGAATTTCTTAAGTCTGTTCAGTGCCCTGAAAGTGTCTGATATGTTTATGGATTGCAGTGCTATCCTTCAAAGAGTACAGAGCTATTATTAATACCAACATATTTGCCAACTATCATGAGAAAAGCTATACGAAATTATAAAGGCTTATTTTATCTAAGATGTAACAAAAAGAATAAACTACACATTATTTTTGTATGACATGGAAAATATGTGATGCTCTTTAATACTGAGAGTCCAGCCTTTATTAAAACTGAACCAGCTATCACAGATGACAGTCCCTAGAACATCTACTTATTAAACAGTAGCATGCATGACTGTTGGTTACTGCTGACAACCTGAGCCTGATTAACTGAACCAAGCTTGCACAAACACAAGGCTTTAAAATTAATGCTCAGTAGTACTAGGCTATTAAAGTGTATTCAAATTTTCCTTTATGATGAGGATTTTCAGAAGCACTTGTGGAGTTTAAGATCACATGTCCCATCAAGATTCAACTCCAAAGAGATTAGTCTGAGTTAGGTTCTGCCACCTTTACTGACATGTACCAAAATCACAATTCTCATAGAGTCGATGTGAACGTTAACAATGACTTAAATGAAGTTCAGGTTTCACTCCTGGACCCTTTGCTTCCATTAACCTTAATGGGCTCTGAAACAGAGCTATTGAGCAATGGCAATGAGAAATCAATTACTTCTGTAATAATGTATTCTGTGTGACAGAGGCAGATTCTACCCTTTAATTTTATGTTTTCAACATCTCTTAGGTTTATTTTTAATTTATAAAACCATAGGAAAACTAGCTTCTGTGGATCCACAGAAATGCAAATCAGACCTCAGATAAGAGTCACTTTAAAATGGTAGCCAAATCTACCTAAAGCATATCATGTTCAATGAATTAGCTAATAACATAACTTAGTAGGTGGTAAATGAGCTAATAAAATATGTAATATAGTTCTATGTTGGAGTCCAAAACAAGTGATAAAATAGCATTTACCGTTATGTTTGTAGTAATTTGTATAAGCTGCCTGGCAGGAGGTGAGTGTGCTGCACTATTACGGAAATTACAACAGGAACAATCTCATTATTTGTATATGGGACGAAAGGAAGTCTGTGGATTTATCCCACAAAATGTGTTTTATGAAGAATTGAGTAAGCCCAGAGGTCAGCGTTAGRCATTAAATTTTAAAGCTCAAGAACTAAAGGCATCATTACCCAGGTCAACAGGGACCTGAGTAATTGATCATGTTAGCTAAGAAATAAAATAAAATAAAAATGCAGCATTGTATGTTGTGGAGAAGTCATAGAATGATTTACATAATGTCAATTTGAGTAATTTATGCTGATTCCACAGAAATATAAAACAAACAAGAACTGAAAGCAATCCTAACTGAGAAACCTAACACAGAGAGCTATATCCCTGGCCTGCAAATTCTACAGAAATTACTTTGAAGYATATATAGAAAATTGTGAAGCAAARTGGTCGTGCTGGGCTTCATTCTGCACCACTGACTTTAATGGGATTTTCCTGAGTAGCAAATGCAGGATTCAGCTCTGGTTAGTAGCAGCACCACTCAACTCTAACCACACAGCTAGTCAGACAGACCGGGGAATTGAAAGCATGTATTGAATTGTATCACCTATCTAAATGGAAAAAAATGTTCACAGAACTTTTTTTTCCAGTATAGTGACTGGAAATGTGCTCAATTACTTTGAGCAAAGTTTTGATTAAGTTATTATTTAACTGAATCTGCCTTGACTATTAGTATTTGTGGACACCTCCTCAGGAAGACAAGTAGACCAATGTTTAAATCCAGTCCCATTCAAAACAGTATGTAAGCATGCACTAACATTTGAGCTTAGTAACTCCATTTGTATAAGTGCTGTCTTCCGAACCCTGTCCTACAGACAGCCAAGTGATTTTTTGGATGAAGGCATATAATCTAGAATGACATATTGAACATGAGTTAGCAATACTCCCTTGCGGGGGAGGAATGCTAACCGCATACTGTGCTGTATTAGCAAGACTATAGCCAGAAGGTCAAGAGACATGAATATTGCCCTTTGCTTTGTTTTCTTTAAGCTGCATCTGCAAAATTGTGTCCAATTTTGGGTCACGTAGTCCTTAGTTCTAGAGAGATATTAATAAACTAGAGAGAGAAACTGGAGGACCCAGTAAGACAGGGCTGGAACAAGCTTTCCAGAGAGGCAGTGGAATCTTCATCTTTGGGGTTATTCAGAATTTGACAGAACAGAGCTCTTTTGGAGTAGTAAAAATAGATTTTTAATAAAATGACTAGTATTTATTTGAAATTAGGTCATTGCAATCCTATCTGAGCCTTCTTAATGTTTAAGAGAGACATAAAATTGTATACTGTTGCTACTTGAAGATTATACCCAGCTTTTGTAGATTTTTGTGTTTAGGTTTTTTTATTTAATTGCAATATTTTCCTAATTTAGAGAATACCAGTCAGCTTCTGTAGTCCCAGGATAAGGCTAAAGCGTCAGAGAAGGCATAATTCAAGATGCTAGAAGGCCAGAATTAGAACAGACTCTGAAATGCACATTTTCAAAATTTACATGCTGTTTTAATTCTCAGTATGTGTTCTGTTGAAGAATAAATATTGACTATTGGAATTTTGGTTTGATTGCAAGTCATAAGTATACAAAAATCCAGAACCTACCTGATAAAGAATGTCTTCTCAGAAACTGGAGCTTTTTGGCAGATACTGGGATTATTTTTAGCTGAAGAAAACAGGCTGGGATTGATTTTAAAATGTCCTTGGCTCAGAATAAAGTAAGGATATATACTGAGGAACAAACAGAAACGTAACGGTGTCCTAATCCTAATTAGAATTGTAAACTATATTACAAAAAGAACTTCCATTTACTCCTTCATTAAGTAAAAACCTCTGGTTCAAAGAAAAGTATTTTCAATAAAAGAACATTGTAAAACCATTGGTTATCTTTTATTTTACACATATTTCTTCTCAGTATAATAAATCTTGGTTCTTCTTTATAGCTGAGATGACAAGAACCTTTTAAGATGTGTTGTAAATGATGTGTGTTTTATATAACCTTCATGTAATAATTTCTTAATACTCTTGTACATTAATAATTGCATGATTTATGAAAAATATAATAAGGTCATTTGATAATACAACCAGTTATCAGTGTAAGAATATTGATAACAACTGGAGAAAGTAATTACCTGGCAATGCTTAAACAAATTTCTTCCAAGCACAGAAAACCCAGAGCTGTCTTTCTGGAGGCTGCTAACACTGTTTTGGAAGTTGAGAGGGTTAGTATAAAAAGCCTACAGTTTCCTGAAATAAAAAAAGCACACCTATTAACCCCTCCCCAAAATGAAAAAGATTACGCAGAAAATGGAAAGAATACAAGAAAAAAATACAGCTATTACTTGAAAGGTACCTGGAGAATTTTGGCAAAGAAGTTTTATACCACTCCAAAGGATTAAATTCAAGATCAGCTAGATAAAACTGACCTGGATTACTGAAGGTGGGGTATAAACCAATTTGTTCAGTGATCAGGTGTGCTCAGAGGGGAAGCATAAACTCAGGTATAGTGAAAAGGAAAGAATAGTTCTGTTTAATTCAGATTCAGGACTCTGGCTGTTCAGTGATTTGCCTGTTTGAAAGCAGTTTCTAATGTGCCTTTTTTAATTAACTGACTTAACTATTGTCTTTGGTGTCTTAGGAATTAATTACGGATTACAGCCACTAGCCCATTTATAAGAAATTCAGAGTACCTAAGCTACATAAGGCAAAGTTAACTAATATATAAAGAATGTAAGAATGTTTGCCTATTTATTCACTGCTTTTGCTATCATAAACTAACACTAATATGGGAAACAGGATAGGTTCCCTCCCAGGGCAGGTGCTCCCATGTCTTCAGAAGTCCCTTAAAAAACCCTGTGTTGTCTATTGTGTTTATGCTCTCTCTTTTTAAATAGTAATAGTGATAATATTGATCATTACAATTGTTTTAATCATGATAACCCTAAGGCAGGACAAAGCTAATAGAAATAGGGGGAGTTACCATTTGGTAATCGCTTCCACGAAGACAGTAAATAAGAGTTAACCCTATCTTTTCTGAAACTGTGAGTAGTTGTTTTTAAGATAAAATGATTTGGCATTTAGCAACAGAAACTTGTGATTTTTATAGCAATCACAATTGCTATAATCAATTATAGGAAAGCTCATGGAAGAGAAAAAATATGTTGTTAGGGATTTACGCATCAAAGAAAAACATAAAATGCTCTCCCTTAGTTGGATGGACAGAACAGCTATTAAGTGAAGAATAAGTTTATGCCATCATTGACATGATGGAAGGTAATTTCTGACAATGAGGAAATAAGAATTGTATTTTGTTGTTTCAGTCTTTTAAAATTGCACTGGAAAAAGCACTTTGGACTATCGTGTAGAAAATCTTTCTGTACTAGCAGGGTATGAATGGCAGAAAAGGCAAGGAGGCAAGAAGACCTAGAAGGTCTTTTGAGTTTCTAATTAAATGAAATTAAAGTGGAAAGCAGATTTTTTTTCAACTACAGTACAGATTTAGACTTGTGATGAATGCAGTAAAATGTAACCTGTAATGACAAGGAAAGATCATGGCATTAAAAAACTGCCTTCTACTTACTGACACAGCTAGATCAACATTTGATTAGTTCACAGATGGTAATTGAATTAAACCTTGAAAGTGCAATGTATAGAGTATTGATTTTTCCTGTTGACTAATCAAGAAGCAACAATTTAGATGCTGAGAGAGGGAAAAAAGGCTGCCAGAGAATATAATTGTTATTAAAACACGCATCGTAAGGCAATGACAAAATCGATAGAAGATTGATACTATGCATGTCTGGATGGTTCTAATTGCTCAAAATTATACAGCCTAATTTCTGTATTGGCTTTATACCACATGTAACCTCATTGATTTCAGCATAAAATTTGGTCCAGTATCTGCAGAACATTTTATTCCTTTTTGTTTTTCTTCCTTACCAGGGGTCTGCTCCTATTGAAATCAATAGCAGAACTCCCTTTAAATATCAATAATGCATGATCAGGTGATGATATTACTTAAGGAGATGTTTATGTGAAAAGAAGAAGAGAATTTTGATGTTAATCTTGCCACAGTCCGTCATTTCTCCATTGATAATAATGGTAGTTAAAGGGAGGAGGCCTTTGCTTTGCTACATTGGTCATCTGTTTTTAATCCAATTTTAAAAATTGGCAGTTACAAGCAGAGGTTTGTGATAAGGAAGAAGACTTGAATAAAGAATCCAACAAAGCATGTGCATGCAGTCTTAGCTTCAAGTGTATGAGTGAAGTCAGTTGAAGTCAATCAATGGTTTATTCAAGTGTTAAAGCTAAGTATGTGTTTAAGTGTTTTGCTTGGTCACTGTTATAGCATGCAGAACAGGTGACTACATAAATATTTTCTGCAAATGTCCTTTTAAAGCTTTAGCTTCTTCTCCAAGTGTCTGTGGATTTGAAAAGGCATGTGGCCTAGGAGGAGCAGCCTGCTCTCCATGCCTTTCTCGTCTCACAGTTACTTGAACTGATGCATCCTTTTAAAATTATGTTACTACCCCACAGAGCTCTCTGGTTACTCTGCGGTGAGAGTCAGGCAATGGTTGCAATGTGGTTTTGCAGTCCCCAGCTGTCTTTCGAAGTATTTCCAATATGAGGATTTTGTACTGCTCCCTAAATTGCTGTTTGGGCTACCCTCTGCGATTGCTGAGCTTTGTAGCTGAGTGACATTTAGAGATGAATACTTTTAGTGTTTCCACATAGTGTACTTCACTGCCATATCTGAACTATAAAGACACTACTTTATTATGCTTTAACATATAATCATTACCAAAAAGGGCTGCATTTAAACAAAAGCACTTTAAAAATCCAAAGTTTCAGATATAATTTGCTGAGGCCTCAGTGACTGAATGAAAGTATGCCTGCCTGTCTGTTGTGCCAGATGTCCCATTAGAGATATGATAGCTATTTTCAATCTCAGTGATTAATATACTGTGACATTTATATATGGATGGGAATTGAAGCTGATTTTACGTTAGAGGATATTATCTGACAATTTAGGATATGCATCTATATATACACAACTTTTACAGTGGCTATGTGCAGATTTAAATGGTGCTCTATCAGTTGCAAGCTTTTATGATAAAATAGAAATATTTAAAAGCTATTTCAGTTTCTAACAGAGTAATTTTTGTTCTAGGCCATACAATACCCTGCTCCCTGCTCCCTCTCGCTTTCCTTCTGAATGGCATCCACCTTACTTACATACCTCCTGCTTTATCCTTAAATGAAACCATTAGGTGCTGGAAGCCTTCAGCTCTTGTATGTGGATGCAGAACTTGGATGGCAAGTATTTTGTATCCCATGTAAGAAGAAATTAATTTTTCTATCATGGCTATTCAAAAAAAGGGAACTGTTGAATCTGACTAGTTTAAGAAAATGATTTACTTTGAGAAGTTAAGTATAACATTAGTCAAATAATAATAATATTAATCAACACAGAAGTTCAGTGAGCTCAAAACTATTATTTGGTTGAAAAAGCTACAGATCTTGCCAAACCTGATTATTTTGTATACCTAACCTAGTGGCAGAAAGCAACATGGCCAAATGAAGACCATGTCTTCTTGGAGATTCAAAGAGGATAAGTGAGGTAATTGATGGAAGTGGAATATAGGTTTCAAAAGTGAGAGCTACAGGAAGCTCAGCGAATATATCCCTTTCTTTCTGATGAGAATCCTGTGGCAGGGAAGAAGGTAAGATACATGCTGGACCTGGGAATTTTGGTGTGAATCTCTTTGGGAATGAAAAATTCACAGACCAGGGGTTGCTTTAACTGGAGGAATTCCTCTTGAGACTGGTGTTGGATAAAGTTATATTTGAGATTTATGGTTACTATTATCTATTAAGTGGATCAGCAGTTTTTCTGGTTAAAAGACCTCACTGTCTTTCCTGTAAGTGCTCTGGTTTTCAGGCTAGGGAAAAAAGCTTTGTTTTTTTGAAGTTCTTAAGAAGGAAGGCACTACTTTACAGTACATTGATTTCTCTGTCTTTCAGTGCTAATATTTATGGATATATATGCTAATATTCTGACAGATCTGTAATATAAGAGCTTATTGACTGAAATAAAAAAGAAATAACATTCATTTTTTAGTTTTTCTTAACAAAATCTTTGTATTGATTATTCATCACTTGTTCATTCTGTTAAGAAGGTTTAAGATATTCAAGTATTGAAATGAAAATATATCAAAGGTCAATTATGTGTCACAAGTAGTTAGTTTGCAGCTCTCAAATAGTTCTGTTATGAAAATGGTTTGTTGAGAATGTTTGGTAAATATACATATTGAAACAAGGAATAGCTTTCAATCAAATCCTAATTCTAAACTCAATTTTTTATTGTATAGTATACATATATAATTTTATATAATATAGTATGCAGTATGTGTATTTGTGCAGTATGCCCAAATATATACAGACACACATACACATATGTAAAAAACCCCACTAGTATATACTATTGACACTGATGTCCAATTATGTTTAAGACCAGTTTGAGGCAATATGTGAAAAACACAGAACAACATTGCACAGTAACTTTAATGTCAGGACAGACTTCTTTGCCCAGAGTCAACTCTAGAAATCTGTAATGATTTCGTTCAAACTGTACCCATGCTGATTACTCCAAATCTATACTGAACTACTTCACTCTGAAATCTGGATACTGTATGTGCCTGAAAATATTGGAGCATGGAAAATGTTTCCATTGTCCTTACACAGCAGAGGATTAGGAATTTGAGCTTAGTTGAGTGGAAGCTGCCAAGTGCTCATCACTCTTGAAATCGAGTCTCTTGCTCTTTGATCTAAATGTGGATTCAGGAACCTAACTGTTGTTACCCACCTTTAAAGACTGTGCTACCCAAGGAGTGATTTGAGATTGTGTGATGACTCAATATTTAGTGGTGTGACTGAAGCTTCATTAACTAAAATAAGTTTATACTTTGATTTATGTTATACACTTTTAGTTTCGTCCCAGCATCTCTTTTATATTTCTCCATTTAATTACCTAATGGGCTACAGAGTTTACGGGTTTGTCTATAATAGTTCCCTGATCTCTTTTTAGGTCAAAGCCCTGCTGATCATTTTCCATTTAGCAGCTCTACACTGTCTTTTCTTGATCCAAACTCACTGTCTACATTTATCTGCATTTGTCATCCACCAGCCAGGTGCATTCATTATTTACGTTATTATATATTGCATTGCTCTTCATTTGCTGTTCTTCCCAAGCACAGCTGATAGAGTAGTAGGAAATAATCCACAAACTTCCCAGATCACTAGCTAGGTCACTAGACCTAGGTCAGGTCAGTACAATTTGTGAGATTATTTATGACAATTTGGAGAGATATAGGCTAGTCACAAAATGTTCATTGATTATTGTATGTTCGTGAATTATCAACCATAAATCATTGCTTATCAAAAACCTGTAGAGGTGCATTATCCTTTCCGATATATGCTTTTCTTTAACTTTTAATTGGTTTTGGGGTTTTTTTTGTGCCTAAAACAATTGTCATCCCATCACAGAGAAGAAATCAGCACGAAGTGACTGAGGCAAGTAGGCAGACAGCTCAAATCTCAATAACCGTACTTCAGGTGACTTGCTTATATGATGAGGAATAGGATTCTGTCATTAACACAACTTCTGTACGCATGCACATTTACATATGCAGTGCATCTCGGATGTATGGACAGAAACATGCAAACACTGTCTGAATGCCTACCATGTACACATGTAGACATTATTTTACCAGATACCTGCTCACATATCACCTCACCAGTCATTCTGTACTCAGTTTCCAACTATAGAATTCAATTGAATCATATTTTACTGCTTGACAAAGTGTAGAACTCTTACTGTAAATCAAACATGCTCTCAGATATCTGCTAGAAGCACAATCTGCTTCTAGCATAAAGCTTTGTATAAAGCTTTGTGTGTTTTGAGTTTCTATCCTTGTGTGTATTTATCACTGCACTCCAATCAGTGTGATCAAAACAACAATCAGTGTTTTAAAATGTATTATTTTCCTAATCAAAAAGTTTTTTGAGAAATGTGAATCAGATAAACTGCCTACTACTCTTCTGTTAAGAGAGTGCTCATCCATATCAAATAGATGAGCAGGGCTTTTCAAAGGTGGTACAGAATCTGCATAGTACTTATTAAAAATGGAGTCAAATGTTACAGGAATATATTATATTGCTTAAACTGTTTTTTATTTCTGCTTTCTTCTCCTTTCCTCACAAGGAGGAAGAGTCTTGACAGGGTCGGACCCTCAGTTGACTGCACTTCCAACTGACTGGTTTTAGAAAAAGATAAAATTTATAATGGTGTTTGTGATACTATAGTTATTCCATCCTTAGTGAAATCTGGCTTTGTAAGATTTATGCAGCATTATCTGGAAATTCACAAGCAGGTATGGTAAATAAGTAAACAATGGAGACGGCAAAACCCATGTCTCACTAACCAAAGATGGACAGATACAGTCAACAGTAGAAGAGCGTATGAAAGTTACCTAGAACTTGAGACTTTTTTATTTATATGTTGAAGCAAGATGTTTTCTAAACCAGTCTTACTAAAACCACCCATATCTTTTGAACACACTAAATTATTCGTGAGAAAAACAACTGTGTAAATGAATGAATTGGGAAAAGAGTGCCAGTTCTGAGCTATTTCAAGGACATTTTTCCTGTTGAATGACAAAGGGGATAAACACAGTAGTTCCAGAACTCATGTAAAGCCATAGAAAGACTCTTGGCAGATAGGTCAGACCTGCATAGACTGATGATCCAAGAATAAATGAGCCATGATTGTTAGAGAAAAATCCAAACTACCCAAGTGAAAACAACTTTCAGTAAGCTGTGCTGACCCTGGTCACTGTTTTATCCTTGTGTAAGCCCTCCATTACAAGCTAAATACTAGGTTCTCTTTGGGTACTCATATATTGAAAACATATTGATTGTTTCATAAAAAAAGTCCTCCATCAGCCGTAGAATAGTGAGCCATTTCCTCTTCATCTTTTTCTCCGTTCTCACAAAATCCTTTCTGATTCTGTAATATGCATTTTTCCTGGATACCATAGTTGCATAAATAATTTCTTAGGGAAAAAGCTGAAGTATAATTTTAAGAGTCTCTTTAAGCAAGCATTTTAATATTTACAATACATTTAATCTAGAAGACAATTGGATCCAAGCATCTTTGACAAAATGATATTTATTTGTTCCAACTGCCTTAAGCAGAATGGGTAATATTCCTTTTCTCTTGTTGATTAGTAAATGCTCTGGCTCAGCTGGCTTTATTTTTTAAATGCTTGACAGAATGTTTGGGGAAACAGACAATGAATTATCTTTTGAGAACTGCAGTGTTAATTTAAATTTGTTCTGATTTATTTTGATGTTACATTTAGAACTATGATCATTGCAAAGTTTTATACTTTCATTGAATATAGTAATGAAATTTCCTAAAAACGCGTTAGATAGTTTTCTTTACAGAATATGAAAACTGTGTACCAACTGTGAATTATACACAGTGGCATCTGTAATATTTATGTGAAGAATGCAAAAGCAAATGTGAAATTTATGAAAAAAGGTTCATTGTTCCTCAAAACTGATTGAAATCATAAAATTGCTGCTGGAACATTCTCAGCAGGCTTCAAACGTACTTTTCAATTATATAACCGTCATTCACCATCTGCCAGCCCCCATATCTGGTCATTTATCTATATGATGACTCACTGCAGGGTGCTATCAGTATCGCCATTACTTTATTTAATGAGTACCTTGTCTATTTGCACCCCTCTTGACAGCTTGTGTCCATATCATTCATTCATTGTCAGCCTACCAGCGGCATAGCAGGAAATGTGTCTCCGGCGGCTGTCTCCTTACAGCCTGCTGCCACTGTGCCCATCCCTTCTGCCGTGTCACTGCTAAGTCTGTTCTCACCGCTGTTCCAGGAACTGCAGAGTTACTTCAGCCAATGCTGTCACGGTGCTTCTAACACAGGAGGAATGGAAGCTTGCCCAGGGCAACATGCATTCCTTTTAACTCGAGAAAAGACAATTATTTGCAATAAGGAGAGGGAAAAAAAGGAGAGAGTGACTCACAGATCCACTCCATGGAAAGCATCAGAAAAGCTCTGATGCAAGGAAGAACTGCATGGAATTCCTCTTCTAGTGGTCCTTCGCCCTGTGCTGTGTGAGAGAGGATTCCTCTTCTCCCTTCTTCCATGTGGGAGATTGGGAGCTCGGGCACACTCTGTGGAGCAGAATTCATATCTTAGAGTATTAGAGGTAGCATGTAATGCTTAAACAGAAAGAGTAAAATATTATGACTACCACTGGCAGGTTGTAGGTCAGCTGGCCTCTCTGTAGAGAGATTACAGAGAAAACCCTGGGGAAGGAGGAGCAAGGGTTGAAGAGTGTTTTTGAAAAGCAATTTCCGCTAAAATTCCTCATAATTTCAAATTTTATGTACT
The DNA here is from genome assembly GCF_003343035.1 of Apteryx rowi. NCBI lineage: Eukaryota > Metazoa > Chordata > Aves > Apterygiformes > Apterygidae > Apteryx > Apteryx rowi. The sequence continues at coordinate 21,376 of NW_020450680.1, read as the reverse complement.
CATATAATTAAAATTCTCACAATGAATCAGCATAAATCAGTGCAGAGTTATTTTTCAGTCCTCCAGTATATCTTTCTTCCTAACCTAGTAGTTCTATGCCATTCCTTTTCCGTAATCATCCAAACCTTTTAGGTAAGAAAAGTGAGACAGGGTTTCCTTCGAATGAATAGAAACTCTTTAAAGTCAAGTCTACTCCCTCTCTGTACTGTAAGTAAGTAATCAGTCTGGACGTACTTAAACAAGGGTTCTTTACTCTGTATGATAGGAACCTGCTGGCAAAAAAAAATTGCCACATGAAATTGTTAATTGAGGAACTCAGTCTCCTCCTACCTCCTAGTTAGCCTCCATCCCTTCATTTTCGGATATGCTTCCAAATTAATTGATTTTCACGAGATCAGGGAGAAGGAGGGCAGACTTGTGTTTCTTTAAGCAAAGCAAAGCAAAGAACACTTATTGAAATGAACTTTTAAATGTGGTTGTCTAACAGTGATTTAAATTTTGTTTTATAATACAATGGTATAAAATTATGCTCCTAGATTTGTTATTCATTGCTGTATAGTTTAAAAATGTATCAAAAGTTTGGGTCACCTATATAAATGTTAATCTCACTAGTAGAGTGAAACAGAATTTAAAATGAAATGAGACATGTCAATCTGAAGGGGGAATAACAGAGAGGTTACTACAAGTTGCAGTAGTATATGTGTATAGGTGGGAAGATTTAACCCTGCTGATAGGAGAGATTAACATGAAGAAGAATAAGGGTAATAGTGTGACTGTATGATCCCCTTCTGCTGCACTCAAATTATAATAAATAATGAACCTCTGGCACTGGGTTTATCACACAAAGTCCACATTTTCTAGGCCTTTTCCTGTCATGGATAGTATTTTTTTTTCCCTCCCTGGAAGGAAGAGTCACCTTGGTATGCAAATGTTTGTTGCCTCAGCTCAGTGCATAGGATCCTCCTCTAAATAATTAAGAAGCAAGCAAACAAAAGCCCTTTGTTCTAAGTTATTTTAAACTAGATACTCAAAAGTTTAAGTGTCTAAAATATTAGAAACAATTAGTATTTCAGGAGGGGACATCATAAACAAAATACTTCACCTCATATAAATAAAGCAGGTAGTAAATATAAGTGAGGAGATATAACTACAGCTAAGCTACGCAGAAGAGATGCAAAAGATTAATGTATACTAATAAAATTCCCCTAAAGTATGGGACCATAGCCAAGGAAGGGAGAGTTGTCCCAACAATATTACATAGAAAAATATGAATCACAATTACTGGCAAAGATTCTAAATTCATAGTAAAATAGGACACACAAGTCAGTGGATCCTCCCATTCATTTTAAATTGATTCTATCTCCAGGATTTGATCTGTATTAATATCTGACATCTGTAATTGGTCAAAATGGAAATTGCTTCACCAAACTTTCATGAACTTTCATATAAGAGCACACTCAGTGAGAATATCTTCAGAGAAGACAGGGGAAAAAATCCCAAACCCTCTCATTGCAGGTTTCAGCCCAAGATCTGAGTTTTCAGAAATCATTTCCCTACTGTAATAAAAGTAGCAATTAAAAGGAAAAAACAGACACCCTAGCAGCCCAGATGTAACCTAGGCAACTTGAGAAACATATGAGAAAATATGCACAGAATACACCTCCTGTGGTTGTGCATTCTTGTGAAATAAAAATATACTTATTTCCTTCAAATAAACAGAACAATCAGCTTTGAAGCATCTATAACATGTTATTTTCAAAACTGGCAAGTAAAGCAGCGTTGTTAATGCTCCCATAATTTAAACATATATAAATGTAATTGCCTTGAATGAGCTGAGATTTCCTTGGAGTACTCTAAGCAAATACATTCCTTTTTCTAACTAAGATGCAAATGAAACTAGCTTCTTGCTCGGTAATAAATAAAATAGATTCTGGTTAATCAATCTCTTTCTAATTTCCTGGGTTTTTATATTTCTTTTCAATTCCTAATACAATAAACCAAATCAAAACCCACGACACGTACAAAAACTTTATCTAATATTCCCCAGATTTGTTCTTTGATTATTGTTGTGAGGAGCAATAATTTAAAAATTCTAAAGACTATGCGATTGTTTCCTGATCTTGAAAAAAAGGATGCTTGCCAACCTTGAGTAATGTTTGTAACTAATAACATGAGCACTTGAATGGATGAACTTTAAAAGTTAATGTTTGGTGTGGTTGCACAGATAGCTGCCAGCCAGTTACCCATTTTGCAGCCTGTTGCTGGTATGAACCACTAGCCTAGAGCATCAGAAAGATGTTCTTCCAAACTGGAAATACTTATAATCTTTCTGTGAGCAATCTGGCTAGTCCCTGAGAATTTAATATTCTGCTAGGCAAGGCCAAGGCTCCCAGTTTATGAATAAAATTAGAATCAAATTCTAACATTTAAAYTGGCCAGTCTTGTAAAATCCCCTGTATTGTAGCTTAGGTTTTGTTTGTTTGTTTCTTTTGTTATCTTTTATAAGATAGATACGGGATCTGATGCTTCATGCTGTGGTTTCCCTTTCAGAGCACACAAAACCTCTTACATCAAAATCAAATTGAAGCATGGGAACCATGAGAGAGCACAGAAAGCTGTAAAACTGCTTGTAACTGATACAGGGACATACCTGAGATCCCCTACTGCATTTTTGTTCAGTCAAAAAGACTACTAAATGATAAGATTTAGTTAGTTTTTTAGGGCCTATGCTTCAGCATAGTCAATGATCAGTGCATAAATTTTAATCAGATGCAAGTCCCATATTGTTGTGAAGTAAGTCCTAAGGTTTTGTAAGAGTTCATCTCAGGATAGTTCTTCTTCCAGTGGCTTATTTAGCCAAGTATTTAAGCTTTCTTAGTCAGTAGACTATTTTTTAGTGAAGTAGTAACCTCTTTTTTAGTAACGAAGAGGTCTAGACATGTCACTCATTTTTCATGTTTTACAACTCCTCTCTTAATTTATCAACAAAAGATGACATATTGGTTGGACAAGGATAGAGTTACCACAGAGTAAGGGTTATGTGCAAAAGAGCCAGTGCAAAGTCAGCCAGCAGCATGCTTGGCATCTGATGAGATTTCTTGTCATTTATTAAATATCAAATCATGACATTTAGGGAGGCAAAAGCACTTAACCCAGTTATAATAAGCTCTCTAGATACTGTTGCCTATGCTGGCAAAACTGAAATAGCAGCAAACCCATGTATGTATACACACACATAAGCACACATACACCAGAAACTATCAAAACCGTTAAGCCATATGTACATACAAGCCCATGTATTATTTAGTATATTATTACTCATTTATTATATTTTATCTTCAAAAGGTCATAGCATATGTACAACACTCAGGAACTCTGCCTCTTCATGCCACTGATACCTGATGTGCATATTTTGGACTGTGATTTTTTTTGTGTAAGATTAGTCATACTGTCTTTTAAAAACTGTTAGTGGGCAATCTGAGAAGAATCTAAAGCACTTTAGAATTTGAAAAAAAAAACAAAACACTTTTTCATGTCATTTTATGCCCAGGCTTGCTTTTTCAGAATGTACAGTCAGCCTTTTCTAAAACTCATTTTTTTGGTCTTGCTCTGTAGGTGTGTCAGTAATGTTCACATCACAATACCAGCAATAGGTGCTCTGGACTTTGACCCCATATGTATTAAGAGTTCACTGAGATGAGATAAGGAGAGAGTTTTTGTTTATAACTGTCAAGACAGGAAGGATTTGGTTGTAATGAACCTTGAGCAAAACCAGTTTGCTTGGTTTTCTTTTTCCTTTTTTTTTTTTAGTTTAATACAACTTGGGTTGTAAAATTGTTTGTAGCTTAGGAGTGTGATATATCAACCAACAGGTGTTACTATACCTGAACAAAACATGGTGCATTGCAAAGAAAATGGATCACAAATAATGTGTTCTGGATATATAATGGATTATTCTTACCTTCAACTTTTTTTCAAATGTAGTATCGCTTGTGGATATTTGTAATTCACAATGATATATGTTCTTTGCTGGTATTTTTCTACTGCTTGGAATTATAAAGAAGATGCAATACAAAACCAAATGAATTGAAAAAAAGAGATGTAAAACAGGGAAATTGGTAGAGGGTATATTTTGATTTTTATTTGCAGCTGAAGCAAGATTTTCTTGATCTATTTGGGAGGTGTCCTAGCAGTGAGAGCCAAGCCTAGAGAGCTTTTGCATTTGGGTTAGAACAGGCAAAACAAAACCAGGTTTGCCTTCATTGTAACTTTTCCCAATATCCTGCAAGCAAATAAGAAACAGGGATTTTGACTAAAACAACAGTACAATGCACACTTGAAGACAAAGTCTGATTTTTATATTTGTCAAACTATTAGTGGCAGCTGGTAAACAGATAGACCATGGCTGATAAACTAATAATGGGCTAAGAAACAGGCGGTCCGTAGTCCATCAGAGGACAATCAAAGTATAAGCAGTTGAGCAGACTTTCATGAAACTCTGGGACACAGTCTCTGAAGTGTTAGTGATACCTGAGAATCTTATGGAAGTGGATGTATAAATCAGACTGTAGTAGGCCCATGCTGGAGAAGAGTGCTAACAGAGTCTAAAAACTGTAAGAAAATGCATATTACAATATATAAGATACTGATTAAAAGGTTTGGATTCAGATGACTGGACAGGTAACTCTACCATGCTACCCTTTAATCAACTGTAGACTGAAGCTGCAAGTGTTCCTGGCTATACTGCAGGGCTAGTCCCTGGAGGAGAGGAGAAGCACAGTCAGGAGTAAACAGGTGGGGCCAGTATGGATCATCAGCTCGCCCTGAACTGCTGGGAGTTGGTTCATGTTCCTTGGATGCCAGTGATTCCCAGTGAGCAGTGGTGGATCAGTGTGCTGAAGTTTCAGGACTCTCTGGTATGCCCATAAGCAGCTTTGGGGATAAATCAGCGAGAAAGAGAGGCTGACTCTGTACCAGGCAACAGAAGTCAAGCATAGTGAATTCACACACTGCAAATGWCATTAAGAGCAATATGTAATTATACAGGTTTTTTTGGCTGTGCTGTGACATTACCTATTTGCTGCTTTCACTTCAAATTTAAAAATTGATCATCAAAAGCAAGTGAGATAGTACAGACATAAAATAAAGTCCCAAATCTTAATTGCAATAATTTATTATTGTCCACTGGGCATTGCAAAAATATTAACAAATCTAGTAGAAAGATTATTAGATGCCCAGAAATAAGTTTAGTCTCCACATCATATATAAAATTAAACATGAAGTTTCCTCATGAGACCCAGATTATTATTTAAATATTTGAATTATTATCACTTTAGTGCTTCCATTTAGTGAAGTTTCTGCTTCTGCTTTCACTTTATAAAAGAGCAAATTTGTCCAAAACTGTCTTGACAGCCCTAAGGCTCATAAACTGCACCGAGCTCAGCGCTGCTTAGCCACGCTGCCCTGGGTGCGTGCGTTTGGCCTCCAGCGTTCCCGTAGCTCACTGTGCAGAGCAGGAGGGGCAGTGAGCCCAGGAGGTTCGTGTCGAGTCCTCCCACTTCATTTCACCACGCTATTTGCTGAGAGGCTCACTCATGCTGCCACTTCTGAGTGCGGTCCTGCTGCTGGAGGCAGCCACTAAATGCTCTTTGAGTCAAGTGACAGAAACACTGCTGATAGCGAAGCTACTAGGGCGGGAAGCTTTCAGGGCTGTGTCTCCCAGAGTCGGGTGTCCAGGCATCCCACGCACTGCGTAAGTAGAGCAAAGCACCTCTGAATGAGAGTCCAAAACCCTGAAAGCTGAAGGGGAACAGCTAGTATGACAATAAAATTATTTATATATCATCTAAAACTCACTCTGGAGCTTAAGTGTGTGACTCAAGTCTTTAGTGAATACCTCTGCCTATTTAGGATGTACAAGACCCAAAGGCTTTTTTGGAAGTAATCCCTGAGTAGTTCTTTTCTTTTGAAATGTGCTAGCAGCAGAGCCACCTTTTTGCATCTAGCCCTTTGAAGTGCTCAGGGTAAGAGGTGCCATGAGTTATTGCCTTCCTTAGAGGAGTAAGCCGTGTTGCAGGCTCCTGGCAGAGTGTGCTGAGTCCTGCAGTGGGCTGCTGAGGCACAGCCCTTCGCATCAGCCACAAGAAGGGCTCTTAGTCCGGTTCCCTTGCTGGGGCAACAGGGAGCTGTGAGGGGTTTCCTAGGAAGGCAAAAGGGAGAGACTGGAGTGAACAAAACAGAGGCTAACTGCAAGTTTTAGAGGTACGTAAAGCCGGCCTGCTCTAATTTAGAGGGGATTTTGATCTTGTGTAGAAGCTTCATAGCTACAAGCAATGGGGGAATATTTCTCTTTCTCATAGTTTGAACTGGCAGATAATGAATGTTTGTATGACACACTGGATTCAATGGATATGTTTAATTCCATTGCTAAAATATGTTTCACAACTTCTGACAAGAAATATCCATTAACTGCTCTTCCTACCCTTAGGTCATTTCTTTTTGATGACATTAATTAGACTTTTTAAAATGGACTGATCTCATTATATGACATTTTCTGAGAAATTCCTTTGTGAATAGACTTTTATCAAATGCTTAAAGGTAATTCCTGTTCTTTGAAACTTTATCAATAAAATAAGCCAGTAGAGAGATTAGGGAAATGAAAGCAAAATTATAAAAAATTATGTAAGCAACCCATATATGAAATCAACAGATTTCCTACAAGCAAAGTGATAGGTAGAGCTGTGTCTTTCCGAGGAGCTTAAGTTTAGGTATGGAAGGGGCCTTGCAAACTACCAGGCTGCTAAGCCAGTCATTAATTTCAGCATGTGGTCTGGGATCTGATGAGTGACTAAGGTATTTATTTGCTTTGGTGCCTGTTTTTTACGAATGTCCTTGTCAAGTGTTATCAATAGTAGAAAATCCCCCAAAGTTACAGTGTATGGCTTTTAGTAGTGAAGTAACTGAGAACTTGTATGCAGATAAACACAGTAGAGTTGATGGGATATCTGCCTGTCAGTATCCTCTTTTTTTGTAAATTATTACTTTCCTTCTGTCTATGCATGTGAGTTTTCCAAATGAGGGAGTACTTGGTTGAAGAGTTAAACAAAATAAAAATAAAAGCTTGTGGAATGCTCCAATGTATCTTATTTCCTGTGCTTGTAACAGAATAGATTGTTCCTGTTAACCTAGCTTAGCATAACTACTGTCAAAATTAGGCCCATGTTGTTCATGGCTCCATTACTTGTGCTGATTAAAACACTTGTATGTATCTATTTGTAGTTCGTATCTACATTATCTAACATCTCAAGGCCTAACCTGCCCCAAGAAGGTAGGGTGGATCTATATGCTGGAGGTTACTGCTCCAAAGGTCCTTTGGAGGAGAGCGTCATATAAAATTAATTGCATACAAATCCATTAAACCCTGGTGACAGTAGTTTGAAGTTAAACTAGTTAGATTCTCCTGAAATTTTGGACTTCTCACAGGATCCCGTCTCTGGAGTTGTGTGTAGTAGCAATATCCAAATAGTAGCTTGCGACCAACACAATATTTGCCAAGACAATAAGAGGTGGACAAGTAAATCTGTTCATGGCCTAAGAATTTTATTTTGTTTGGAATACTCTTAAGGCTTAATTTTAGGATTTAGTGTACTGATGTAACAAGGAGTGTCAACCTTTGCCTGTCAAGCATGGGAGGAAATGGTAGGGAAACACATTTTATTAGCTGACTATTAAAAATTTCCTCAGACTTTAGAGATATGGATTAACACTAAGACTTTTCACTTTAAAGAGTTGCCTCTATATTTTGACATCTAATCATCCTAATGAATCTTAAAGATGATGCACATAGATATTCTGATTTATTTCTTAATGAATTTTAATGGATGTCATATCAGTAGGCTGGAACCATTCCTGACTGAGCAAGTCTGATGTAGTTAAAAACATACTGGAAATAATGAGTAAGCAGTATGTAAAATCACAAACCTTAACATAACAAAAATTAGGTGGCATTCTGTAGTGTGTTTTGTGTCTGATTTTTATGGTGGCTCAACTCTTCTATTACACTGCTTCCTGAAGAAAAAGAGCGTTGCTCCTACCTAGTGGCATTGCTACCTATCTAGCTTCACTGCAGTACTGAAACCAAATGATATTTGCCTGAGATTCAGAGGCTGTATTTTTCTGGGCAAAAAAGTGGGCCATCCAAATGCACAGGAGTTGATCTAAATACTACAATAGGTAATGGGATCTTTCACTTACTTCAGAGGAAAATATCTGGGGTTTTTTTGAAAGGAACTCTTACAGCTTTAGATATCATTTTTAATTCACAATTGCATTCTTAGTGGCAAAAAACCAGTTTGCTAAGACAAAGCAAAGTTAAAAGAATATCACTTATTTATTTTTTGTATATCTATTCATTTGTATGTTCTGTATTGAACCACTGATATAGAGTCTGCATTTATACACATTTTTTCAGAAGTTGTGCTCTTATTAGTTTAGTTAGAAATTGGGTCCAGTAGTAGTAGTAGTAGTAGTAGTAGTAGCAGCAGTAGTAGCAGCAGTAGTAGCAGCAGCAGTAGTAGTAGTAAATATGAGCACAGGTTTTATTCAAGGAAAAGATTAGTTTATATCCTAAGAGATGTTAAAACCTTTCATCAAAGAAAAAGCAAAGAAAGTTCTTCTGGCTCAGGAGAAGCTGCTGCTTTGTCTCAGGAGCTGCTTCCTTGTCAGGGAGGTTTATTAATGGTCTTTGCTTTGTGTTTAAATTTTCAGTGCTTACAAAATTTAAAGGTAATTTTAACTTCTTGAAGTAGATGCACAAAGAATTAAATGTCCTTGAAAATGAAAATATCAAAATAGATGTTTGAAATTTTGCAATGTAATTTTGCTATTAGTCTGGCATGTGAAAGACTAATGCAGATAATATTTTAGACCACTCTACCTGCTCAGAATCTGCCTATGTACAAACTTTGACATTGAGCAAGCTGAATGATGATGAAATAAACCTGTCATGCACTATCTTTCTGCTTTCTTGGTTTGTACTGTTGTTACTTGCATGGAGTTAGTCATCAGCGTGAAGTCTGTGAATCACAATGTGTGTGAATCACAAACGTTTTATGAATGCTAGTTATTCAACTACCAAGCAGGTTTCTTTCTGTTTTGTAATTTAAAAGCAAAAATAGTTTGTGAGCCAATCCACATTTCCAATATCTGACTTGTTCATCATTATGCATTGACTGATGCATTGAATTGAGCAAGAGATAATATACAAACTGTTCTTGCTGTTAAATTACAGAACAGAAGTAGAGACTGAAATTGCCACTAATATTTCAGCAAGTGCTTATTTGTTTGTTCCTAATTTATGATGTTTTGATGCAGAAATAAAATTTCTTTACTACTTACACATGTATGAACAAAGTCTTGGAGAAATGACAAGCTTGAAACAGACTCAAATGTTAGAAATGAAGGCAGTGACAGAATAGCCAGACTTCCTTTTATAAAAAGGCCACTGCCATTTTCACACCCCAGGCTTTCCTTGAAATTCTCTATACTAACCTTTTTGTACTTTTTCTGTCCTTTGTCTCCTCGTGCTTTATTATTTATTGCATTTTTTTATTCTAACTAGTAGATGGCATCAAAACTTGCATCAGTGTTTCTTCAGAAATCCATACAAGAGGTTACAGAATCTTTAAATGGATGAAAGTTCTAAGTGAAGGAAGGGTAAGATGCAGAAATTAGCAAGACTAATGTAAAAGCAGAGTAAGAAAATAAATGCAAGGAAATGTAAAGAGAGTAAAAAGACACATAAATTTTCATGAACATTTTATGTAAAGATTTGAATCTCCTTGTGGAAGTCTGACACTGTTAAATAAGGGACATTTCTCTAATCCTGATCTAGCCAAATTGGAATAATGAATTGATATTGAACCACAGAAAACATGAGGTACGCTGGGTTTCCTGTCAAGCCAGCATGCAGCTTCCATCTGCTTTTTTTTCTTTCAAGAGGATGTGTTTTAAGTCTGACTTATATGAGTTCCTTTCTCACCCTGATATAATAATAAGAAAAAATGAGTAAACAGCTGGTATGGTCACAAGAATCTAGCAATGTTGCACACCAACAGGTGGTGTAAAGGTCTGGGGATGTTTATGAAAACTGGAGCATATCAGGGTATTGGTAGCAGACAAGTATCAGCAAAATCGGACAAAGAAGGCATGATAACCAGCATGCCTCTGCTGAATATAATGGTGAGGCTTGTCTGCTTCCTAATATCTTGACTTGCATCTTTATTTTCTTCATGTAGTGGATTTAACTTAGATGGTTTAGAAAAAGATTTGGCACAAAAAGAAATCCAAAGCTTATTGTATTATTAGAACATCAGATCAGATCAGCAGTTGCAAGATATATTCACTGTTAACTTACTAGAGATTTTTAGGCATGCAACATGATGCACAGACCACAGATGTTACAACAGCGATATCTGCAACTTAACAATGCTAAACAATGAAAGAAAAAAAAGACCCCTCTCCCCACCCTAAAATTGAATTTTCTGGCAAGTTAACTCATCATTAAATATTGTTTAATGCTCTGTAGAGTAGAACCTATTAGGGAAAAGGGGACTGATTTTATTATATCTTGCTTTTATAATAGCAAACACTAACATACTGGAGTGTGTGTGTGTGTGTGTGTGTGTGTGTGTGTGTGTGTATGTATGGACTCCAGCATGGATCGTTGCTTCAAAGGCAGGCTTGTGCCTTAGGGTAGGCTCCGCTTGTTCTGTTATCATAAGGAAACCAGAAATGTATCAAAATGACTCTGTCATTGAAGCTAGCAGGTGTTGGGGGTAGCTAAAAGAAGCCTCCCACTGCATAGAAGCCACATGACACTGAAAATGTTTGAGTTTATATTCAGCTTCTGTGCAGACAGGTAAAGCAATGACACACTGCCATTATTATTGTCTTATTTCAGATTAGGCTAATAAAAGGCACTCAAAATAAAAAGCCTGGACCAAATAAAGACTATAGTATCTGTCTGCCAGTAACATTGTTGTACAAAGGACGTTGAGGCAAATTCACATATAAAGAGATTTAATAGTGGGATCCACAGCTGATGGCATACATTGGAACAATGAAAGTTACTTTTGGAGAAGAATAAAAACAACGGGGAAAGAGAGCGAGAAGGGAAAAGGAAAACTCCCCCCAGCGGCTGGCTGGGCAGAGCTGCAGAGGGGTCCCAGACGAGCATCCTCATCTGGGGGCTCTCTCCAATGCAGCAGGTGGCAATGATGAAGGTGACAAGAGTGATGATGGTGGTGATGATTTTTTGCCAGGCTTTCCCCTTAGGGCTTTATCATTTCCATCAGGACTTGCTCAAACTCCCTACAGGTTGTTCTTGCTTTTGATGCTGTTGGCATGGGCGCGAGTATGCTGGTTGGGTGCAAACATAGCATGCTGCTTGCTTGTTAAGTTCCTGTGCGCAGGTATTATTTAGTAATATTTATTGGTGATTGTTATCTGCTTTGTTTTGCACTGTATTTAGTTTTCTCTAATGTAAACTAATATCTGCAAAACAAGAGGTAATGGAAATCAAGGAAAAAAAGAGGGGTGATGTCCCACCTGTGGCAGCCGCTTCCCACGAACACCTGCCATAACAGCAGTCGCAGGGTTTTGTGGGTACAAGACCATGAGAACAGCAACATGGGAACCCCGGGGAAAAATACTACTACAGAGGCTCTGGGAAAAGGCTGCTGCAGCAGCTGAGGAGAGAGGCTCCAGAGCTGCAAATAGCAAGCCCTTAGCATTATTAAGGCTATAGCACTAAGGCACCTAAGGCACTGTGCAACAGCATCAGTCTACATGTCCTGTGAGTTTTGGATTTGATGCGTTTTAGAGGTGATTTTTTTTTTCCTTTTGCTTTGTCCTGTAGCAGTGATAACCAGTGCATGGCAAGACATAGATAGCTTTGTAAGGGAGATTAAGTCCATTTGCAAAGGGAAAACACATGATGGATGTTATTTTGGAATATGTCATGAAGAAAAAACTCTAAAACATATTTTTAAAGTCATTTGAAATGTTTTGACAAATTAAAATATTTCTTTTGTGATTTTAGCGTCCTTATTTTGTATATTTAGGACTGCTTTTCAGTTTTAAACTTCTTTCATAATGACTTTATTAATCATATTTAATTGTGAAAAAACATTTGCATTTTGAAATCGCTCCTTTAAAAAGTTTGCGTGTTATTCATCAAATTGATAATACCAAAAAATGATGTGCCATCCGTGCAAGTTTTTTAATGGGAAACACTTAACTATTTTCCAGGCAGTTCTTGAAAGGACTCTTTAGAAGAGAGTGAGCAGCCCCTGTAACCACAGAACTAGCCTACAGAATTTCCATATTATCTTTGGAAACTGGGCATAACTATTACAGCCTCTGCTGTTCTTATGCATTTATGAAATAATAATCAAACAATCAGTTTACCTGGATACCTCTTACCCATGTACCCTACTGTATATATATTTGTGTGTGTATTTCTATATAAATAGAAAGTATATATGTATATATGCATTATATATACATTTAGTGCTATTTGATGGTTACTGTTGTCTACATGCATAGAACAAAGCAAAGCAAAGTGCTAAATCTAGAAATTGTAATTTGGTCTGGTAGATAACTATTTTTTTAGATACATTTGTGTTTTACTTCCCTCTAGCAAATCCTCCTATCTGTAGTCATTGCCACATATGGGAATGAAAGACATCAAGATAATTAGTAATTTGAGCAGGTTAGTAATAAATAAAACACAAATAGAGGCATCTACTTTGAGAAGCTTCCAGGCTAAAAGACAGACAAAATTACTTCGAAAGATGCAGGAGATGTCAGGGACTTTCTGTGTGTACAGACAAAAGTCGGTGGCAAGTTACAGAGCAAACAATTACTCTCTAGGAAAGTAGCTATTGGGAGCAATCTTTCATGAAGGAAGGCGATGAGTCTGTCTGATGGGGATCAGGAGCTTGTGCCACCCTGAGAGCAGGGTAGAGAAATAGAATGAAGACAGAATGTGAAAAGGAAATGGTAGCTTGACACAGCGAAAGGGACAACGCAGAATGTGATAGAAGACAACAGGACAAGAAATAGAAATGAACCTTTGGTATTCTTGCAGGCAGAGATGGGAAATCTAAACTTGATTTAGTAGATACTGGTTGATTGCCATTCCTTTTTCCTTCACAATAGTTTTTCAAGGAATCAAAGCGTACAAAGAATTTGAAAGCAACCTACAGTTAGTGACAAGAAGTTCCAAGGAAGATGTTGCGGTGTGGGAAAGGAATAAAAAAAGAGAATGGGAGGAAAACAGTATTTGCATGAAGAAGGAAGCACTTTTCTTTCAATTTATTCTCCTGTGATGTTTTTAAGTAGTGGCCTGCCAATGAACTTAAAGTAAGCTTGATTAGTCTTTTCTGGAGAAAACATATATAGGACAAGCAAGGTTGAAACTGCCTCGTTGGGACTGTTACTATTATCAGTGGGATTTGTGTCTGCAGCTCTACACCCAAATTTTGAGATTGCGCCCTCCTTCCTTAATACTGACTTGCTGCATACTGACTATCTTTAGCTAAATATAATAGTCATGATATTTTCTTATGACTGTCCAAGACAGTAATCATCATGTTAGGTATGTAACATATTATTTTGCTGAGGGTAAATGTAAGAGATTTTGTAGTTGGTGTCCATCAAATATCTTCTGAATGCAATATACAATGTTGTTTTTATACTTATACAGTATATTTTATATCCTGTATTGGTTATAGGACTAAAGTTCAGCTGATTCAAAATAACAACCATACGTTTTGTTTTTATCTCCTGCTACAGATCTTCCTTATCAGGACATCACTGAACTGAAAGGACAGAAGATAAAAGCTCTACGAAAAGGGTAAAGTAACATTTTTTTCCGGCGGGGAGGGGGAAGCCTGTCTCACAGTACTTTGTGAATTGTATCATTTTCCTTGCAGTATGTTATTTCATTTTCTTTCCCATGTTAATAATTCTAAGAAYGGACTTCCAAAGCACATGAAATTGTTAACTTTAATCGGTGTTTCTGATGAAACAAATAAACAAAATGTTTATGTGTGTGCTGGAAGTAAGAAACAGTTCAATATCCCTCTTTTGGTAAATGAGTTCTGGACCAACTTTTTTAGGTGAAAATTAGGAAGTGGGACCTTGTGACGGTGTGCTCCTTCCCCCCCACTGATGTGCTCTCTCCCCCTCAACCTGACCTCCCTGTAAACAGCACGTAGGCAGGGGCTGGTTGAGCATGCGCCAACTAAGGCCCATCTAGCAGGCAAATATGACTATGAGTCAGTCATCTCCCCCCCATAAACAGGGGGCAGCTCAGAGCCCGTTGAGCTCTCCTGCATGGCAGTGGGCTGCACTGCAGAACCTCCCCTTGAGCAGGGATGCCTCTCAAGGTTACTCCTCGAGGTTGAGAGATTCCCCGCGACAGATCCTCGGTAAGCGATTAATAGCATGCTGAACTTTTGCGAACTTCGCAAAACTTTGCTGAGTTTTATCTCTGATTAATTGCGCACATAATCCCTTAGACATAAACCGTTGACCAAGTCTGAGACTAGGACTGGATCCAGCCGCACCTAGGCTCCTCTCCGAAGGAGTTTAGAAAGCAAGGGGGTCCAGTCTGAACCTCGTGACTCAACGGGAGGGTCTCCGTTGCACGTGCATCTGACCCTGTCCTTCATGCAGTAAATAAGTGAGTGAACCTTGGCAATCGAACCTCATTAAATCGTTCTTATTTACGATTGAACTTATCTCCTTTTTCTCCACATCTTCTATCTTCCAGGAAAGTACTCTAATTAAAAGGCTCACCTTTACTGTTTGGGAAATAAATACTCTTGACTTCTTTTGTGGAAACTCCCAATTTGGAAAAAAAGTTCAAGATCCATTGGCCAGTGAGATAAACCTGAGGGAATATCCTTTCTTTTGCAACACTGACCTGGAAAAGGAATGCAAAATCCTAGTTCCAGTGCAAGACAATGAAGTTTACACCAATTCTATTAATGAGTTAAATGATTAAACAAGCTAAAAGTTGTTAGTAAACTGTCATATGGTATCAGGGATCTCATGTGCAGTATGCTGGCCTATTTGAAGTTTGTCAAGACTGAGGAGGGAAGGGCCATGCCAAGATTTTTTTTTTAACTGTATAAATTGTAATTTTTTGGGCCACTGGAAAAGCAGTACTTCATTATAAAGTTTTCATTTTCTCTTACACAGATCTGACTTTTCCTCTAAGAAATTGTGTCAGAATACATGAGGATAGTCGTACAATGTTGGCAATATTTCTCACTCCTCATAACCTTAGTCTCTTTCTAAAGTCCTGTAATCTGTCAGTCCCTTCTCTTTTATCCAAACTAGTATTATGTACCCTGTTAGCTTGCTTTCCATTCTCATAATCAAAGCAGCACTTCTTTTTAGCATCTATCTACTTTCAGTTTCCATTAGCGCTCTGAGATTTATTCTCCTTTGTCTCCTGCAGCTTGTGCTCAGGTCACCTCATCTGGTCCCATTTACTGATGGCATCATTAAATACCACCCCTGAGCTAACACCTTCTAGACTTGCCCGTCACACTTGACCTTTCTCTATCAGTCTGAGCTCTGTCACTGCTGTGCTGCTGCCAGCTCAAATTCAAACTGGCAAACTCACTTTTATGCTCCAGAGCCTTACGCAGCTTCAGTGAGAGGTGATTTGAGTGGCAGCTTACCTCACCTGCAGCAGCCGCTTTTAACGTTAAGCCTGTAGCCAGYACTGCCCTGCATAATGGCAACCTTTCTGTTTGCTGTGGAAGGACTGGCAGATGACACAGTCAAAGCTCCTCAGTGTTCTGCATGACGCCGGTTGGGCAACCGGCAGCCAAACAGGGTCAAGACAGAGAGACCCGTGGTGTGTGTGGCTGTGCAGCACGATGCAATCTCAGGGTTCCTTTGCGGGAATCTTAGTCTTGTGCTAATACAGACATTAGTCCAGTGCAGGTGCAGCTTTTCTGCAGTCCATTGAAACTTGTTGTGCACGGTCAGTCCTTCCTTGGAAGGGAATGATGGCAAGGCCTGCCAATGTCACTATGCACATAGCTTCAGTTTTAGTACCTCTGATTATACTGCAAATACTGGTGAGAAAGATTGCTGCGTGCTACATTTTAATTACAGACATTGTGTCACTGTAATGTATACATCAAGGCATCCTTCAATTGATCAAGCTGTGGCATATGGAACTGTTGAAATAATTATGAATTGAGGATCCAAGTATAAAGATCCTCCAAAATTGACTGCAACTCTGTAATGCATAATTTAAATGTTCATGTCAGCAAATATCATTGATTGTACTTGATAGTATATTATGCTAGTGTTCCATTGAACCAGCAGAGATACTTGCAAAAAATGGCTGTGTTTTTAATAGAAAGGGATTGGAAAACTGTTTTCTATTCTCACTTTGTCTCCTAATCTAAAGTGTGATTTTTTTGTTTGTTTGTTTTAAGAGAACAAAACTTATACCTAGACTCTTTAAGGGTAAGTATTGCCACCTGGGATAGTTCTGATGTATATATAATATGTATAAATAAAACAGTTGTTTAAAACCCCCTCAGATTTCTAAATTTGATCAGTCAAAGCAAAAGTGAGTCAGCTCACCGTATCTTGAGTAGCAAACAACATTCCTTGCAAAAATACTTAAAATTGGATAGCCACCAGTCATCCCTGCCTACATGATAAATCAAACCCTAATTTTTTTTCCTTAGCCGTGGAAGAGAAAATGCTCAGGGAACAGTTTTGCTTTGGAAAAATTTGAAACACTGTAGTAACAATGACTCTATTAAAACTACTTTTGATTCATGCCATGCTGTGATCATAACCAGGTTTTAGTTCTTTAACAGTATGATGAAAAAAAGTCTTCCAATATATCCCATCTAGCTACCTCTCCTTCTTTATCCTGCACAGTATAGTTCATTCATTGCTTCTCTTCCCAGAGTGATTCTTTGAATTTGAAATGTTAGGTATGATTTTCTTTCTTGCACTGCTCCCACTGAAATCGGCAACGGCCTAGTACTCATACACTCAATATCTAGGACTCTTAATTCCTTTTTTCTAGACTGGTAATGATATCAACATTCTTTATATGCAATAGGCAGATTTACCTGCTGGGGCAGTGTAAAGCCTAAATTTAATTCCATATCTCTTTTCCTGAAATGAATTTCTTATCTGTGGAAGATACAGGGGCTGAAAATAACACTTGAAATAACTGAATTTTATCCAAATTTGAACTTTGTTCAAATTGAGAAGAGAAACTGATGCTGAGTTTATTTCAGTGATGAGTTTGATTCAAACCCTTTTTTTTACTTACAAAAAATATTGTAAGTCTTGTTTCCCTAAACCTGAAGGAATGCAGCAAGAGCCACTGCCTTTTCACAGTCTCATGCTGCTTTTCAGTACAGACTTAAGTGAAAAGGTTGATCTTCCAGTTTTGCTGAAAAGAGAGAAGACAAGGGAAGAAGAAAGAGCAGTAAAGAGCTCGAGAGGTTACCTGAAATCACCTGGCTATTCCCTACCCTGCTTCTCTTGTGCTTGTGTTTTTTATTACAGAAATAACCCCCTGCTAATCCCATACTTAGCCTTCTGCCTCTGTTGTTTAACTCTGGGAAACCTCTTGCCCACAAAGCACAGTATTGCCCTGCTAGGATTGTCCCCTGTTGGGACAGCAGGCAATTTGCTGTTGATTCAGTCCATCTTGAATGACAAACTGGGAATGACATGTGCCAATTTCAGTGCTATTTAGCTCAATACTCAGTGCTGTTTAGCTCACTCATGGCTTTTCAAAATGTGTAAGACTTACTTGGAAAAGAGTAAAGGAAATCTTTTTTCTTAATTAGCTCTTCTTGACTACTGGGAAGAGTCCTTTTTCTGACCCCGATCTTTTCTTTTTGCTGTAGGCTCTATGTGTGATTTTCTACGTAGCACATGATTAGTTGACTCTCTCTCAAAGTAATAGAGTTTGAAAGTACTCAGCTGGGCTTATCAAACCTATGCCTGCAAAAAGATGCACAGTAGTTTTTGTGATGATTTTTTACACCATCCTGATTTACTCCACAGTCTAGGCACAGCTCAGCCTTTAAAGATATGTAGGCCAAATTTATAAGTCACTGAAAATACAGACAGATGGTTAGTGCAGTTTTCAAAAGCAGCTATGATTCAGGTGAATTTTCTGTTATCTGAATGTCATTTATGCATGAGATTCATATTTGCCTATCCCTTACACTTCTAAAAGGAAATCAAATAGTTGGTGCAAGGGCATGAAACCCCGCTCGATGCATTCACGATACATGCGACTAGACAGTGCTCTCAAACATCCTCTGCAAGAAACAACATTATCTATTAAAGATACTGCAATATTTTAAACTCTAACAGTACGATGCAGGCCTCTAGAGAAACATTACATATTTGTTTCTTGTAAATCAGCAGAGAAAGAAAAGCAAATTGATGTTCTAAAACCAAATATTTAATGAGCTAATTTAAAAAGTAATTTATATAAAGGCAGTATTTCTACAAAAAAATTGAAGGAAGCCATGTAAAATAATAAAATAACGGTACTGAATAAAGTTGGTATGCTTTTGAACTCAGTATTTTAACTTTGAGGGGATTTAATCTCAGTATAATACTTTGGAGTACCTTTTCAGACACAATTTAAAGTTGAGCATAATTTTAGAATTTAGTTTTCTCTCTTTGTTACTAGTTAACAACAGAGTAGAGTTTAGGTTAGCAACTGAAAACAACCTGTCCGGGTGCAGTGCGCATCTGTAGGCAAAGATTTTGATAAAAATTTTGGGAAAGTGTATTAACATATCTCTTGTAGTCCTATCCAGATATCAAAGTTTGGGGTACATGCATTACAAAAAAGGCCTTAATAAAAGCTTTTTGTAAAAACTTTTGTCTGTGAGCAGTAAAGCTGGTGGGATTACTAATGAAGTAACACTTTCCAGTTTCAGAAAATATGACACTGATGTTTTACATTCATGTTGTAATGAATGTAGACAATTAGTAGTAAAGTCATATTGCACTTGGTTTCCATCACTGTTGTAGCTGATATGCAAGAAAAATATATCAATGACTATGTCTATCAGACACTGACAACATCAGCCACCAGTGCTGGGGTGCTGGGGAGGAAACGTGGGAAAGATCCTAGTATGGTCAAGGGCGTGAAACTACCATGGCTGTGAGATGAGTTTGGGTTAGGAAAAATAATCAGCAGTGGGGTTTATTCCCGAAAGGGTCCTCTGCAGCGAATGTATTTTAACGGAAGAAACCACAGCCAGGAAGAGAGTGCCCATCACTCTGTGCCTTAAACCTATGGGAAGACACAGAAAACTTCCAGGGAATTTTCCATAACATCCTTGGTTTAGTCCACAGAAATTCAGAATTCAGAAGCCTCTGTATAAGTGTACGAAAAATAGTATAAATCTGATGCTATATGTCTAGGTATTTCCTGTCCCTTTGGGTAAACTTGCTGTGCTATGGTGGGAATATGGTTAATAAATGTTTTGTTTTACCCTCCTCCCCCAATTGCAAATGCATGCAGGATCAATGGTACCATTACTGGTCTTTTTTCTGCATCAGTGTATTTCTGACCACGTGCGCTATGAGCATAAGAGGATGATCTGACCTCTTTATTGTAGTGGGATGCGGCAATTAATTTTTTACTGAAATTTCAATTAGCTTTTCTGTTCATATAATGTTTTACCTAAATCCTCTTTTTAAGTTCCTACTGAGGTTACCAGAAAAGATCATCTAAGCATGACTGTGTTAAAAGGTAGAGGTAAAGAAAACAAATTATTTCTATTGTGTACAAAATTGAGGTCACTTTAGGTTAACTGAATCAGATTCCTTGAAGAGATGAAGACTTTCCACATCATGAAGAATCATTCAGAGAATTCTAGTTGAAAAAAGAAAGACATCAGCCTCTTATAAAAAGAAAAAGAAACAAAGATTAGTACAACTGAGCAAGAAAACCTGAAATAGATTTTACAGACTGTTGCTTTTATGACCCTTATAAAAAAAGAATTGTCAAATGAAAAACAATGGAGAAAACCCTGCAGATTACAACTTCATATTAAACTGTCTGGCAACCTGACTTCACAGTTTAGACCAACTCAGGAACCTCTTAGAAAAAGGAAATTAGGTCTTATAATTAGAATTCTTATGCACCTGAAATATTTAATTGCTAATAGAAATTTTCTAAAGGGAAACCTAGTCTTGTACTTGACACCAAATTTAAAAAAAATGTTGTTCACRGAGGCAATTATAAAATTCATTTGGCAGTGATTTCTATAGCTAAGGTTGAAGTGTTTTGTTGTTGTTGCAAAACTGTTATTTTGGTTGCACGTGACTTTCTGAAAAATGTAGCTGTCAGCTGAAATGTTATATTACTAATGAAAATTTTAAAAACTGTTTATCCAGTCTGTAGCTTGCATGGCACAGAAGATATATTTTAATGAGTAGTGAAGCTGCTTTGAGGAAACGTATAAATGGTAAATATAGGGATTTGGAAGTTCATTAGCCCATGTATTTTAAGTGCTAAACCAGTCAGCTTTATTCAGTACAAAAGGCTGACTATGTTCAAAAATGTAACTATACTGGAGGGTCTTTGAAGCTTATGTAATTATGGACCATTGTGCATTAGGTTTTGCACTGCTGTAACTTTCAGGAGCTGTCTGCCAGTGAAATCAAAAGAAAGACGTGTCTTCTCTTGGCCCTGTGGAATCTGGCTCTGATAATAACCCCATCACTCTTCCTTCCTTTAGCATTTTGAGTCATATCATGCCTATTTGTTGGTCTTTGCTGTAGTCTGTCATATTATAACTGTTTGATCATGCTCTACTTTTTGAAATCAGCCCAAATGCTCTGGTGTCGTTGTTGCTGGAGAGTCTTGGGAGTCCAGTGTTCTAATGCAATGGACGTTATTAAAATTAGAGCGCAGCTAACAGAGGCAGCGAACAGACGCAGCAGTTTGCGCAGCAGTGGTTGGGCTCTGACTAGAACTTGAGGATCTTGTTGGAAGTTGTGGGCTTTCTGAGGACCCCCGAGGACCTAGAAGGTGATCGCTGTGAACAGGAAAGGGGAAGCTAGGCAAGAACAACTGCAGGAGGCCTTGACTTCTCCTGGGAAAAGCTCGTGGGAAAAGCTCCAGCTAGGAGTGGCTGCTGCTAACGAGCTCTCTGGGTTGCCCCTGGCCAGAGGGAGTTGGGGCCTTTGATCCCAGTGGCCCTTGATTGGGTGGTCAAGCACCCTGTGAGTCAGTGCTAGGGAGAGGCCTATATAAGAGCCAGGCCTAGAGCGC